>NC_058378.1:16648125-16952678 GCF_018350175.1 Felis catus
CTTCTAAGCCGGGCTGTCCTCCAGCCTAGAGGCCTCTGGCACCACCACCCTCGTCCACCTACAAGCCACAGCCCCACTCTGCCTTCTCAGTGAGGCTGCCCAGGGCCTTTTCAGGGCACACTCAGCTGTCCTCCTCCCTGCTGTCCTCACCTTTGTTTATTTCACCCTCCCCACACAGTATCCTGTTTGCTGTGTATGCCTCCCTCGCCAGTCAATGACTACAAGCAAAGATCCAGACCTTTCCAGCCTTCTTTCCCTGTGCCTGGTACCTAGAAGGTGCTCAAACCCCTTGTGGTGTCGAGTGCCAGCGAAGGCTTCGGAGTGAGAGACACTGGCCAGGTCCTGCAAGAATCAGTACTGCCAGGACCTTTAAGCAAGAGCTGACTGGGACACTGGGATGGCTCAGTGGGTTAAGCGTCCACTTCAGCTCAGGTCATGATCCCGCGGTTCCTGAGTTCGAGCTCCGCGTCGGGCTCTGTGCTGACAGCTCAGAGCCTGGAGCCTGCTTCGGATTCTGTGTCTCCCCCTCTCTCTGCCCTCCCCCACTCATGCTGGCCCTCTCTCTCTCTGTCTGTCTCTCAAAAATAAAAAAAAAATTAAAAAACCAGGAGGTGATAGTCCTGCAAAATCCAGCCACATAAGGGCATTATATAGGAGTCAAATGTACAATAAAAAAAAAAGCCATTACACAATCTTACATGTCCTGAGACAGACTCAGACATCCACCCCTATCAGCATATACAGCATTTAAGATATAATACAAGATGACAACGGGGACACTCACCCAAGGTTAACAGCTTTAACAGCTGGAAAAAAGATGGAAGGAGACAGAAGCCCTTTTCATATTCATGCTACCACCTTCTTCCTTATTTACATAAGCATTGTGATTTTTTTTCATTTATGTGGAAGAGGACAATTAAAACTGTTTATTCCTTTCTAGCACTCTCAATTAAGAATGATCATTTTTAGGGATGCTTGTGTGGCTCAGTCAGTCAAGCATCTGACATCTGCCTGGGTCATGATCTCGCAGTTTGCAGTTCATGAGTTCGAGCCCCACGTCGGGCTCTGTGCTGACAGCTCAGAGCCTGGAGCCTGCTTCGGATTCTGTGTCTCCCTTTCTCTCCACCCCTCCTCTGCTCAAACTCTGTCTCCCTCTCTCTCTCTCGAGAAAGAGAAAAAAAAATAAAACTTTTTTTTTAACGATCATTTTTAACAGTAAAAATAATTAAAATCAATTCATTAGCCTGGAAAGCACCTCGGGGGATGTGGACTAATTCTGTGTCTCTGGCAAATCTGACCACAAAAAACATTCCAGAAAGATGGTGTACAGACACCAGAGTGCAGCTCAACCCCAAAGGCTTGGAGGGGGCAGCTCTCCGCACTGTGCATTCTTGAATATATGTGGAATAAACAGGTTAATTTTTTACACTGTGGCATTTAATACTATCAAATGGCAACAATCAGAGGTTTCATGGGCTATGGAATCTTCTCCAGTATTCTCCCAAGTAAGGAATTTTAAAACAATGGAGACCATGTGCTTGTGTTAATGAATCCAACATGTCCTTACCTGTCTTTCCTATCTATTGATAAATGTTTGTAATTCTAAAGACTTGAATACAGAAGTCTGGCCTGTCATAATTCAGGCAAAGAAACTTGGAGACAAAGGGAGGGAAGGAAAGTGAAGGGAAGGAGGGGAGGGGAGGGAGGGGCGAGGAGAGGGAGAGGGAGATGGGAGGGGGAGGGGAAGGGGAGGGAGGAAGGAAGGAGGGGAGGAAGGAAAAAGAAAAGAGAGGGAGTTAGGAGGAAAGAACAGGAAGAAGGGAGGGAAGGAAGGGAGGTAGGGGGAGGGAAGGAAGGGAAGAAGGGAAGAAGGAGGGAGGGAAGAAAGGAAGAAAGAGCGAGGGAAGGAAGAAAGGAAATGAAGGGGAATTTATAGATAGAGATATATTAATATTTCAACTATGGCAACCTAATTTGCTATTCTCAAACCAGAATAAGAACCATTTTCCTCTGGCATCAGCTCCTGAGACCCTCCCCTCCATGAATCACCTGTTTCAATGCTAACATAGATTTATCCCTCTATAAGGTCCATAGGAAACCTATTACCCTGATTCATGGCCACCTCCTCACCTTCTCCCTATTCTGTCATCAAAGTTCAGATGTGGAGAATTAAATACAATACTGCTCCCATACTTTAATGCAGATAAATAATTTTTTTTAATAAGGCAGAAAAAAGATCAGAAACAAACCAGTATCTTAATGTCAAATTTCTCTAATGTTTTAGAGGCCCCATCACATCGTGCTTAATGGAAGTGGCAGGGAGGGCGGGGGGAAGCCTCAAATAATTTAGTCATCGAGAACACAGAGGATTTGCTTTGGAAGTCTCAATTTCTATGTCCAGCCAAAGACTAGCATGTTCCACGTCTGGTACTTAGATGCAAACAGCTACACTTTGGGATAAGAAGAATCATGTCTTCCCCTTGTATTTGCACACAACTGTCCTCATACGTCTCACGCTGACAGCCATGAGCTGCTTTATATATCTAACAGAACCTGGCAAGACAAGATGACCTTTCTAATTGTCATTATGAGAAGCACAATTGCAAGTAACTTTGAAACATATGGTAAACTTCATTATGCTAAAATAGAATAGCTTCTACTTTGGGGCTCATGATGAATATTAATGTCAGGGCTCCTGAGAAAAAAATGTGCTCTAAATTTTATATTGTATAAAACCCTTTCAAGACCAAAGACAGTATTTATTTATAGTCTTCAGGCTTCTGCATAGATGCTATTAAATATTCCATTAAACATGGCAAAACCAAATGAATAATCACAGAACATTAAGAGAGGGATAACGATCACCTTCACAGTTTTAGGCCAAGATCCAAGCAGGGTGAGAACAAGAGGGCTTTGACTTTAAACATGGGCTCAAGGAGGACGCGGAATGTACACACGGGAGAGTCAGTGCATTCGGCTGCGAGAGGGCATCCTGACACAGATGTCATAGGGATCCACTCCTGGGGAGATGGTGGAGAGGCTGTATATAGTTCACTCAGAGCACACAGAGATCGTGGGCAGTTCGGAGGGTCCGAGGGAGCTGGCAGGGTGTAGCTTAGAAGGAATGTAGGGAGTGGGCACGTGGTGGATGCGGGCATTCTGGAAGTGTTGGAAGGAAACCAGAGAAGCATGTGGAGGCCGAGGCGGGGCAGCAGAAAGCCGCGGGAAGAGGCGGCAGTCTGAGTCGTGGGAGAAGTCTGATGCCCAACAGCTGCAACAGGCAAGAAGGTGCCTTCATGAAGCCCGAATCATAGTAATTTATGATGATTCCACATCACGCACGGAAAAGGATCTTCGACTTAGCGCCCAGCGCTGCTCCTTGTGGAGAGAAGGAGAGGGAGCCGTGGCAAACCCAACAGCCCTCTACGAAAAGCTGGTGACAATTTAAAAGGTCACCCCTTCTGGAATTCTTCCAAGACAGGGATGTCCTTTTCCTACCATATTCTTCAGCACTCTCCCTCAAACTGCTGCTTCAGAGGCCACACACACACACACACACACACACACACACATTATAAATAGACACCCTCCTTCCGTCTATGAAATAACAGCATGCTTTCGAAGAAAAAATTCCTACAGGCAGGAGCTATTTTTCTAATGGATCTATTCAAGAAAACGAGAAAAGGGGCGCCTGGGTGGCGCAGTCGGTTAAGCGTCCGACTTCAGCCAGGTCACGATCTCGTGGTCCGTGAGTTCGAGCCCCGCGTCAGGCTCTGGGCTGATGGCTCAGAGCCTGGAGCCTGCTTCCGATTCTGTGTCTCCCTCTCTCTCTGCCCCTCCCCTGTTCGTGCTCTGTCTCTCTCTGTCCCAAAAATAAATAAACGTTGAAAAAAAAAAAAAAAAGAAAATGAGAAAAAAAAAAGGCCAAAGACAGCGAGGCACTAAACATGAGCTGCGTCATGCAGAAGGAGGTAGGCAGCGGGTAGAAAGCCGCACACCTCTCCCGGCTGGTGCATTTTCATGGATGTGCACACGAAAAACAATTCCTTCCCTAGATTTATTGTAAACAGTGAAGCCAGTTCATTATGGCCCCCAAATGCAGGACTTCCCAAGATGTCACATTTGTTTGAAAGGCCAGGCCCAATGAATATTAATGCACAGAGTGGAGACAGCACGCTTTTCCTGGGGAAGACCTGTCTATGCCACTGTTTGTTACGTTATTTGCACCCTGATGCCTTAAGAAGTTTCAGAATTTATTCTAAACTGCCATCTCAGCTTGTTATCATTGTTTACAAAAATGTCTTTTCTTGGTCTGTTACTAATTATGGTAAGGGGTTAATTTCACACACATGCACACACACAAAGGAAAAAAATTAGAATAACCATATTCTATAAAGATGAGGAAATCATCAAGTTCCCTTCCCCTCCCCATCCCCCCAAAACAGGCAAACACATGGACAATAAACTATAAAGAAAAATTACAAAGGCACAAAAAGAAGCGAGTTCAGCCTTGCAGCTGGTCAAATAAATGCAAAAAAGAAGGCATGAACTAAATACTACCTAATTATTGTTATACTAATAACCTTTAAGAAATAACACCCAGGATGGGAACGGATAGGATGGGAACATCGATTACACTGGTGTAATTCTTCTGAAAGTCAATTTGCAGCATGTAACACATACCGTGAGGATGATTATGTTTGTTGGTCCAGTAATGCCGATCTGGCACTTTATCTTTAGAAAAGAACTCATAAAAATGATCATGAAACACACCAAAATAAGGGATGGTTAAGCAAATCATGGTATACTGAGTCTTGGAATACTATAGAGATCACAAATAATAAACTGGAATGCTATGTAACAACAGGGAAATGTAAGTGTGTGATGAGGAGGATGGCTCTGGGGCCAGAAGGTCTGAGTCCCATTCTAGCTCTTCGCTTCCCATCTACAACTCCCTGAGCTCACTGAGCCTCAGTGTCCACGTCTGCAGAATGGGAATGACAAATTTATCGCAACATACAGGTGCGAGGCTTGAGTGATGTAACGCTTTCATTATCACCATATAAGGCTAAGGGCAGCGAGAGGACACACAGTGCAAAAAGTCTGCATGTGCCCTAGGCACTGGGGGGTGGCAGTTGGGAGGTGGGGAGGGGGGGACACTAAAAATGACACCAAGAGCTCTGTTACAGAAGTTGTATGTATAATGGGCATTTTTTGTTCAGCTTTGAAAACGTGCTTTATTTATGCTATTTTGTGGCATAATTTTTTTAAAAAAATTTAAGCCACTAGAGTAACCCCAGGACTCTGATAAGCTTGAACTTCAGAGGATTCTTGTATAATGCATAGAGGAAATGGCTTTGCCTCCAAAGGTTGAGGTGTTCCTAGGAAACTGCAGACCACTAGGGAATTTCAGTATTTGGTGACCTTCTCAGGGCAGACATGGAGTTTGGTATTCAGCCCCTGCTGTTCCTCAGTCTCTGGGGGGAAAAATGGGGTTGGGCGAAGGGCAGACTTTTGCCAAATTCTAGTGCTCCGTCTTGCTAATACAACTGGGACATGTGGACCAAAGTCAAACGCTGGGTCACACAGAGTTAAAAAGAAGCCTCAACACTACAGTCACCTTGTCTGAGCAAGACCAAGCTTCCTTTCATTAAGCACACCCTGAAATCACAGTATATTTGCATTCGGTTCTTCCTTAGGGAAAGGTAGTATAATATTTGGGGATCCATGAAGTATAAAGCAGCCACAATAACACATACAAAAAAAGAGAGACATTCAAAACAGGCTAAAATAACCCAAAGTTTAACATCATTTTGGTAAATAAAAGGAGAATTACAAAGCTCGGTTATAATTAAATCTAAAAGCAAAGTATGCAATCAGTTGCTAATGAGTTATCAAGACTTTGGAAAGTATAACATCAAGACAAAAATACCATCACATTATAACTATGTGAGCGTGCAAAATACAAGCATATCTGGTTTATAAATTTTTGATGATGTCAAGTCAGTATGTCTTTAAGCAACTCTTGATGGTTTCTGTCACTCTATAAATATTAAATTGCAGTGCATCAGTTTAGGATTGCCCACCCCTATGGTGATCCAACTCTCCCCAGCTGTGTAAAAATCTGGAGGGAAAGTGGATGGGACACGATGGCTACCCCCCAAATGCAAAAGTGTGGTGGGCCCAGGGCCACAAAAATTGGTGCAGCGAAACAGGGAAGGAAAACATTCATCGGCACATCTTTTCTCCTTTACGAGAGCTAAGAAAACCTGAAAAATCAAAGTGACAACAAAGAATGGCCTCTCAAGTATTGTCTCTCTTGGGTTGCTAAATATGTGGCAGTTTCAAAGAAAAGGAGGCACCCAAGGGAAATGGCAGGAGGCCCTAACTCAGGGCAACGTCCACGAGGAAAACAAGATATTTCGTACAAAATTAATAACTGAAAAAAACTGTGACAGCACAAAAGATGTCACAGCACCAACAGCACTGAATTCTGGGAAACCTCACAAGATTGGATTCAGTGAAAACAACCAGTCTTAGTTCCTCAAAGCCCTGAATTGTAGAATATTTTAAATGTTTTATTTAAAGTTTAGAAACTCACTCCAAGAAGCTTAAAAAGAGGACTATCACATTCTGCAAGTTGAATTCCGTGTAGTCAGTAGGATGACCCATTCGTCAATTCGTAGACGAGCCGGGCTTGTGATACCAGAACCTCTGGAGAGTATGCCGACCTACTTGTTAATGCCCGTACTTATAAGAACACAAAGGAAAACACTGGCATCTAAGGAGTTTAGAATAGGAAACATAACTATCCACAGGTCTTTGAAAAAATATCAAACAGCGGTTTGAAGTTAACAAATATGCATCCAATTAAATTGTTACAGTTCAACTTTTTTTTCCAATCAGCTGTGGTATGCTAGGTTCCTCTTAGTCACCCTTCGACAACAAAGGCTTTGGTTGTAATACAAAATATGTTGTTTTCATAACGATGATAAGCTACAGAACCTCCTATCAAGTGAAATGATCCATCTGGTGTCAGGGAAGTTGCAGATAAGATATCATCATTTCAGGAATGAAATACAGAGAACATACATAGAAATTTCAAAAGTAGGGGGAAAAAATCTTTTCAGGGCACTCAACATTACCAAGAGATGACTTTTAGACTTTGTTCTTAATAGTTATGACTGTGAGTGTAGCATTTAGGTAGAGCAGTGAGGTTGAGGGATGTATAGAGAAGCTCGTGCTGGAAATCAAGTTCATGAAGAATATAAACCAACATAAAAAAACAAATACACACACACACACACAAACAAACAAACATAAAACTGCAGACAAAAAATTCAAATCCTGGCCCCTACCCTTCATGTTCCTGTGCCTCTGGACAAGGCTCTGACCCACCCTAAGCCTCAGCGTCTTCAACTATAAAATGGAGACTAGACTGAGGCCGGCCACACACTGTCTAGAGAATCAGGCAGCTAAATATGTGTCAAGACTTGGCTCAGTGCCTGGCACAGAGTAAGGGCTTAAAGAACAAAATGAAAAGTAATCCACATTTATTAGTGAAGAGAAACTGACAACATCCAGGGGACCACTCCTTCCTTTGAAAGAACACAGTAAATCCATAATAGCTATAGTTAATCTGTGCACACAGCAAGGGGTCCAATAAATACATGCTGAAGATAGACAACAAAGAGCCAAGGAAGAAGAAATCTTAAGAGAACTCAATTTTACACCTGTAAGCATCTATATAAAAGGTAATATGAACCCCTTTATGAATCCCTTAGAACGGAGTCCTACTAATTCTAACTAAGTTCTAGCATCATAATAATAACAATCTGTTTTCAAATCGTAACCTAATGCTGAAGTTGTTCAGTTAACTGAGGGTGGTACCACTCCCACCTGCGGACATTTAAAAATGAGAGTGGGGGGAAGAGTTTGCACAGAAGACACCAGACAGGAAGCAGGAAGCACTCTGCAGGACCTGACAGGTCTCATGCAACAGACCACCCCTCAACCACACCACGCCACACCCAAACCGCAGCCAAGGGACTCTCCTCTAGGAATCGTGGCGCTCCACCTACTCCCCATTCTGAGCTTAATCTTCAGGAGGGAGTGTAGGAGCAGGAGTGTAGGAGCATGTGCACACACACCAACGTCATCAAAAGCCCAGAGTCCACATGAAATCGAGAAAGACTAGGAAAGACGCTCACTATTGCCAAGAGCGATCCACCAGATGCTTCAGCGTCACGCACACCCACCCTATTACGGAGAATCCCGTTCCCACTCCAAACAAAGTAGCAAATCAAAAAACTGCCTCTTGCAATTGGGTGTGAAATACAATTAAAATCATCACTGCATTCCCACCCAGGGGATATGTGACCGAAGTATTGGGAAGGGAGTGTAGATAACAAACAGGGACGCAGGTGGAAAAGTAACAAGTGAGGACTTCTAAAAAATTACATAAAAATAGAAGATCAGAAAGAGTGGAGAGCAAGGGAAAA
The DNA here is from genome assembly GCF_018350175.1 of Felis catus. Lineage (NCBI taxonomy): Eukaryota > Metazoa > Chordata > Mammalia > Carnivora > Felidae > Felis > Felis catus. The sequence continues at coordinate 16,656,627 of NC_058378.1, forward strand.
AATGAACAAAGTATGGATGCGATCATGGGAATGCTAGATCAGAAGGGACTAGAGTACATGGGGACTTTAGTGGCCTCAGGGACTGCAGGATTCACTCTGGACCACAACGGCCTACCACAGTGCCTGGCATACGTAAGTGCTCAATAAATGCTTACTGAAATGACGCATGGATAGATGAAAACACTGGCATACGTGAAGGAACTGAGAGGCAGAGATCAGCCAAAAATCAGTCATTCATCCAACCTCATGTTGTGATGCCTCTCTATGCCAAGTGTTGCACAGATGATTAGCCAACAACAGAAGCGAGATTAAACTGAGGCCTCCTACATCCTAACACAGGCTTTTTACACTGTGGTGGAGAGGCCTCCCAAAAGAATCATCACAATTTTTTGACAAAAGAGGAAAGAAGTTCATTGCAAATTTCAACCAGAGAAATTCACAGGCAAAAGTGGAATACCAACAGAGAAGCAATGATAGAAGTAGATAAGGAAAAAAAAGAGAGAAATTTAAAATGCAAATACGTATTTAACAGCGATCCTGATAAAATAATAATTTTATTAATAAGATTCATCAACAATAAACAATTAAAAATGTAAAATTGCATCCCGTGGAAAAAAAACAGACAAAAAAAAGATGATGAAATTTTTTAAAAGAAGCTTTTCTCCCTAAGTTCATACTCTCTACGTTTTAAAACCTAAACAAAGATTTCTGATTTACAAATGCAAACACAAACTGAATATTCCCCACATAACAATCTCAGTTCCTCCACATACAGACCCTGCAGCCCATATCTGATTCCAAGACAAACAGCTTGGTCCTCAGTTATTAAGAGCTTGATCACTGTCCCGGCCTCTAAAGAGTAAAGCTGTCTACCGTGCAGACCTTCGTCAAAGCTCAGAGGGAAGAAGTGACATTTGGTGACTTTACAGAATATGATCTCTGGCCACTCTTCTAGGTTCGAAGTCTCATGTTTGAATCATGTCAGGTGACTGAAAGTTTCCATACTTAAACATAATTAGCCTGAGCCCTTCCTAATTCACTCCCATGGAATTATTATAATTTAACATGTTTCTTAAAATTTGGGAGATCTTAGAATGGTCCCTTTAAGGATTTGCTGAAACACTGGACCAAAATTTTTGTGGAGAAACATGTACACACCCACAGATCTAAGATATGTGTATATTTCAGTCTATCCGTGAAGTCTTCCTTTGAAGGCATCCCCTGTGGTTTTCTTCCAGGAGTGGCTGATAACAGCCACATGAAGAATGCTTTTGCATTTGTTATGAATCTGTTCGTGAGGACTTTTCAGTTTGCTCTCCAAAAAATAGCCTTTAAGAATTTAACACCACTCTGCATTCCTGAAAACCTTGTGATTCAAGCTGCTTTTGAGGAAGATAGATAGATGACTCTTCAATTGTCTTTTTTGCTCTGGCTCCTAGGAAGCTCCTTATCACATCATATTCTCAACCAGAATAATTAACACTTGTCATTGGATTTTCTTCCATCTCAACTTTCAAATTCTATTTTTTTGTTGTTGTGTTGTTTATACTTCCATTATTTGTACATTTTCCAATTCTCCATTTCCTCCCCATACAGACACACACCCAAAAGGCATGCAAATTCAATTCTTCCGTTCTATTTTTTCTTGAAAGTTTCTTCTAAATACATGGGATAAACGTGGAGAGAGAATTACTGCCTATTTATGCAGAACTTGTAAAGCACACGATCTCTAAACTGAAAGTCTTTTCTTACTAGGTGTGAGGTGACTTCTAAAAGAAGCTTCACTTGTGGACTTCAAAGTTTAAGGAGCAAGTATCTCACTAGAGAATGTCACACTTCCTTTCATCAGCTATTTCAAGGTCAAAAATCATGAGGCAGTCCAAAAACCAGGGCAGGACCATGTCAGCATGGACACAGGACCTTTCTAATCTAACGCAAAAGGTAGGTACAGTGGTCTTCCCTTATCCACAGAAGATGCATTCCAAGACCCCCAGGGGATGCCTGAAACCATGGAGAGTACTGAACCCTATGTACACTATGTTTTTTAGTATACATACATACCTATGATAAACTTTAATTAACAAATTAGGTACATTAAGGGGCGCCTGGGTGGCTCAGTCAGTTGAGCATCCAACTCTTGGCCTTGGCTCAGGTCCTGATCTCACAGTTTGTAGGATCAAGCCCCATGTCAGGCTCCTTGCTTTCAGCTTGGGATTCTCTCTTCTTCTCTCTTTGCCCCTCCCTAGTTCGCATGCACACTCTCTCTCTCTCTCAAAACAAATAAATAAACATTTAAAAAAAACAAATTAGGCATGTAAGTAATGAACAACAATAACTAATAATAAAATAGATCAATTATAATGATATACTGTAATAAAAGTTTTGTGAATGTGGTCTCACTCTTTCTTTCAAAACATCTTGTTCTCCTGCACTCACCCTTCTTGTGACGATGTGAAATGATAAAATGCCTACGTGATAAGATAAAGTCGGGGAGTGATGTAGGTGTGGTGATGTAGGGTTAGGCTACTACTGATCTTTTGATGATTCGTCAGAAGAAGGATCATCTTTGTCCTGACTGGGGTCGACTGTGGGTAACGGAAACACTGGAAAACGAAACTGCAGATAAGGGGGATCTCCTGTAGCAGCCCCAAACCATAACTGAAAAATTGACTGCACTCCAACTTTATTACACGTAAAAAACTGCTCCTTCTCCGCCCTCCATTTGTGCTTATTCATTGAAAGGCAAATGAGTTAAAGCTGAACAGAGCCAGCCATCACTGCCAGTAAAAACGAAATCCTGCCGTTTGATACTCGCACAGAAAACTCCTTTACGTACTTTACGGACCCTCTACAAGAATTCCTGACAGCTCAGTGGGCCACAGATCCTGCCAGATTTTTGAGCTACATCTTTTCCATTCAGGCAGCTGGCATAAAATGGGAAAATTCATTAACATGCTAATGATGTCCTATTTAAAATTCTAGCCCTGATTATTCTGTGATTAAATCTCTCCCCTTGACGTCTGCTTCCTTTATATCTGAGTTATAGTGTGAAATCAACAATATTAATAAAGTACAATACAGATTACCAAGTTATACACAAGGGATGGAAAAAGTTATATAAATCTCATGGTTGTCTTTTTTCTGAAAAGCAGGTGTAGCAAACTAAAGAAGTTACTGATTTTTTTGTCCTACCCTCCTTAAAAAAAAAAACAAAACATTAAAATCCATAAAAATTAAAGGTTTATAGCTAATCTCCATAAGTATTCAGGGGCTGAAAGATAGATTTAGCTTTCCATTCTATTTCACTGTAAAGTTGCTAAGAATTCAAATGTGTTCTCCCGAAGTCTTAAGAACAGCTGATAGAGGTTAAAACACACAGCCTTTGCATCTCTTCACAGAGACTATGTGTCACTGAGACAAAGTCAATGGATTCAGTGATGATTTCTGTCTCTCTTTGCCTTTGAGGACTCTGGCACATTTCAGTACTTTTTCATCATCTTGTTCTGTCTGCTGACACCCCCATCTGAAAATCCCACTCAGACAACTCAAGCATCTTCCATGAAAGACAAACTTACCTCTGTGCTCACTAAATTAGAATGAATTTTAAGAATTAAAAAAAAAAAAAAAAGAAGACCCAAGGTCTGGGTCTGTAATTCAAAGTAAAGGAGTAAAGGAATAAAAGAAATAAAGGTATGTTTCATTTTAACATCTGGCCCATGTAAATGACCAAAATTTATGGCACATTTACTATTTTCAAAGACACCACCCTGGATACTGAGACAATACAAATGAAACTAATCACAGTGCTTTTCTTTGATCTCAGTCTAGCCAGAGACATAGATGTAATAATATCGTAAGTCATCAGCAAAGCACTTTCCATCAATAAGAGTTCTCTGTATAACAGACTACCAATTGTTCCCTAAAACTGCAAATCTCAGGGTGCCTGGGTGGCTCAGTCGGTTAAGCATCCAACTCTTGATTTGGGCTCAGGTCATGATCTCACGGTCATGAAATCCAGTCCCATGTCGGACTCTGCTCTGGGCATGGAGACTGCTTGAGATTTTCTCTGTCCCTCTCCCCCTCTCCCCCTCTCCCCCTCCCCTGCTTCACTCTCCCTCTCTCTTTCCCTTAAAACAAAAGAAAACAAAACAAAACATGAAACCAAACAAAACTCTCCATTTGCTATAGAAACAGAACCCCTGGCTGGCCTTGGACATGTGTGTGTGTGTCAGCCATCTTGGTCCAAGATGTGTGGATGGACAGAATAGAAGAGCCTGGGTCCCTGACCATCATGGAGTTGCTCATCGGTATCCGAATTGACTTCTTCCCAGGTGCAACTATAGCTAGAAATCAAAATCTGCTTTAAGAATTCTACATATTGCCCATTTCTTAAATAGTCTTATTTTAAAATATTTTATCTAAGGATAAAAAAGTCAGCTCACGGTACATACACACATGTGCATACTGGCCCTCTGTATTTGCTCTATATTTAAAGCTCTACTTTTAGAGCTCCCTCTAAATTTTAACTCTCAAAAGCCAACAAAAGACAGAATATGGACTTTGGCCTAGTTTTATTGCATTTCAATGGATAAAAGCTTCAATCTACTATGGAATTTATGATTTATTTATTTATCTGTCTGCCATTACTCTCACTGACCCAAGATTATTAATTTGGTTGACCCAATAGCCAGGTCACCTCAGATTGGTTAAAACTTAGCTTCAGTCTAAAGCACGGGGAAAAGGATAGCGGATCCAGCAAAATCCAACCCTAAAACATAAAGAACACCTTCACAACAGTAACAGTAACAAGTAACAGTAATAGTAACGGTAACTGAGCCCAATGAGGGGCTTAAAGGCATGAACCAGGAGATCATGACCTGAGCCAAAGTTGGAAGCTTAACTACTGACTGAGCCACTCAGGAGGCCCCTTTATTCAGTCTTAAGCACAAATCTTCATTTACTTCAATCTGTGGAGTATTTTCAAATAGCCATATTTCAAATGTGGCTACCTAACATCCCCATTCTTTTCTTATTTCTTTTTAAATAAGCATACTTTGTAAATATAGCTATTTATTAGTAGATAGGTCTTTCATTTTTCTTGTGAACAACATTTATTTAGGGACCATGATATACTATGTATGACCTCTGGCCTCCAGCAACCTTTACTCCCTAGAAGAAATGCAAGGGCAGTCTCACACATACACACATACACATACACACATACACACACACACACACACACACACACCCTCAAAATCTTTAGAAGTTGCCTCATTTAATCTGCATGACTTCATCAGCCTTTGAACTAGATATTATTCTCCTCATTTTACCAGTGAAAAAACAGGTTCTAGCGTCTAACATATTTTAAATCTGAATTTATTTTTCGTGATTTCATTCTTCCGATTAGAAACTGAACCACTGTAAATTCTTTACATGTTTTTAAAGAAATAAGTTTTCACTTTTTCACTTCATCAATTTGGACTGAACCAGCATCTTCTGAGACCATCCCTCAGGGAACCAACCTCAAGGTGACCTCAGTTGCTCTTAACAACCGGAACAGGAAAAGAACACAAGCAAAGAACACAGTAACTCCTCTGACAGGCAGACACTTCAGCTAGGGCAGCACTGGCCTCTTCTACATCATTCTTCCTGAGGAAAGAAGCTCTCAGAAAACCTCACACATAGAAGAGCCACTTCATGGTCTTTATTCGGTTTTCTGAGTCAGCCTGCTTTCGTCTCTGATTGTGCAAGCCAGAAGACTGAGCCAAGGAACAAAAGGAACATAATTGTCAAACAGAAAATTCTCAAGACCTGTGCCAAGGGAGGGATTGCTCTAAATAATCACAAGGCCATTAGCAAATTCGGGGGGGGGGGGAGGGGGTGAGACAGAAAAAGAAAAGACATCGCCTGCTAGTAGCAAAACAAAAGCTGAGAAGTAATTCTATCCCATTCGCCAAGGCTCCTGCCAAATAGATACTCCAGGAAAAGTGTCGTGTGCTCCAGGACCCCCTTCACGGGGATGGTCACACTACCACCACACAATACAATTGGTACCGTAGATATTTCACCAGGCGGCAGTGACTACTTACCGTGGGCAGTTTCCCCCTGGTCCAGCTCCTTTCTCAGTCTGCTGTAGTCTTCCTTCACACTTCCCAGCTTCTGGGCATTCCTGGAGCTCAGCAGCAGCAGTTTGTCGAGGAGTCCCTCCAGCCCTTCCCTCTCCGATGTTAGTGATCTCATCTCCTCCGTGAGCTCCTTGGCTGTACAGAAATGGTTTCCTGCAGCACATTGCAAGAGAGAAGGAGGGAAAACAAGTTTTACAGCATCCCCACATGTGGAAGATTTAGCGACAGCTAAGGCGCACCAACGGTACGGAGAAAGAGGGCTGAGCTTTGCAACTGCATCCAACTGCATGAATGGTCTTCCGTGGAGGAGTCCGGGAAAACATTGACTATCCTCCTTCTGCTAGGAAAACCCCCAGTCTCTTTAGCGCCTTATTCTCGTTTCATCTGCTGTAAACGTTCCATTGACCAATTCGTGTCCCTGTGAAACACAATGACACAAAAGTGTCCGAGTGAAATCCAGGGAAGCCACATGCTATCACGCCATTCAAATATCCAAATGTCAAAGAGAAATGGAAAGGGACAAGCCGTTGGAGTCAGCCTAGACCTCAATTCAAATCCTATTCCTCCTGTCACCCCACCTGCATGACCTTGAGCAAAGAAAGAGGCATGTGCAATTTCAGGGCAAACTTCTCATAAAATCTGATTGTACTAACACCTGCATCACAGGTGGCTTCAAGAATAAACATGAAATTCTGTAAAGCACTAAGTAAAATATATCACACACTGAATTTAGCAAGATTGCGGGATACAAGGGCAATATACAAAAGCAATTGCATTTCTAAGCATCAGCAGCAAGTGGTCTATGAATTTTTTTAGAATGCCATTTACAAGATTTTAACACTCAAAATACTTAGGGATAAATTTAAAGAAACATGTGGAAGACCTCCACACAGAAAACCATTTTTAAAACTCCTGAAAGAATAATTAAAGAAGACTTAAAGGAATCAGAAAAATAGAAACTATATATACATATATTGGAAAATTGAGTATTTTTAACATTTCTACTTTCCTCAAATTCATCTATTCATTCGATACAATTCCAGTCAAAATCTCATAATGGTCTTTTGTAGAAAGTGACAAGCTTATTCTAAAACATAAAGGAAAATGCAAAGGCCTGGATCAGCCAAAAAAAATCCTTGAAGTAGAACGAAGAGGAGATATATTACTTGATTTCAAAATAATGCTGAAGCTACAGCTCACGACCGTATAACATTGGCATACAGATAAATAGACAAACAGATCAATGGAATAGAATAGTCCAGAAGTAGACCTCACACAGTCAAATGACTTTCAACAAAGCGCCAGAGTAAGTCAGTGAGGAAAAGAGTACAATGGACCCCTGAACAACACAGGTTTAAAACATGTAGATCCAGGTACACATGGATTTTTTTTATAAATACAGTAGAGTACTGCAAATATATTTTCTCTTTCCTGTGATTTTCTTAATAACATTTAACATTTTCTTTTCTCGGGGCGCCTGGGTGGCTCAAGTCATGATCTTGCAGCTCGTGGGTTCGAGCCCCGCATCAGGCTCTGTGCTGACAGCTCAGAGCCTGGAAACTGTTTCAGATTCTGTGTCTCCCTCTCTCTCTCTGCCCCTCCCCTGCTCATGTTCTGTCTCTCTCTCAAAAATAAATGAACATTAAAAAAATTTTTTTTACATAACATTTTCTTTAGTTTACTTGATTATACGAATACAGTATGTAATACCTGTTGCATAAAAAATATGTGTTAATCAACTGTTTATGTTTATTGGTAAGGCTTCCGGTCAACAGTAGGCTACCAGCAGTTACATTTTTTGGGGAGTCAAAAGTTATACTCTGACTGCGTGGGGGGCCAGCACCCCTAACCTCCACATCGTTCAAGGGTCAACTGTATTGCCAACAAATAGCAATAGAACAACTAGCTAGCGAGATGGAGAAATATGAACCTTGATCCATAGTTCAAATCATACACAAAATTTCATTAGAGACAGATCACAGAGCTACCTGTAGCAGCAAAAACTATAAAGCTTCTAGAAGAAAATACAGAATACCTTTCTGACCTTGGAATAAGCAAAACTTTGGTTAGGACCCAGAAAACACTACCTATAAAAAAAATAGGTAAGTGGACTTCATCACAATGATAAAACCTTTACTCATAAAAAATACCATTAAGAAAATGAATAGGCAAGCCACAGACGGGGAGAATATATTTGCAATACGTCTATCTGACGAAGGAGTGGAATCCTACAACTCAGTAATTAAAACACAAATGGCCCCATGGAAAAACAGGCAACTGACTTTACAGGGTGAGATATGCAAAGGGCTGGTGATCCTATGACAACATGTCGGTGTCTCTTAGTCAACAGAAAAATACAAATTCATGCCACTGCAAAACCATTCCAATGGCTCAAGTGAATGACACCAAAGCCCAAGGTTATGGACTCCTGTGCATAATGGGAGGGTCAATGGCACAACCACCTTGCGGAGACTTCTGTCCATGTCTCATAAAGTTAAAAACACACCTACCCCTGGACCCAAACATTCTACTTCCAGGTATTTACCCAGGAGAAACAAAAACGTGTAATCAAAAATAGTTATACTCAAAAGCTCATCGTGGCTTCACCTGTGGTAGCCCAAATGAAACAAACTAAATGCCCATCGAGGGGAGAAAAGCAGACGCAGAGGCACATCTACACAATGGAAGACAACTCCACCACAAAAAGGCACAAGGGCCTCATACACACGGTGATGTAGGAATCTCTCAAAAAAGAAGAAAGAAGAAAGAAAGAAAGAAAGAAAGAAAGAAAGAAAGAAAGAAAGAAAGAAAAAAGGTGCAAAAGACTGCATATCACATGATTCCATTAAGTTCTAGCACAGGCAAAACTGATCCATGGTGAAAGATATCAAAACAGAGGCTGTCTGGGGAAGGAACACAAAGGTGGCTTTTCTGGAGTGATAAAAATATCTGCATAGGGCTGCAGATAACAGGTGTCAAAATTCCTATAATGGGGCACTGAAGATCTGTGCATTTCACTGAATATAAATCATACCTCAATAAAAAAGGAAAAATATATTAGGGGAAATTTTAACATGAAACTTACACTATCAATTAAGAAGCATATCCCATTAACGAGCCCTCTGTAAATAATAGTTATTGCTACCAGAGGGCTCCATGATGCTTCCACAATAAAAGCTACAAGCCTTTTCTCCTCAATCTCTTACCACATCCCTATGAAGGAAGTTAGGTCCTATGTTATCTATTCTGAAATGCACGCTTTGGTTTTCACATGTTAACATCTCTGAAGTGGTGATGCCTCTTACAGTTGCTATCAGGCAGGAGGTAGTCTGGATGAAGCTGTTAATGGGTGACTGTCTTTCTTGGTGGCCTAGAGGACCATCTGCAACCCCCTGGTGTCTCAAAGTACAAACCATTTAAGGATCATTTGGGACCTGGCTGTTGCCATCTATTGTAATGGATCTGTAAGATCAGGAAAGCACCGACACTTAAAACTTCAAGAATGGTGTTGCAGCTTGGCAGAAACCTATAGAACCCCATAGAAATGGTAGTTTATTCTTAGAGGATAAAGACTTCCATCACCAATAGTTTCACTGCCGCAGAGGATGAGAACAGGTGAAATAACCTGAGCTCCGACCACTTGGAATTGAAATGTGGTTCAGAACACTCAGACTCTGAACATGAAGACATTTTAGGAACACCCTAAGTGATTAATTTTCCTCTTGGAAGAGTGATACGTGACTTTTCAAAAGCCTAAATACATCTAGAAGAACTATTTTAATATGTATAAAATAAAAATTCGAAGCTATAGAAAGCATATCATTGTTTAGTTGACAGTGATTTTTCTTTCGTAGTAGTGTATAAAATAACAGTGCATTTTATGCTCACTGAAATACAAGTTGTTATCTCTGCTTAACAATCAGGAAAGCTGAAATCTAACGAAAAAAAATATCTTGCTGAGGTTACCTAGCAATCAAATGGAGGGCAGGTTTCCAACTCAAACATAACTCCAGAGCCCTTCTTCGGTACTATAAACTATGCTGTTTACTTCTTTATTATTAATAGGCAGATTTCAACCCGATATAAATGGGAGAAATGTGACAAAATATTGTCCCACTTTAAAGGCATTCTGAGGGGCACCTGGGTGACTCAGTTGGTTGAGCGTCCGACTTTGGCTCAGGTCATGATCTCCGGTCCATGGGTTCGAGCCCCACGTCAGGTTCTGTGCTGACAGCTCAGAGCCTGGAGCCTGCTTCTGATTCTGTGTGTGTCTCTCTCTGCCCCTCACCCACTCATGCTCTGTCTCTGTCTCTGTCTCTCTCAAAAATAAATAAACATAAAAAAAATAAATAAAGGCATTCTGAACACCTAGCACATACATTTCTGTCACTGTAATCCATAGTGCCCAATTCCATGACTGGATAAATATCTTTTGAGATGCTATTTATTGGCTGCCCCTATAGCGGGCAAATGCAAGAGACAAGGCACCACCCGCTCTCCGGAAAGTACCATTAAATAAAGAAGAGAAGCCGTATTCTAGGAAGTGGACAAATATGCACTAGAAGAGCTCAGAGAAAAAAGGCTGTTCCAGAAGGTGAAACAGAGGCAGGTTTCATGAGGAAAGAATGTTAAGGTTTCCAAAAGAAAAAACGGAAACGTGGTTAGAGAGGAAAGGGCTTGGCTTCAGAGGGTGGTATGAGGCATGTGGCCAAGATGGAGACCAGACCCACAAAAAAGCTGGATTCAAATGGTAGAGGGTCCAAGATGCCAAGCTGATGGGCTTGACCCATTCAGGAAAAACAAAGTCCGGATAAGGAGCGCAGGCTGGACTTCCATGAGCTTTGAGCTGGAAATAGCAACACAACTAAACCATTTCCTGGACCCGTGATTTCTTTCCCAAACAGTGACCAAGTCAGGGCCGCTGTGGGATGGAGCCCCTGTGGACTTCCACAAAGAACCCCGAGTTTGGTAAGTACGGAGTACCCATTTGGGAAGATGAAAAAAGTTCTGGCCCTGGATGGTGGTGATGTTTGCACAATGATGTCAATGTACCTAATGCCACTAAACTGTAACTTAAAAATGGTTAAAAGGGCAAATTTTATGTGTATATTTATCTTATAATAAAAAGGTATCCTTTAAAAAAAAAACAAAAAAATAAAAGAACCTCAAGGGACATGCCATGATCCATGGGTGGTTTTGGGAAGACCAGCCCAGAGGTGTGACTGCCTCTAGACAGGGCAGCCACGAGCACAGGGTGATGCTTTCAAATGTCCCTTCCATGGCTGGGCTCAGGGAACCCCAACCTTTCTGCTGGGGCATATTTTCAAGCAAGGGAGGTGACGAAAAGTGAAGTGGGCACCACCTGTGTCCCCAGAGACACCAGGCAAAATATACCCCAGTGTGTAATCTCCTCTTACAAACAGTTCAGGGAGAAAAGACCTCTAAAAACAAACCAGAAAAGACTACACAGGGCAAGTGCCTGCCTAGAAGCTTTGCTGGATTTATAGGAAATACATCCTCAGATACCCCTGCAACTCACAGAAAGCTCTAGAGACCGAGCGCCTTAATAAAACATGAAAGAGATCATTAATTAAAACCTGGGTCCCTTCCTTGGTCCTGAGGGAAAATGCATAGTGACAGACGTGTAAATTTTATATATGCAGAAAGAGTGTGAATTCCCAGAGAGACAGTTAATATCGCAACCGAAGCCATGAGAAAATGCTACACTGCCCCCGGTGAATATTTTATGAGCATTTTGGTCTCAGATCCAAGCCCATGAGGTAAATCCTGCTTGATTTAGCCCTCCTTCATTACTGAAACTGGCCAAGAGCTCTGTGATGAAAATACAGAAAAGTAAACGCTGATCCCTGAAGGGAGTCCCATCAGTGACCCCGTGACCCCAATCTCTGTGACTCTAATGGGCCCTTTCCTAAATGCCACAGGAGGATTTGTGCAGATGAACGTCCTGCCTTTGCCATCATCCCACACATACACCAGGCTGCTCTTCAGCAAGAGAACAGTACTTGGGCCTTCACAGAGATTTTTTAGAGAACCTGTCAAAGTCTTTTCTTCTACAAATGCCACAATTAAAAACCTCCAGGGGAGGGGCACCTGGGTGGCTCAGTCAGTTAAGAGTCTGACTCTTGGGGCGCCTGGGTGGCACAGTCGGTTAAGCGTCCGACTTCAGCCACGTCACGATCTCGCGGTCCGTGAGTTCGAGCCCCGCGTCAGGCTCTGGGTTGATGGCTCAGAGCCTGGAGCCTGTTTCCAATTCTGTGTCTCCCTCTCTCTCTGCCCCTCCCCCGTTCATGCTCTGTCTCCCTCTGTCCCAAAAATAAATAAACGTTGAAAAAAAAAATTAAAAAAAAAAAGAGTCTGACTCTTGATTTTGGCTCAGGTCATGATTTCACAGTTTCGTGAGATTAAGCCCCTCATCGGGCTCTGCACTGACAGACCAGAGCCTGCTTGGGATTCTCTGTCTCCCTCTCTCTCTGCCCCTCTTCTCTTTCTCTCTCTCTCTCTCTCTCTCTCTCTCTCTAACATAAATAAATAAATATTTAAAATTAAAAAAAAAAAAAACCCAGGTTAATGCCAAAGCCAAAACTGATTTTACCCACTCTGTTCCTTCTAATTTTATGCTGTATCCTAAACAAATATCTCCCTCTTCTACTTCACAGTATCTCTGGGTTTTTTTTTTTTAGGTCATTTTTTGAGAGTCTGATTTTATAGATTACAGGAATCTTGTTACAGGAATAGTCTCATTTAGCCTTCTCACCAAGCCAGGATGGGGACCTTATAATGACTGTCCCTGATTTCCAGTTGAAGAAACTAAGACCCAGAGAGTGACCTTCCCAAGGTCACAAAGTTTTGGAGTTCTAAGATTCCACAGGAGGTTACTGAATTTGAACTGGGTTCTTCCAAGGTCACACTGGTTGCTAATACAGCTCAGTAAGTCACTTGGTCAAAACGTGAAAATGTGGCCACAAATCATCCATAAAGGGAGGGAGTATAAGGGCAGCTGGAGAATGAATCCTGTAGGCTGTGTCACCCAGTCTCTAGGCCTCACGTGACTTTAGGGGGAAGCCACACACACACACACACACACACACACACACACACACACACAGCACTTGCATAGGCCCACAGACATTTCCATCTGTAACGATTCTCCTAAAATTATTCATGTTTATGTACTCAAATTTCAGCTAGCCTTCTTTACTGGAAAAAAAGAAAGAAAGAAAGCCAGTGCTGAAAATCATCAAACTCTTTTTTCTGGCACAACGCCATATCTTTTGGGGAACGCCAAGCTCAAGTACACATGGTTCTAACAGCTTGAGAAAGCGTAGTACCTGGTGAGAGGCTGAATATACAAACAGATAATGGCCAGATCATTTCTAGAAAGAGCACTCTGACCCACAGCCTGCAGAACATGTCCAGGAAATGAACCCCCATATCTACAACAACCAGTCCAGGACCCAGGCTGCTATAAGGCAGGCTTGTAGGAAGCCAGGTTGCTATTTCTAGTAACAATCCAGGAAACAAAAAAGTCACTTCTGTAACAATTGGTCCAAGATGGCAGGATTGTATTAATAACTGACAGCTTCCCTAATCTTTGTCCCTGCTTCCAGCCAGAGAGAGCCAAACATGCCCCCTAACCAATCACACAGGCTGCTGTAAGTAGCCTGCCTCCAGTATCCCCAGCCTCCAGTCGGAGCACACCTGAAGCCTTCCCTTTTCCCCACTACAAAGCTTTCCCACTCCTCCGCCTGCCTTTGAGTCTCTACCGAAACACAGGTGATGGTGGCCGACTCCCTTGCTGTAGTAACCGCTGAAACAGCTTTCACTTCTCATTCGGTGAGTCTTGTTTATTTCCACACTGGATAGATACCATCTTTGAAAAATCTTTGCTGGGCCTATCATCCCCTCCAGTCACTGATCTAATTTTTTTAGAGACAGCGAAATATTTTGCGCTTATCTGGAAAATCTAGTTGATATCTAGATAGCCTTCCATTTAGACACCATTAGTGCAGCTAATTTTTATTCTCTGTAAAGGAAAAGTTGAATTGGATAGAACCATCGTCTAAAAAAAATTGGCTTGGAGTATCATAGACATCTTGACATGCTACTTAAGAATAAATGATTATCTGAACTATTTGTTCCTTGGAAACAAATAACGGGAGGCAGGTGGGAAAGAAAATATACCACAAACTGAGGGAAGACCCAAGGGAGGTGTGAAAATAACAGATTCTGAGGATCAGCAATCAACAAATGAGGTCCATTTTTTCTTAACATAATTAGTCTCACCGACTGTCTCCCAAGGGCCAGGCATCAGGCAAAGCCCAAGAAAAACAGAGGAGAGTGACTCAACAGATGGACGCCATCAATAACAGTGGATGATGCAAGGAGAGAAAGGCTGGAGCCAGAAACGCGCACAAAATGTCAACATCAGAGCAGTATCAGAAGGGGGGCATCAGAGAGCCAGGCTTTGATCCTAGCGGAGGGGAAATGGTCACAGCATGGCAGGCCCTGTGCCAGAGGAAGACTGGGATGCTAATCAGGTTACAGAGCACAGATAGAGACAGAGCCCAGTTATAGGACCTGGCGACCCATCCAAGGACTGGGTCCCAGCAGTGGTGCAGACCCAGAGGCCAACATGCAGGAAGGATGCTTGCTGCTGAGACTTACACGTGAGTACCACACTACTTAAATACCTTTTGTGTCTGGGCCTGAAAAGTCCTGGGAATTGAAGGAGCATTGAGGAGGCCACAGCTACAAGAAGGGAGGCATGCGTGCAGAGGGTGGGACTGGACTGAGTTAAGGCACAGGGCTCATCCCTAGAAGCCAGCAGCCGGGCAGGGGTCCAGCGTGGTGTTAAAGGAGATAGGCCCAAACTTCTGATGTTGACATCTTAACCACAGAGCCCAGATCAGCCGTACCCACCACACAAGGTGAGGGCCATCCCCTCACCTTGCCTCCCAAGCAGCAGCAGCCTAGTAAGGGGCCAAAGCAATCAATCTGTGGGGCAGAGGACAGAGTTTTCAGTGAGGGTCACAAAGAGGTTAAGAAGCCCTTGTCCAGGTTGGGCTACTCCCCCCCCCAACCCCTCTTTTTAGTTCAAATTTTTATTTAAATTCCAGTTCATTAAGGGGCACCTGGGTGGCTCAGTCAGTTAAGCATCTGACTTTGGCTCAGGTCATGATCTCACAGCTCATGGATTCGAACCCCGCTTCGGGCTCTGTGCTGCCAGCTCGAAGCCTGGAGCCTGCTTCATATTCTCCCTCTCTCTCTCTCTTTCTCTCTCTCTCTCTCTCTGCCTCTCCCCACTTATATTCTGTCTCTCAAAAATAAATAAACATTTTAAAAAATTTTCAAATTCCAGTTAATTTACAGTTCAACACTGGTTTCAAGTGGTTCATCACTACATACAACACTCAGTGCTCATCACAAGTGCCCTCCTTAGTACCCGTCCCCCACCCACCTCCCTTTGTCAATCCTCAGTTTGTTCTCTATCATTAACAGTCTCTTGTGGTTTGTTTCCCCCTCTTTTTTCTCCTTCCCATATGTTCATCTGTTTTGGCTCCCTTGTCTGAAAGTGGATTCTCCAGCCCCAGTTGAGTCACTCTAGCTGTCCCTGCCAAGGCCTACCCAAATTGCAGATTCCTGGGCAAAATGAAAGGTCAGTGATGCTTTAAGTCACTAAATCCTGAGGTTGATTTATTACACAACAATCGGTAATTGAGAACAGAGTTTGGTATCTGAACACTGCTGGAACAGACCCTAAAATCTGAGGCCCTGATGCTTACACCAGGTGGCAGGCAGAAGCCTCAACAGGCCTCGGTGCAGGCTAAAACAGAAGCAAGAAAAATATAATTGGAAGCTGGAAGAAAGGGGATCCTTGCCATGTAGTGATGGAAAGTTTGGTAACATTACCAACTGAAGGAGTATAGAAAAACTTCCTGGGGTGCCTGGGAGCCTCAGGGGTTAGGCGTCTGACTCTTGATTTCGACTCAGGTCATGATCTCATGGTTTGTGAGATCAAGCCCCAAGGCAGGCTTGCATTGGCAGCACAGAGCCTGCTTGGGATTCTCTCTCTCCTTTTCTCCATGCCCCTCGCCCCCCTCTTGCACGCACACACTCTGTCTAAATAAAAGTAAATAAATAATGGGGCGCCTGGGTGGCTCAGTCGGTTAAGCATCCGACTTTGGCTCAGGTCATGATCTCACAGTTCGTGGGATTGAGCCCTGCGTCAGGCTCTGTGCTGACAGCTCAGGGTCTGGAGCCTGCTTTGGATTCTGTGTCTCCCTCTCTCTGCCCCTTCCCCGCTCATGCTCTGTCTTTCTCTGTCTCTCAAAAATGAATAAACGTTTAAAAAAATTAAAATTAATAAATAAATAAATATAAAGAAAAACTTCCTAATAAATTTAGTCATATGGCCAAGGAGACTCCAGGCAGAATGCAGACGTGCCCACTGGCTTCCCGTCACTGCCTAGGATACAGTGCAAGAAAAGAGAAGTGAGTTAAAGAATACATCGTTCAATATGAAGGTGCTAGGATTTGCTGAATCTGAAAATAAAACTACTTTCTTATTCCTAGTCTCTGGAGACAGCAAATGATTCTCGAAGGAAGAGAAGGTCTCAGTCTATAGATCAAATCAAGGGTGGGAGATCTAACATGGTGAATCATAGAAACTTTCAGACAGACACAAGGCCCCCTGGTAATCTTAAACACACTCCCAAGACCCTCTTCATTCAAGAGTGCGTCCAAGAATCCCAAGGGCTTTGCCCCTCAGCGTTCTCACAGATGGCCCAAAATGGAGGAAGGCTTCTCTTGGAGAGGTACGTCATGGCTTTTGTCTAAAGGAGTGAGGATTTGCCATTCTGAATGGACTGGAAGTGTCCTGTCAGGATCCTGAGGGAAGTGCCTTTTCCCTGCTCAGGTTCCCCCACCCCCACCCCCGCTGTGGAGTATAGCTCGAAAGGAAACAGAAACCACATTGTGTGCAGAAGACGCAAAAGAATGATGACCACCCTGGCCCTGGCACGGCCGGTGAGGAGACCCCATTGGCTGGAAAGCCTGTTCGCCAAGGGCCTGCAGTGTCATCCGGAAACAGAGAGGTAAGAAGGTAAGCTCCCATCCCAGCTAAGTCTCCGATCAGGCCTCACCGATTTTCTCAGCTGATCAAAGAACTAAGCACAAAACCCAGGCCCCATATGCAATACACCATCTCAAGAATTTTCCTCGGGATTCTAAAAAGAGATTACTCACATTTGAAAGAGGGATATCTCTGCCGCCTGAATGATACATCTCCTCCCTTGGGCTTAATAGAGACACATCCACCTGTATTCCTCAGGAAGATATATGGATTAAGAAAGGCAAAAACACTAACTCAGAAGCAAGATT
Organism: Felis catus; assembly: GCF_018350175.1. Taxonomy (NCBI): domain Eukaryota; kingdom Metazoa; phylum Chordata; class Mammalia; order Carnivora; family Felidae; genus Felis; species Felis catus. The sequence continues at coordinate 16,674,152 of NC_058378.1, forward strand.
GTGTTCAATCTTCTTTTTTTTCTCTTAGCAAATGGGGCCATAATTCCAAGTAAATGGCATGTGAAGCTGTTAAGAGCCAAGCCCCACATTCACATTTCGATGTTGCGCTGGTTGTAAATAATACGCCTGACTGCATCAGGAACCAAATTGCTCGTTAACTGCCAACATTAGTTGTTTAATGATCTGAATACCAGAAGATGCCAATTATTGTATTCCTTCTTAAAATGCCATTTAAAACCCATACATGTAATTATTATACCTTTTCGTTAAATTTTTATGATTCTTCTGAATCTGCTGAGCTGGAGGCTCACTCAACCTATAAAACTCAGAGAATACTTGAAGGATGTCATTATGTAACTAGATTAAAACTCCATTTGTCGGGGCACCTGGGTGGCTCTGTCGGCTAAGCATCTGACTTCGGCTCAGGTCATGATCTTGCGGTTCATGAGTTCAAGCCCCGTGTCAGGCTCTTCGTTGACAGCTCAGAGCCTGGAGCCTGCTTCAGATTCTGTCTCCCTCTCTCTCTACCCCTCCCCTGCTCATGCTCTGTCTCCGTCTCTCTCTCTCAAAAGTAAGTAAACATAAAAAAATTAATAAAAAAAAAACCTCCATTTGTCACACCTGAACTTGAGTCCCTGCTCTGCCACCACTGAGCTGACTGAGTGAACTTAACCAACAGATACACCCTCAACCTCCTGATCTGTTCACTGGGACCTCAGTATCTCTCCCACCTACCTCACACAGCTGTTGTGAACATAGAATAAAATAACAGCACACAGGAGGGGTGCCGGGGTGGTTCAGTCAGTTAAGGGTCTGACTCTTGGTTTCAGCTCAGGTCATGATCTCACGGTTTCATGAGTGTGAGCCCCAAGTCGGGTTCTGAGCTGACAGCATGGAGCCTGAGTGGGATTCCCTGTCTCCCTCTCTCTCTGTCCCTCCCTCACTCATGCTATCTCTGTCTCTGTCAAAATAAATAAATAAACTTAAAAAAATATATAGAGGAACGTTTAAAAGCATTCTTCAAATGACAGGGTAAGATACTATTTTCAGAGACTTGTGTTTTCGACCTACTAATTAATGGGAAAATATATTCCTAATAACCACCAGATTAAGGAGGGATTATGATCCACTGAGAATCCTCCAGAAATCTAATATCTCTGACTAGTATGTTGAATGAGTACATCACCTTGTCTCATGTCATCGTTTTCTCTTCCTATAGGAAGGGGCTGACCACATCCAACAAGCTTCATGGAGCCTCTGCAGCTACATAATGCTGTACAAACATCTGCTAGAATTATATGGCATGAGGATTAACTCTAGTCTCTCAACTCATAAAGAAACAGAAACTGGGAAGTCCAAAACATGGTACCTACACTGATAACTTATCTTTTATTATATGTGCCTATGTAGTTTTATTTTCTTAAGTTTATTTATTTTGAGAGAAAAAGAGACAGCATGAGTGGGGGAGAGGCAGAGAGAAGGGAGAGAGAGAGAATCCCAAGCAGGTTCTGTCCACACTGTCAGCACAGAGCCCCGTGTGGGGCTCGAACTCATGAACCCGTGAGATCATGACCTGAGCCGAAATCAAGGTCGGATGCTTAACCGACTGAGCCACCCCGGTGCCCCTGTGTAGATGCAGTTTTAAGAGTCTTATCCATCCCTTTACAAGATGGCCGTGGTGCCCATTTACTCCATGAGTTTTAGTGAAACTTCCCACAAAAGCTCTGAAATGTCCAAGTCTGATATGGGTTATGGGTAGGAGGTTACTGGAGGACAGAGCCCGGGCTCCGTTCAGCTGCTTCAGTGTCTGCACCGTGTTCAGTTACCTGATACGGCTAGCATTTTGGCTTCAAGCAGCGCCGGCAGTTGGATTTCAATATCATTTACTCTCTTCCTGAGAGTGCTGCAGATTCTCTCGCTCATACACACCTAGAAGGAGAGAAATGGCCATGAACCATCGTTTACTCAGGAAAAACTCAGAAAGCAATGGAGCAGCCGGCCAGAGGCTTCTGCGTCTGCAAGTAATTAAGAGGGGTGGTAAAGAGTGACTGAAGGAGAGTTCTTTAAAAGCAAGCAACGTAAACAGAAAGAAGTAAAAGAGGAAAGAAGGGAGGAGGGAAGACGGAAGGAAGGGAGGGGGGAGGACTAAATGAAGTGGGCATCGGGGGCACACTTCAAGCATTAGGTCCCATACCTTCACCACATCTAAACGCAAAAATGACAAGAGTTAACGCACCAAAGCGCAACCACAAACCACAATAACCTCACCACTCTGCCCACTCCCTCCTCAGGGTTACTCCCGCCTGAAATACTCTTGACCCAGCTGACTTAGCCCACTCACACCCTTCCGGCCTCTGCTCACACACTGCCTGGGAAGAAAGGCCCGGCTGATGAGCCATGTACGATGGCAACCCCCTCAACCCTCCCATCTTCACCCTGCATGATGGTTTTCCATAGTGACTTCTCCAGCTGACGCTATTTGTTTCTGTTCCTCAGTTTTTCTAGAATCTCTGTCCCCTAGGATGCAAGCTCTCTGTGAGCAGGGACTTTGCTCTGTGTCTGGTACACAGTAAACAGTAAGTAAAGATGCACAGCAATTGAGATCAAGGGCAGAGCGGCAGGCTAATTACTAGTAGATGTTGTCTAATGAAACTTTAAGGGCAGATAGTTGCTGGCAAGTCATATTTGAAAAATAGACAAGGAGACCTCAATGAGCTCTATAAGTTTTATTATGTATTTTTCCAGGATGCTCCAAACACTTCCTATGTTCTTTCTTTGCTCTTTCAAAAATAGCAAAAATGTTAAATCTCACATTCCTTTTCCAAATGTCTTAGGTTATCTTTTACTTTCTTTGAAACTGAAATATCACATTTCTTTTCTTTATCTAAAGCAAAACCCCAGGACGCCGGAGTGGCTGAGTCAGTTAAGCATCTGACTTCGGCTCAGGTCGTGATCTCATGGTTCATGAGTTCGAGCCCCGTGTCAGGCTCTGTGCTGATAGCTCAGAGCCTGGAGACTTCTTCAGATTCTGTGTCTCCCTCTCTCTCTGCCCCTCCCCTGCTCACACTCTGTCTCTCTCTCTCTCTCAAAATAAATAAACATTAAAAAAATAAAAAGCAAAAACTCCATATTCAATTGATATCTACACTCAGATAAGTGAGTTACCTAGAAAAACATCCAGTTCAACAAAAGCACACAGTTCAGTTGAATAACAATGAACATGTGTACAGAGACATTTTGGGTGTTCCACAAAGGATGTTACCTAGAAACGTCCCCCTCTTCTTGCTAAAAATCTGATTCCATTCAAAGACTAAAATTAACCCACCTGGGTTCACAGAGCCCAGAGAAAATACAAAATTTAATTTCCCCAGAAGAATCTAGATCTTGCTAGATACCATCGACTTTAATTGTTGTGCTTATCTTAGACTTAAATTGAAATTATTTTTGGAATCAAAGCAGACCTCACCCATCCTGCCTAAAACATTATACTATTTCTTTCATGGCCTTAAATATGTTCTTTTCCATAAGCAGCTGTAATTTCCCAGATCTCTTTATAAAACTCATTCTCTGATGAAGGCGACGGCATGGTGGCCTCCACACCACAGCTGGAATCAGCGGGGATGAGCGTCCCCATGTCCCAAGTGATTAATTCCTAGACCCTCACGGTGGTCCTGACATTTGTCAGGAAGTCAGAACTGGTTGTTAAAAAGAAGATGCTCTGGATTCCTCCTCCCAGCACCCAGTCTCAGGTTGGCCCAGTGCCCGACGATGGCTCATCCCTTTCCATCCATCTAAGAATGTCATCGGAGGTCTGAGAACACTGCTGTTAAGTCCGTAACATGTGCCATAATTCTTATGTCTCATCCAAAGTCCGTCCAGTCTTTCTGATTTTGGTAACAGTTTCTGTTAATTATAATTGGGCCAGTTTCTCCTTTGTTGAGCAAACCTATCCTTCAAGCTGTCACTATTAATATGAAACAGCTTCTCTAAATCTTATTAAATTGCAATGTACCTTCTTTCAGGCACTGCTGGATGTAATCGAATATCTACCAATCTCCAGCTATTCCATTTATTTCCGACTATTTCTTCCATCTCATTTATCCTTTAATTACCTGGTGTGGGTAACCGTTAGAGTCAAAGGAATGTAATGAATGAAGGAAGGCCCCGTCTCTCTTTGGGGGAGGAATCAAAACAATATCAGGTGTATGTGTCTAACATACTGAAGGAAGAAAACTGGGCCAAGCTGCAATTTTTACCTCAAGGTCGTGAGTCAGTCGAGTCCAGAGTGCAAAGTTGTTTTTTTGTGTGACTGAGCAGTTTTGTTTCAATTCAGTGTGGACTCATCTATGCCCCCCCACACACACACACAATCATGGCTGTGTGCACGTACATACCCACCTATACACACATACACGCCCCGGAAAATCTGCATCTCCTTTTAATTTCCAGATAAAATTGGACCCTGAGGAACTCATTACCAAATAGAGCTTTCAGATTTACACTTTAAAATCTTAGATATGAATTCCTTAATCTTATGGAAAAGCAAGGGAATTATAAGTTTTTTTGTAAGTGCGTGAGAGCAAGTATGCAAACAAAGCCAATCACTTTCAGCATTTGGGCAAATCCAAGAGCTTTCACAGTAGCTGGAGATTATCAACAAATCCCACTATCCTGTGCATATGTCAATATGTGTGTGCACAGTATAAAATGTCCCGTAAAACACACTCATACATAAACACCATGTGTATTTTGTCATTGGCACACCTGCATGCTCACTGCTGGGGCAGGGACTCATTCAGATTACACACAGCATGTTCCAATACTCAATAAGCCCAAACACTAGAGTGATTCCACCTTTTAATTCTGGGCAAAAATTAGGATGCACCTGGGGCGCCTAGGTGGCTCAGTCGGTTGAGCGTCTAACTCTTGATTTCAGCTCAGGTCAAGATCCCAGCATCATGGGATCGAGTCCTGAACTGAGCTCCGCACTGAGTGTGGAGCCTGCTGAAGATCCTCTCTCTCTCTCTCCCCCTCTGCCCCTTTCCCCCACTAGTGCTTGCTCTCTCGCTCTCTAATTAATTAATTAATTAAAAGAAATTAGGATGCACCTGATAAATGGCACATATTTACATCAGAAAATCCAGGAGAAGGAATCCTCCTACCCCCTGCCCCGTGCAGGAAGCTGGGGCCTCTCCTCACCTCCCCAGTGGCTCCCCCTGGAGGTCACTTGGCAAACATCCATAGAACATGAACACTAGTCGGCAACATCACCGAAACATACAAGGTACGCCCTCTAGCACTTTCCCTGCTGCTTCACATGACAACGTGGGTAAACCGAGCCAGTCTCCCTTGAGCAGGAAAGAAGGTCTCTCAGCACATATAGTATGAGAACACATGATAAAAGCCCTTTACCAGAGTCCTACCAGGGGGATCCACCTCCTGGCGTGGCTCCCCACAAAGCAGTGCCTCAAATCTCATCTTGCTCTTCTCCAGGCAAACCTTCTGGCAGCACATAACCACCCATCAAACCACTGCTGTGTGATTTTGTAGCAAAACCATTTCATGGTTTTTGGTTTGGTTTTAGTTTTGGATTTTTTTTTTTTGTTGTATTTTTGTTTGTTTGCTTGGTTGCTTGGTTGGTTTCTGGAAACAGACATAAAAACTGAAAAAAAGAGAGCCAGAATAATCGTGGACACTTCTGCCGACAACACAGCCCCAGTCTCGGCTCAGCTGTGGTGATCTGTGAGCCCCTTGGTAGGTCTTCCTGACCTCCCCTGGCCACTGAAAATGAAAAAAAAAAAAAACATTTCTTCCAGGACAGTGGATTCTCATCTGCTTTGCTCTTGGCTCTGAAACCCATTCTTTTTACATCCTGGTCATCTCATAACCACCCCTGGCTCCCAGACTTAACACAAATAATTAACAATTCCTACCCAGTTCTGTGCCACACATGTAGTAGTTCACAGAGTAATTGATCCTTCTCGGTCACATATAACTATCTCTGCAGGGAAGGATTCTGTTTTGTAAACTGTGGTTACCCTAACTGACCACGACATTGACTATTTAATTGACTGTGTGCTCCCAGGGAATAATGCAGGAGTATGCTCTCTCCACACCAACTGAGGGCCTGATATGAAGTATACGTGGCAGTGAAAATGGGCAAAATGACTCTGAAGTCAACTTAAAAAGTTTAGAACACAAACACCTACTACGTCTTTTCCAAACTTGTTTGTGCAGATCCCTGAACCCTGTCCTCCTGGAAGAAAAGCAATTGATTTCTTGGATTACTCCCATCCCCAAAGCCTCTTCATGCAAAAGCATTTGAGAGTACCCAGAAGCACTCATTTCTGTTCCCTAACACTGACAGTTCCTGGTGAAGCAAAGGCCAAACCAATCAATCGCTGGGGGACCACAAGCCAGGACCCCCACCACGGAGCAGCCCTCGCTCCCGGCTGTTTGGCCTCATCACCTGGCCTGTAGGATGGCTTTGTAAAGTCTACACTTCTTGTGGAGCCATCAGCTGGACACAGAATTTCATGTGAGCTAGATATCACATAAGTTAAAAAGATAACTTCAGAGACTTCTTTAGAAAGTGGGCATAGAAAGGTACTTACCTTAGCGGTGAGTTCCTTCAGTGACAAGTTGAGGGTTTTTATCCGTTCCCGGAGGCTGGAAGAATTAGAAAGAAGACATTGGTCTTCTTGGGATCATAGTTCAATACCACCAAATATAGGAACACGGTGAAACAGTGAACCTTCCATCAGCCCAAAGGCTCAACAACAGTGGGAAACATGATGCCAGATTGGTTCCATTTGACTGGGGAATTAACATGTTGCTAGGAAGCAGGTTTCTCCTCCCTAATTACGCTGTACTTTGGCTAGTACTAAAATCTGTTATTTCCATAGTGCACATCTCCATACTGCATAGATAGGGTGAAGGAACAACCCAGATGTGCTCCTCCTAGCAGGAAAGAATGAAAATGTACACAGGATGGTCTACACAGGGTAGCATTTCACAGGCAGTAATCAAATATGATTTACTCAGCTACACGGTGCAATCCAACAACTATGCACAGAGCACTGTGTTTAGCAGTGAGGTGGAACATATAGGAGATACGTGTATTTAAAGGACATCTGACATAGGTTATCCTCACTCTCTTTAGGCTTATCCCTTCTTCTTTTTTCTCCTAAGCACTATCCACCTTGACACTTCTGTTATTCAGGTAATTTCTCTCTACCCCCACGGGAATATAAATTCCACCACCGCAGCAACTGTCAGTTGGGTTCACACCCATATCCTCAGTGCTTAAAACAATTCCTGCAGCGTATAAGCAGGCATTCATTTGAGACCTGCAGAATGAATAAATGAAGGAATGAATGAAACTAAGTATCAGACCTTATTTCCAATGTTGTTACCAAAAGAGAGGAAGTACACCCAGACAATCAACTCCAGTATAAAACAAGATGAAAAATTACTATTGAAAATAGAAATCCAGTGTTAGGGGGCGCCTGGGTGGCTCAGTCGGTTAAGCATCCGGCTTCAGGTCAGATCATGATCTTGCCATTCTGAATTCAAACCCTACATCCGGCTCTGGGCTGACAGCTCAGAGTCTGGAGCCTGTTTCAGATTCTGTGTCTCCCTCTCTCTTTGCCCCTCCCCTGCTCACTCTCTCTCTCTCTCTCTCAAAAATAAACTAAGAAAAAAAGAAAGAAATTAAGAAAGAAAGGGAGAAAGAAAGAAAGAAAGAAAGAAAGAAAGAAAGAAAGAAATCCAGTAGGATCAAACTGTTACGTAAAGACTGTCGCAGGCAGATACCATCTCCAAGGGCACAGTGGAGACAGTAAGTTAGGTAGCGATTTAGGAAAACAAGTGATTAGGTGGAAAGCTTCCTGGAAGAGGCAGAAAGTGAACTGGGCCTCAGGGGGAAAAGGGAAGGATGAAACTCCAGGGAAAAGATGAGGCCAGCTGGACCATACGGTTCACAGAGGTGAACTGTGATGGATGAGAAGGGGAGAGACTGTTTCTAAAGGGAGGGAGGAGGGGCAAGGACAGAAGGGGAGAAGTCTGTCTGCATCTGAAATGTGTGCTTACTCGTTTCAGAAAATAAGTGGGGGAAACGCTAATGTTTGTTTAATCTCAGTGGTGGGTAAATGAGGGTATGTTACGTTTTCCAATGTGTTTAGAATATTTACAGTCAAAACAACCCTTAAAGGAATATCAGGGACTGGGTCTAGTCAATACTGAAGGCCGGGCGAAGGAGTTCTGAGCTTTATTCCACAGGCAGTGGGAAATTACTCCAGTTTTGAGCGGGAGAGCAATAAGAAAGAAATGGGGCTTTTCAGGAAAATTAATTGGGCAGCACTGTGAGAGGGGGTTTGGAGGGAACACTGAACGGGACAAACCAGGCAGGCACCTTCAGCAGAAACCTAGCTGTGAAGCCGAAGCGGGGGCACAGAGCATGGAAGTCAGGAAGGAAAGGAAGGCCTGGAACCTTTCATTAGGTTGATGCTGAAAAGTGTAAGCTCTGGAGCTTTTTGCTCATCATTCATTCATTCATTCATTCACATACTCATTAATTCTTTCAATATCTACTGGGCTCCTAGTAAGTTAGGAACTTGGAGCATAAAGACATGGTTCCTGCCCTCAACAGCTCACTGCTTCTCAACAGTAGCCAAAAAAGAAAAAGAAAAAGAAAAAAATTAAAGAAAAGAAAGTTACAGGTACTAGAAGAGCAAAATGGTGAGCTGCAAAAGTGAGAAGGTCAGGTTTCCTGGGGTGTGTGGGGGGCGGGGGGGTGGCGTTCGAAACAGCTGCTGCAGCAGGGGTTGCAAACGATGACAGGCAGGTTGCCAGTCTGCCTGCCTGCTGCTGTTCTTCGGCTGTAAGAACTGGTTTTGAAAATTGTCACCTCCACCATCTGTGACTTCTCAGTACAAGCAAGTTAGTGCCCACTGCAAATGCCCTAGAACTGGGGCAGGCCCATTCTAAACAAGTCGTCCCCACTTTAGACCTCCATCCAGCAGAGGAGGGGCGCCCAGGCCAGCCGGGGTCGGAGGAGAGCTGACAAACAGCAGGGCACCAGGAAGCAGAGTTTTCTGAATCCAGGAGTCACGATGTGACAAAAATCGGTGTGGGAACGGTGGGAAGGCGCATGTGGAATCCTCCCTGGAGAATTCTAGCCGGCTGGATGGGGACTGGCTCTTCTGAAGGGAGGTAAGTTTGGGTGGCATGCTAACGCAGAGGGCAGGGAGAAGATGCCCCTTGAGATGCTGGGGAGAGAAGGGCAGAGGGTGCCAAAGATGTGCCTGGACCGATTCTGCCTGATTCCAGAGGCAGCACCAGCTTCCTGCTGCTAATGTCTGTTGTCTGAACTTCCAACCTGCCGAGGGCGGAGATGCACTTTCCCTCTCCAGGCTCATGGGAGCCCATTCAACTAATAACTTTTCAGCAAACGGCTCACCACAAAATTGATGCTGCGTGAGCATTTAATAGTATTTTATAAGGAGGTGTTCCCAGCCACACACACAGACCAGTTCATGCATTAACAATGAAGACAGATAGGTATCGGGTCCACCTGCTGACCCTGAAAATGTAGCTAACCAAGAGGCAGTGCCTTTAGCTACTGCTCAATAGGTCAAGCACTAGCCTTCCAGGGGTTGACACAGTTCGTTGGTCTTGGCTCAGCTCTGGTCCTATCCCAGAAAGAAGATGAGTCTCCTCTCAAATATCCATGTTAGAGCAGGGAGGCAGTGATGCGGATAATTGAATGCATTGTTTCATATTTGATTTGATTTATATTTAATTTATTTAATTTATGCTGTATTGCTTTTTGCAGTAGATTTACCTCCCTAATTATGTTTTGCTCAGGCTAATATTAACATTGGTTGCATCCCTGGGGATGAACGCAATGAAATGAAAGCAATGGGGGGGACAGAAGAATATGAATAATCTACACACCAGGCTAGTGGTTTTCAAGCTATTTTTAGTAGCAGAACTCTTTCCAACAAATGTTACATAGAACCATAATATATAAAATACGCAACAGGAGATCCGTTCTGATTGAGGGTGGGTGTCTGGCCTGGGGTACAAACGATGTCACAATGACCCCACACACTTAGTGTTCTACCATCACACTGTGGCCCCTGAGCCAGGATTCCAGGAGCAGGAATTCAAATTGAAAACCACCAAATTAGAGAAGTTAAATGTTTGCAAAGAAGAGTTACATGTACCTCAATGATTAAAACTCATCCCCATGTTTGTTTCAAGCTTGTATACTGTTAATGACATTAAGAACTGTCTTCTCAGATCCAATTACACTGTATCCTAGAAGCACATATACCGTCTCCACAAACAAACAACGTTTTAACAAACACACGAGACCTCACTTACTCAAATGTATCTTTTGTTCAAAGCAGCCATGCTAGGAATAGGAATGTCAAACATTTATTGAGCGCTTACTACGTACCAGGCACTTCTCCATATTCCTCACACACATGAGCATTTTAAATTCTCACAACTCCGTGAAGTAGGTACTATAACATCTACATTTTCAGACAAGAAAACTCAAAGAGAGATGTAAGTACCTTTCCCAGGGTTAACCAGCTGGTAAATGGGTCAATGATGACCCAAGCAGTTCCGCTGTCTATTCTCCTGACCGCTAGCTAACTTAACCCGTACCACCTCTCCTGGAAGCCGCTGTACTTATTCAAACATGCTCTCATTGTCCAGACTGGCGTTTAGAATCCTACTTTATTATTTTTTTTATTTTTTTAATGTTTATTATTTATTTTTGAGAGAGAGACAGAGCACGAGTGGGGAAGGTGCAGAGAGAGAGGGAGACACAGAATCTGAAGCAGGTTCCAGGCTCTGAGCTGTCAGCACAGAGCCCGATGCTGGGCTCGAACCCACAAACTATGAGATCATGACCTGAACCGAAGCCGGGTGCTTAACTCACTGAGCCCCTAGAATCCTATTTCAGAATTACGTTAAATTGACAATACAATCAATATCATAATTTGTGAATGCACATTATTCTTCACTCACAAACTGGTGTTTAAATCAAATGACCAAAATTCACCTTCAACACATGAAGCCTCAGAAAAATCAAGACTGCTGGCAAGAATGTGCTGCAGAGAAAGCACATCAGGGGCAGATGGGTCCGGAGCTAGTGGTGGCAAAGGGAAATCGAGGGCAAGGAGGTCAGTTTTGAGTGGACTGTGTTCCCTGCACCCCAACTCATTAGTTGGTGTCCTCATCACGGACTTTATTTAGACACATGGTCTTTACAGAGGCGATCAAGTTAAAGCAAGGTCATTAGGGTGGGCCCTAATCCAGCATGCCTGGTGTCCTTATGAAAAGGGAGAATTCAGATACAGACAGACACACACAGAGAGGTGACCATGTGAAGACACAGGGAGAAGACAGCCATCAAAAAGTCAAGGAGAGAGGCCTCACAAGAAACTAAGACTGCCGACACCTTGATCTTAGACTTCTAGCTTCCAGAATAGTGAGACAGTGGATTTTGGTTATTTAACCTGCCCAGTGTGTGTCATACCTTGTTAAAGTCGCCCAAGCAACCTAACACAGGCGGGATTTTCAATTTTCAACTGAAATTAACACACAATTAATCACATGTATTATTAAGATCATACATACTGGGTCCAACATGAAGAAAGTCACTTCCTTATGTAGCAGCAGGCAGACAGCAGACAACATGATATCTCTTTTGCTTCAGATTAACAAATGGTTTCATGCTCTTTTTTTAGTAAGTTTTAAAAAAATTTTAATGTTTATTTTTTTAATTTTTTAATGTTTATTTATTTATTTTAATATTATTTATTTTTGACAGACAGAGTGTGAGTGGGGGAGGAGGAGAGAGAGAGAGAGGGAGACACAGAATCTGAAGCAGGCTCCAGGCTCTGAGCTGTCAGCACAGAGCCCAATGTGGGGCTCGAACCCGGGAACCGCGAGATCATGACTGGAGCCGAAGTCGGATGCTCAACCGACTGAACCACCCAGGGTGCTCCAGTATTTATTTATTTTTGAAAGAGACAACAAGAGAGAGAAAGAGAGAGTGGGGAAGGGGCAGAGAGAGAGGGAGACACAGAATCCGAAGCAGGCTCCAGGCTCCCAACTGTCCGCACAGAGCCCGACGTGGGGCTCAAACCCAGGAACTGCAATATCATAACCAGAGCCAAAGTCGACGCTTAACCGACTGAGCCACCCAGGCACCCCAAGATGGTTTCATTTTCAACCCACCCAAGTGGCAGACCGAGAGAGGTTACAGCAACAGACATATGCAGGATGTGAATGTTCTCATTGGTAGCGTGGGAACTACGGGTTTGAGGGGCAGCCATAAGAAAATTTCACATAAGAATGCCTTTGATTTAAAAAAAAAAAAAATGATTAGGAGACCACTGGGTTAGTACAGGAGCTCACAAATAAATGCCTGAGCTTCAGGTTAGGGATCAAAAGGGGCTCCCTGAAACACTCCTGCAATATCACGGGAATGCTACTGCTGGTGTCAAAAATATCAGTAATAAAAAATTAGTTTGGGGAGAGACAGATTGCTTTTCAGCAATAACTAGAAGGGGAAAGGGAATGGGAGTCAATCGTGGTAACTAATCTAAACAGTACAAGCCAAGACTGGTCAAGGGCCAGGAGGAGGCATGTGCGGGACACCCTCAGCCCAGTAATCTGGGTTCGATGACTCAGGGTGAGAAACAGTTCTAAGGAAGAGCCACCTGTGCCGCTGCCACTCTGGCCCGTGGACACCGCCTCTGAAATGCCACAAAGGCCTGTGAACTGGTCCCCACTCCGCCCTCACCACTGATCAGCTCAGATCCTGCTCCCGTACACCCAGGGAAAGCCGAGGACCAACGTAGCCGCCTGCCATCAAATCTCTGACCACCTCTCCCACAAGGTCCACTTCGCTGGCTCTGCCCCGCCACAGAGGACTGACAGCTCCTCCAGTCTGCCCTGGTGGGGGGGGGGGGGGGCAGGCCCCTCTGTCTGGACGCTCCCGCTGCCCCCTTCCATCTTAACCCCTCAGTGAGCCCAGCCTGACTACTCCATGTCAGATTGCAAATTCACATCCCCTCCTGTTTCCTCCTCAACAACAGCATTCACTACCTCCTAACCCACTGTGCGGTCTACTTAGTTATTATGTTTATTGTTTCTGCCTTCTCCCACTAGAAAGAAAGCTGCACAGGCGCAATGATCTTCTGTGGATGGCACATAGTGGGCGCTCGATATCTGCTCCCTGGGTGCTAATCACCTTCTTGTCTTCTTCCTAAGGAATACAGTAGTCCCTGCCTTGTTTGTGGTCCACCTTCCACGGTTCTAGTCACCAGTGGTCAACCAGTCTGGAAGCAGGTGACGCTCCTTCTGAGGTCTCGTCAGAAGGTCAATAGTACACTAACTGCTACGTCACAACACCTCCATCACCCGCCTCACTTCATCCCATCACGGAGGCATGTTTTCATGTCACGTCATCACAAGAAGGGGTGAGTGTAGTACAAGAAGATATTCTGAGAGAAAGACCATGTACACATAACTTTTATCACAATACATGGTATAATTGTTCCATTTTATTATTAGTTATTGCTATTCATTATTAGTTATTGTTGTTAATTTATAACTTAAACTTTATCATAGGTATGTATGTAGAGGAAAAAACACAATATATGTGGGGCTCAGTGATACCCACGGTCTCAGGCATCCACTGGGTGTCTTGGAACGCATCCCCATGGATAAGGGGGGCTGTGGTAGGTGAGGCCTCGTGGGAACCCTCACCTCTCTCAGAGGCAACGTCAAAGCAGGATGGTGGGAGGTTCTACCTCTGTCCTCACTTCCACTACAGTCCCATCATCAGTGAAGATTAAAGGCCATGACTGATCTTGACCGTCCTGCTGTAGGTGGAGCTTTATATGAGGAAGAAGAGGTTTAAAACCCAGCGTCTAGGAGCACCTGGGTGGCTCAGTCGGTTGGGTGTCTGACTTCAGCTCAGGCCATGATCTCGCGGTTTGTGAGTTCGAGCCCAGCGTTGGGCTCTGTGCTGACAGCTTGGAGCCTGGAGCCTGCTTTGGATTCTGTGTCTCCCTCTCTCTCTGTCCCTCCCCCACTCATGCTCATTCTCTCGGTCTCTCTCTCAAAAATAAATAAACGTTAAAAAAAACTGGGGCGCCTGGGTGGCTCAGTCAGTTGAACGTCCAACTTCAGCTCAGGTCATGATTTCACAGTTCATGGGTTCGGGCCTCACGTCGGGCTCTGGGCTGACAGCTCAGAGCCTGGAGCCTGCTTCAGATTCTGTGTCTCCCTCTCTCTCTGTCCCTCCTCCGTTCATGCTCATTCTCTCTCTCTCTCTCTCTCTCTCTCTCTCTCTCTCTCTCTCTCAAAAATAAATAAACATTAAAAAAAATGGGGCGCCTGGGTGGCTCAGTCGGTTGAACGTCCGACTTTGGCTCAGGTCATGATCTCCCGGCTCGTGGGTTCAAGCCCCATGTTGGGCTCTGTGCTGACAGCTCAGAGCCTGGAACCTGCTTTGGATTCTGTGTCTCCCGCTCTCTCTCTCTGCCCCTCCCCCACTTGTGCTCTGTCTCTGTCTATCAAAAATAAATGTAAAAAAAAAATTTTTAAACCCAGCATCTGTTCGTTAAGATCTCCATCTCTTAGAGGGGCGCCTGGGTGGCGCAGTCGGTTAAGCGTCCGACTTCAGCCAGGTCACGATCTCGCGGCCCGTGAGTTCGAGCCCCGCGTCAGGCTCTGGGCTGATGGCTCAGAGCCTGGAGCCTGTTTCCGATTCTGTGTCTCCCTCTCTCTCTGCCCCTCCCCCGTTCATGCTCTGTCTCTCTCTGTCCCAAAAATAAATAAATGTTGAAAAAAAATTAAAAAAAAAAAAAAAAAAGATCTCCATCTCTTAGAACTTTTCCTAAATTCCATCTCTTAGAACTCTTGCTCTGTTTGACTTGTATCTTTTGGATAGTTTCTTTTTATCAACTGTGTATGGGCTGTACAGTTTTCCAAAAAATTCATATCTTGAAGTCCTAACCCCCACCCCCCCCCCCCACCACACACACACATCTCAGAATGTGACCTTATTTGCAAATAGGATCATTGCAAATGTACTTAGTTAAGAGGAGCCTGTTAGGGGGGGCCCTGCTCCACTATAACTGGTATCCTTATAAAAAGGGGAAATTTGGACTCAAAAACACATACAGGAGGACAGTAGGGAGAGACACAGGAGAAGAACATCACCTACAAGCCAAGGAGAGAGACTTGGAACAGATCCTCCCCTCAAGGCCCTCAATAGGGCCAGCCCTGCCCATACCTTGATCTTGGACACCTAAGCACATAAATGTCTCTGTTTAAGCCACCCACCTGCGGTCCTTTGTTACAGCAGCCCTAACACACTCATGCACACTGGCATAGGGAGGGGGACGTGTGGAGAGCCAGAAGGCTGGAAGGACAGACCAGGGCTGTGCAAAGGGCACCCAGAGGTCTCAGCCTGGAGCTTGTCTCCAGCCAATGCAAATGAGTCCTCTCTGCGGCCGAGCTGCCAAGGCCAGAGGTTCACTCTGTAAAGCTCGGAGTGACAGTGCAGACAGCATCTTGCTCATCTTATTCAGAAGACCTATCGCCACATTAGGTATCTATTTGCTTAAAGAATCCCACCCCATAGTCAAAGAGCAGCCAACCACAGTTCACTCACTATTTCTCCAGACTTAGGGAGGCATATCTCAAAAGCCTTTTAAAGAAACTTGAAGCTGCACCCTCTCTTAGTAATACTTTCAATAATTCCCGTAGATCCAGACATCAGAGGGCCCTGCCCTGATCCTCTCTACTCCTGGAGGGAAGCATCCACAAGGCCAAAGGTACTTGCCCTTCCAGAACTGGGCCAGGCAGCCAAGACCAGAAGTGCCTTCCAGAAGAGCCTTGAGCCTGCTTCCTGCCAGGGTGTCTTCTCAAGGTGGAGCATGGCACAGGGGACACACCTATAGGCCCAAGCAGTGGTCATGCGGTGGCTACTTCGAAGGTATGGATATTTCTTGGACATGCAGGCCGAGTATCCACATGTAAAACCCATCAGAATCCCAGGGTGGAAAGATAGGGTCAGGGGGGCGTTCCCTTGGTCCCTCTTCCTCTGGGCCACAAACGTCAGGCAGGCTTGGATGAACTCCTATGTGTTCGTGTCTTAGAGAAACTACCTCTCACTTTATGTGATATTCCTTTATTCTTTCTGCTTCCTCCTGTCGTCACCACCCCTGGCACCAGCCGTGGCCCTACATGTTAGACTCACACTCAGGATGCCAAGCACATACCGGCCCCAAACATGAGCCTTTCAACCACAAACCCCATCCCTACTCTTATCTGACCCTTGCTGACTACAAGAATACTAATGATGCTCTGAGAATTCCACCACCCCACTAACTCTCTGCGAGACTTTGCACGAGTCACTTTTTTCTGGAGCTCTATTTCCTTTACCTGCAAAGCGAGAAAGTTGAGCCAAGTTATTTCTGAGAAACTATCTGAGATTCTTTTACTGTTCTGCCTTTCAATATTCTCTTACCAACATTATTTTGTCTGCAGAGAGCCAGAGAGTCTAAAAGACACAGAGGTTATATAAAGTGCCAGAGGACGTTAGTGACAGAGGCAGAAATAGAGGCCAGACATCTGTCATTTTTCAAAGCAAGGCACGGTTTTTCAGCCCTCAGAACAGAGTTGTGCAGAAAATCTGCCGCCTATTGGCAGTCACCTGTCCATCGCTTTGCATGTGTATACGTGGCCTGATGCTGAAGCTCCATTTTAGCAAAAAGCTCTGGGAAAGGAGGATTATCAATTTCATCTCTGAACAGCCTTCTCCCTGACCTCCTTTCTCTCTCCCCGTTCGCAATTCTATCCCTTGTGTCTTGTTTAATAAAAATAAGTTAAAGAATGAGAGATTGTTACTAAGGCAAGTTAGAAATGACATAAAGGGCAAAATGACAGCCACCCTCGCAAAGGCATTACTCGGGTCTTGAATTAAAAAAAAAAAAAAAAAGTGCAGGAATCCGTTGACATTAACAACCTTGCCAATTACTGCTCTGTCCTCTAACCTTCTGTCGGGGGCAAGTGGTTAAGGAAATGACAGCAAAAACAGCTTTAGGAAATGCAAGATTTTATCTCCTTGGCCTTTTCCTTCTTTGGACCCTTCTTGCCTCACGGTTGATAATGTCACATGTCATCAGTGGGACATACCCAGGGCACAGACCAAAAAAAAAAAAAAAAAAAAAAAAAAAAAATGCCAAGAATTCCTCCAGGCTTCAGATGATCTCGGGAAGGCACGATAGGGCACATGTACTCATCAGGAGCAAGCCATTCTTTAAGTCTGTAAAAGCTATGGAGACCTGGAACATTTACCCTTGGGGAAGCCCTCGTGGTGCAGCGGAGAGGGTCTGTGCCCAGGGGCCCAAGCTCTGGCAACCTGTGGCCATCCTTACCACCTCTGGCACAGCACACAATTTCGGGCATGCTCAGTGGCAAGGACAGGAGCATGACAGCAGTGCCTGCTCACGTGACAGACACCCATATTCGTCCTGGGGACCTTGGGAAGAGTGAAGTCCAGAAAGATTTTTTTTTTTAATTTTTTTTTTTTACGTTTATTTATTTTTGAGACAGAGAGAGACAGAGCATGAACGGGGGAGGGGCAGAGAGAGAGGGAGACACAGAATCAGAAACAGGATCCAGGCTCTGAGCCATCAGCCCAGAGCCCGAAGCGGGGCTCGAACTCACGGACCGCGAGATAGTGACCTGGCTGAAGTCGGACGCTTAACCGACTGCGCCACCCAGGCGCCCCCAGAAAGATTTTTTAATAAACGGTTCATACAAACAACCATGACAGTATCAGCGTAAGAAAACAGTTTGAGTAATCTGACAGAAATCAAGCAAATGGCTTTTTAACCAGGGTAAAGTAAATATGTGTGATATTTCCCTCTCTGCCCCAAGCAAAAGAGATTAAGTGAAAGAAATGAAGAAAAACAAGCCACAGAAACACTCCAATATTCAGTCCTTTGATTCCTTCTCTGGATATGGATGGATCTCATTAGTGACTCGTCCTCTTACTGAGTCTTTCTCTGAATTCCCGGGATCCTGTGTCTCAGCTCTAACTGAAACACTACACTCTCCAGAGTTATTGTGGTAAAGTCCAACTTCCCCAACTAAGTCAGCAAACTGAGACGGAGATGTCGTATTTTGTAAGACTCTAAATTCTTTTTTTTTTTTTTTTTTTTAAACAACGTTTATTTATTTTTGGGACAGAGAGAGACACAGCATGAACGGGGGAGGGGCAGAGAGAGAGAGGGAGACACAGAATCGGAAACAGGCTCCAGGCTCCGAGCCATCAGCCCAGAGCCCGACGCGGGGCTCGAACCCACGGACCGCGAGATCGTGACCTGGCTGAAGTCGGACGCTTAACCGACTGCGCCACCCAGGCGCCCCATCTAAATTCTTAATAAAATGTATCTACGTAGCTTATGTAAGTACTCCTAAAGGGGACAGCAGAGAGAGAACGAGCAAGAGCGGGCAAGGATTTCCACCTTCTCGAAAAGACTTCCCGTGGTCAGTAGGGAGCTGATGCGAAGACAGGCAGCAGAGAAAACCAGCGCTAGCGCTGAATTCACTGGATTTGCAGAGCCTCGCGAATTTACTGATAGGAGTAAGACGGCACGGATGTGCGCACGCTCGTGCGCATGCGCTCCTCGCCCGCCACCCTTGCCAGTTCCCGCCCCCACTGGGAGAGTGCCTGATACCACAAGAGTCACAGCTTGCCTCTGAGGCCAGGTCCGTTAACAATCACATGTTTATTTCCAACTGATTAACCTGGTATTTGGCTTACCCAAATACTCCTAGTGTTAATTCAAGCAGAT
The DNA here is from genome assembly GCF_018350175.1 of Felis catus. NCBI lineage: Eukaryota > Metazoa > Chordata > Mammalia > Carnivora > Felidae > Felis > Felis catus. Next base: position 16,693,054 of record NC_058378.1, read on the forward strand.
CGTTCAGTGCTTCTCAAACCATCTTACTCCAAATCAAAAGTGTAATTCATAGGCCAGAAGCATTTAGATTTGCAGGTATTTGTCTATCTGTAAGGGATTTTAGGCTGTCTAATGAAGAAGAAATGAGAGCGGGAGTCAAAAATATGAAAAGCCTTACATTCAGATCTTAAATACTCTGCTCTCTACCCCTTCCTCTTACACACAAGGAGAAAATAAATTACCAGCCTTTTGAAGACTGGTAACCAAGTGGGCTCCACATTTTCAACTTTTATCATAACCCAAAGGTATTTAAACATTCAAAAAGATTTCAATTCTGGGCTATAGAGCTTTTCTCCACCAAACTCCTGTGAGTCTAATCCTTAAAAACATTACAATGTGGTTCAAGGGGGAAATGAGGTTGCCTCTGGGTTTACTCTGTTAAGGGATTCAAAGGCAACTTCAGATTTCCATTTCAATCACCGTCCCCCTAATTCCAACTACTTAATAAGTGACGTCTCATTGCTTTTTTAAAGAACCACCCTGAACTGCTTGCATTTCCATTTAATATTAACATTGCAAAATGTGTGCTGTTTTCCTAAATTTATAAACATGTATACTTTCCATAACGATGAAGCTTGTCCAAAAGGTTGTACTTTCTGGTTTGGGTTTATGACGCTTTTCTGAGTCATCTTTAATTACCTGCTGTCTGTCGAAGAACAAGCATTCGCACAGTAAAGCCTGCAAAACAGTGTAAACCTTACATTTCTCTCAGGCTCTTTCAAAACCTGCTGACCAAGCAACAGATCTGTCAAATGCCTGAAACTAGAAAATATTATATATTTTATTTCCTAAAATGTTTCAATGGGTAAACTAAAGATACACACATTTTACTAAAGATTTCAAAAATAGATTGTTGATGAACGAAATGAATGAACATCAGGAAAAAAAATCCAGCTGCCTAAACAAGCGACTGAATAAAAAAAACAAACACCAATATCAATACAACTCAGAGAAAACTGAAGAAATTTGCCCAAAAGGATGTACAAAGTAGTCACGATAATGGCAGCCAAGACGAAGAGCTTAAGAAAAATGACCTTAATATATAAAGTGCAGGGTTTCTACAGAAACCTAGAGGCACTGTTTCGGGTTGTCCCAGCAGCCTAGGAATCAGCACAGAATGGGTTAATTAAATTAGTAATTAAATTAGTAGTTAAGAAGTGCTCTTAACTAACTAAACTGCCACGACCAATGAGCTGGCATTCCCAACCTGGGGCTATTCCCTACAGTCACTTGAAAAGGTTGTATCTGAGCAGAACAGAATTACCTTTCACTGGAAGTGCTTTCAACCTTCAGCTCAAGGTCTGAAGAACGGTCTAGGGGTGTGTTAAATTAACATCGAAGGGTCAGAATGGGGAACAGTAATGTGTAACCTACAAACAGGGAAACACTCTTGGGATATGTCAGGAATAAGAAAATCAGTAGAAAGGAATAGAAGATTTTAGGAGACACTCAAGTTACAAAGAAGTTAAGTACACAACAGTTCTCAAGGTGATCATCAGGGAAAATAAAACATTGAAATTGACCAGAAGAGAAACTTTTAAAATAGGCCACATGCATTCAAGTATGCCGAGAGATGGCTCACAATCACAATAATAGGAGAACTGGCTGCAATCACTTTAAAATGATTATCTCCCATCTTTAAGAATCCCTGGGGTTCTAGCTGAAAATAGTTACTCTGATCGCTAAATTACAGAAGAGGAATGGATAAGTCTACAAATTACAAGCCTCCCAAGAAGAACCACCTAAGTGACGACCGACACTGTAAATTCCTTGAAGGAAACAAGGCACAGAGATAGAAAATCATACTAAACTTAATCTAGCACAAAATGAAGTTTTTTAAAAAATATCTGTACGTAAGGGGAGATTCCTCCCCTGAAGTTCTCAAATACACTCAACAAACACAGAGTTTTTTGTCTTCTTGGAGTGAGTGGCCACTGCACCCACCCAGAGAGGTGGTAGTTTCTTTCAAACCCTTTCCTTCTTTTCCAACCCTTTCCTTCTCTTCCAAGTTGTGATGGGTATACTTTTCTCGTTGCATGTAATGATGACCTTCCAAAGGACACAGGAGTTGACGGCAGTGAGTTGCATTCCAAACTCTGAGCAGTAGCTACAATGTGGATTTGGGTTCTAGCCCGCGTCTAGTGACATGCTGGTCATTAGCACTGACTCGCTGAGAAAAGACAGAACTTGAACACCGTGCCCCACAGATGATCACAGTCTGCAGGGAACCTGGCAGGGGAACCCATCTGGGGGCCATTAGGAACAGAATTACTGTGTTTTACTGTGTTTTCAAACTGTTTGTCTTAGCTGATTTCACAAAATCTTAAAGTGCAAAAGTGTTCTAGATCCAGAAGGAACCTTCAACATTGGCTGGTTCAAACCTTCATTTTATAAACAAGACTTCCAGCGCCTGGAGGGCCAGGACTGGCTCCTTGCCCTCTCTGACCTGAAGCAGTTGGTTGCCTGTGTGCAGAGAGCTATTTGCTCTGATCCCTCTCAGGTGACACCAGGTGATCTGTGGGGCAGAGAGACAACCATCACCAGTCTGGAATGACATCTATTCTCTTTTTACTTGGACCCACGGACCCATGCCCTGGCTAGCCAGACTTCTCTCCATTGCCTGCCTGGGCACTGGGTTCAAAGCCCCAGTCTCTCCTGAGCTGTCAGTGTTAACCATCTCTCTCCCAGTCCCACTATATCAAAGGTTGGCCAAAGATGTCAGAACATTGCTGCTGTGTGAATTGGGACCCTCAGCAGCCTCATATGCAAAATGCGCATAAAACAAATATATTGTCCAATATATCTTATAGAGTCACAGTGAACAAAATTGGCATTCTGTAAACACTAGCAATGTTAAAATTAATGTGTGATGATGATTACAGGTCTAAGTAAGAAAGAAAGACATGATAAATATGAGATTTGTAAGGCACACCTACAGAGCAGTCCCAAACAGTGATGACACTGCTTTAGACACGCTGCTACAAGGACACATCAATCTTGATTTGCTACTGTGCCACCAACTCAATGCACCGGCTGTCTGGAAGAATACTGCCTGTCTCAGCAATTCCTGGGGAAAGCAAGGCATATGCTTTACAATAAAGAAAGAAAAGTCAGAATCTCCTGAACAGCAGTTCTAGCAACAACAGAGCCACCATTGCCAAAGGATTTCTTTTTTCTTTCTCTTTCTTCCTTTCTTTCTTTCTTGCTTGCTTGCTTGCTTGCTTGCTTGCTTTTTTTAGAGAGAGAACGGAAGAGAAGGGCAGAGGGGGGCAGAGAGACCGAATCTTAAGCAGGCTCTGTGCTCAGTGCAGAGCCCTACATGGGGCTCGATCCCATGACCCTGGGATCATGACCTGAGCTGAAATCAAAAGTCGGAAGCTCAACTGACTGAGCCACCCAGGTGCCCCTGCCGAATGATTTCTAATGGATTAGTTCCATACAGCCACTGCTTTTGACAGACCTATCAGGTGACGGACAGAGGCAGAGAAGGAAGAAAAACAAAAACTAGATGGAGAGACTGAAGAACGCAGCCACTCAAATGGAGAGAGGCTGGGAGACCTGAGGGGCTCTCCTGAAGCATCCGCGCTGCCCCACTTTGGGGCCACCTCACGCACCTCACCCAGCCACCTCCCTGTACACACTCTAGGGATCTACCATGCTCCTCCTGGAAGGGTGTGGGAGGCTGTTTTCCAATCCAGGCCTTGCTGTTCACTGTGTCTCCTCACTCTGGTAAGAAATGTATCTGAGGGGAAAGTGGGACTATTGATTTTTTTTTTTTTCCCAGTCGATTGTGAACCGCTGAATTTCACTATGTCAAGTCGGTCTTGAAAGGAACCGTGATATCGGCCTGGGCTGCTCACCGTGGACTGGGCAACAGGGATGTAACCCGGATGCCCGAGCTCCTGAACCGTCTGCCACCCTCACCAGAAAGCCCAGAGCGCTACATGACAGGGAGGAGGGAGCAGCCCCGGCTTGCCGCCCACGGCCCGTGCTGCCCAGTCATGCTGACTGAGGTCCCGGGTGCACCAAGGTCCAGCCAGCCGCCCTGCAACCAGGGGTTGAATTCGTTTCACAGTTTGTGCCAATGGTTTGTAAAACGATGTGACACATTTCTTCCAAATGCGCGAGAAACAATTCATCCATGAGCTTCCAGGACACATTTCACGTGAAGCATGAAAAATTCCAGGAGCTGAGGAATGAAGAACTCGACCACAGGCTAATAGGAGCCAGCCACGAGGATCTAAAGAATGTTAGGAAGCACCGTACGCAGCCCTCATGTCTATTGTCATCACTTGTGATTATTCCTACGTTGCTTTATAGTTGGCCACATGCTGCTGGCCAGGGTCAGAGCCCGACTCTTCCCTGGTGTGCAAGGCACACGGAACTACAAAGGCCGGGGGGCTGAGCTAATGGCACTGGAGAGAGATGAGCTATAAGTCGTGACCTTCCTCACTTTATGCCAAACAAACAGATGGAAACTCACACCCCACATACAGGGATGTGGCTCAAGGCAAACCCCAGAACCTGTCACATCCTTCCTCTCTGTGTCCCCATCCTTCTCCCCACCCACACCCCTCACATCCAATCCCATTACCGATAATGGAAGTGGAGTCAGTATGGGATGGAATGAGAAGGGACGGTTAATGTGGACAGAGAATCAAGCTCACTGGATAAAAGACATCCATCTAGACCTCTCCCAGTAAAGGAAATTTACAAGGGAAGACAAGGAGTATGTTTTAAGGGTTGGAATCCCGGGAATAAAGGAATTTCGGATGAACATATCTTTCCGGTGGCCCCTCTTCTTTATACATCCCTGCTCTGTCGGCTTCCACACTGTGGAGTCTCTGATTCCCAGGGCCTTAAAAATGTTCCTTGACCACTGAAGGAAAACCATTTTTCTTGGCTCTATCAAAAGGCAGCTAGGATACCTCTGAGAAGGCAGCTCTTCATTCCATCCTAAGATACTTGATCCAAAACGCAGACAGAAAATTCAGAGGGCCACTTTGACTTCCATTAGAATGTCCAAATAAAAGCCACTGGGTCTCTGGTCCCCAGCACACAACCTTCTACTTCCAGTCCTTCCCTGAAATCCTCCAGATGATTCCCAACAAGCAACGCTCAGAAACGATGGCGCCATGCAAGCACGCAGTCTCCACCAGTGATTTTCTCAGAAGTGCCGATTGCTATCCTAGTTCCTTTTCAAGCTGAATGTGTAGTTTATCCAGGAAAGAAGCATATCCTTCCCTTTGAACTTGCACATTACTGAGTTGAGTAAATCAGAAACAGCTTCTTCCTAGACAGCACCCTGGGTTGTGAGCTGGTCTCTATGAAAAATCTTCACCGGTGATGATGACAACAGCTGTGATGTTGAGTGGTCTGTTTCTCCAGATATTTGTAACAATACCAGTCGCTACACCTTGTCTTCGTAAGACTTCAAGATTGGCCTATTTCACAATTTGTCAGCATCTCCCCATCTGGCCTAAGAAGAAACTCTTCTCATAAAAAAACAAAGATGTTTGTCAACAAAGCTACTGATGCACGGAAGATCCATTCCTCTGGCTGGGGTTCCTATGAGATATGCCCGCCCCCCCCCCAACCCCACCCAAGTCAACATCTTCTAAAAGAAAACCAGTATCTCATAGGAAAAACTAAGTTAACAGGATCATGCACGATTAGTTAAAAATACTAGACCCAGCACTCTCTGATCTATGAAGCCATATGACTGCACGCTGGCTCCTTTCAACTTCTCCATTTCTGGGAGTCCATGCTGCAGCCCATCAGCTTGGAAAAGGTGTGACTTCCTTCTTAAATGGAAAGCCCACATAACAACAATGATTTTTCCAGTTAATATTTTTGGCCAGGAACAGCGTGAAGCCTCACCTCCCTAGTGTGGAAGAAAGGAAGCTGATGGGTCAAAACCTGTACCTACACACCCCAAACTGCCCTAAGGCAGGGAGGAGCCTGCCTGTACCTCTGAGTAAATAAAGGAGATGCCAAGGGTCATCCAGATTATGTGATGCCCCAGGGTGGTCACCCTGCAGCAACACAAAACTCCGCTCAGTGCCGGCAGTGCTCTGAGCTCCTGATGAACATCCCAGGCTGAGAACTTGGGCAGAGTAACAGGCTCTATAGAAATGAGAGGATCCAAGCTAGGGCCCCACTCTATCAGCCTGCTGTACCATGGGGATCCTTGTTTTACACGAAGAGAAACAACTTCCTGGGAGCTCTGGAAAGAGACTGTCTTTTATTGGTTCGGACGCCACGGCCGCTGTGGATGTATACAAGGTCTCTTAGCAGCTGCATCACCAGGAAAACTTCTGGAGTTTTTGCATCTTCGTCTGTAACGTGCCGACAAGGAGGGTGGCCCGCCTGCCAGACCGGGATGCTCTGATCACCACGAGTTAGTGTGTGAGAAAGCACGCCCTCTGCATCTCTGTACGGGCCCAGGACACACCCGCAAGGGTGCTGCCCATGAATTCAGCTCAGAACACAGAGGCTTTGTGCCACACTGCAGCGGATTCTAAGTTAAGCACACCCCAGCTCCGTCCCGCAAAGAGTCATCAGCTTCCGGGAGAGAAGAGAGGCGTATAAGAAACCTCTGTGCTGTTAAAAGCAAAAGGAGAAACAAGTAGGGCACATCTGGATGGCAGGACCAAAAAGGGATCATTTTAAGTCTCACATGTAAATATATGCATGTGTAAAGAGAATAGTAAATTCGCATGGATATTTCATCTTATGCATTACACATGATACATGCATATAATGTATAATACAATGCACCTGTTACTATGTGCATACGGATGATATATGACATACAAAGTATATACTATACATATTATATAGACTTGCACCTATGTATGTGTATGTATGTGTGTGTGTGTGTGTGTGTGTGTGGACACATAAAGATGTAGAATGACTTCCACAGGAAGCAGGAGTGGGAAAGAGCCTTACAGGCTGAGGCAACAGTATAAGGATACATATGAAGGTGCAGAGGGAGAGCATGTGGCATAGTCAGTGGTCAGTTTCCTTTAGTTGAAATTTGGCAACAATCCAAATCTCTTCTTCTTCTCCGTGGGCATGAGTTAGATTCTGAAGGGAAGTATTAGGGCTGGAAGGGGTCCTGAGCACCTCCCTAGAACAGCATCCGGGGCTGGCTTTTCTTGGCTGGATAGGATGTGATATGTGTATAAGAGGGGACCGTTATTCACTGAATAGTCTAAGACACATTGGGACAGGCAGTTTGAAGGCCTTCAGGAGCCTGAAATCCCATAATAAAAATGACAAGTGGAAGGGCACCTGGGTGGCCCAGTCAGTTGACCTTCCAACTTTGGCTCAGGTCATGATCTCACAGTTCATGAGTTCAAGGCCCACATCGGGCTCGCTGCTGTCAGCACAGAGTCTGCTTGGAATCCTCTGTTTCCCCTCTCTCTCTGCCCCTCCCCCACTCATGCTCTCTCTCCTTCTCTCTCAAAATTAAATAAATATTTAAAAAATAAGTTTTAAAAAATGACAAATGCCTGGGTGGCTCAGCCAGTTGAGTGTCTGACTCTTGATTTCAGCTCAGGTCATGATCCCAGGGTCATGGGATCAAGCCCCGTACCAGGCTCTGTGCTGAGCCTGGAGCCTGCTTAAGATTCTCTCTCTCTCTCTCTCTCTCTCTCTCTCTCCCCCTCTGCCCCCCTCCCCAGTTGCACTTTCTCTATATATATAAAAAAATAAAAAATGTTTAAAATATTTAGGAAAAAAAACCGATAAGCGGTAACCATAGTAAACTGCTATAAGAGCTTTATATGTGTTAGCAGCTGGTCCACATAACAGCCCTGTAACATAGGCGTTATTACTATCATCCCCTCCCCCAAATAATAAAGGATTCTAGCTGCCACGTGGCTGAGTGAGGATAATCAGATGGCGGAGTCCATGTTCTCAGCCACGACAGGCGGTTAGTTTTATGAAGCACTGTCTTCGGCAAACCAACGAAGCAGAACACGAATCGCCCCCCTTGCTCGACACCCACAGCACTTGCAGACCTCACTACCCAGCTGCATACTCATCCGGGCACTCCTCGGCTTTTTATCTAAAGCACGTGGATGTGCGAGTTCTGTCCTTCACCAAAATAGGAACATGACATTGAAGTATAAGACAGTGAAGTGCCTCTTGTGGGCACTGCACAATACAGAATACAGGCAAGATTCTCACTCCACAGGAAACAGATAGGAAACTCGGCTGAGAAGGAACAGACAGCAGCTTAAGTATCAATTTTGCCTCTTATTGGGACTTCCGGCAAATTGCTAACCTTGAACTTTGTTTTCTTCATCTATAAAGTAAACATGATAATAGAAGCAACTCATAAAGCTTAGCACAATGCCTGGCAAAGAGTAAGCGCTCAATAAATGCTAGCTATTATTAACAACCATGCATTCTTCCTAACGGAAACACTGTCATTGACTGAGCTTCCCCCTCTTAACGGCTCACCCCCCACCCTCAGGGAGAGTATAGTTCACCTCTCTTCAGATGATTGTCCTCAGCCAAGACTGGCATCAGAATCTCCCAACAGACCTCAAAGGGAGAGAAGATGCCCCTGGGGATAACTCAGTACACAGTAGAATGGGAAGGAATATGGGCATTTAGTAGGTTGGATTGCTGGCCAGGTTGTAAAATACCTCGAAATACTCAGGTCTGCCCCACACAATGAAGAATTCTCCTGTTCAAAATAATGATAGTGCTTCTGCTGAAAAACTACAGCCCTGCTCAGAAAATTCTTGTGTATGAGGGACAGCAGGCAGCATCAATCCCATAAACAGGTCAAGGAAGCGAGTGATCCGAAGTCAGTTAGGAAATCAATACCTCCTTACAGCGTCAGGTGGTTCTGCATGGAGGGGAATCTGGTTGGCTAAGGCCAGGGTGTCGTGCAAGGCCTTGCTGACCTCCTGCAGCTCGCCCAGGGACAGCCTGCCCACCAGGGCGGCCAGGTCGCAGCCCTGCCACGGGAGCAGCCGCTCTTGTTCTTCTATTTCCCTTCTCAGTTGCTCATCTTTTGCTTCCAGCACAGACATTCTTGCTTGGAGAGCTTCGATTTCTTTCTGTAGAAAGCGGAGAAACCAGATTTTATAAGTTAACCCTGCTCGTGGCAAACCGCTCTGCTGGTAATGAGTCCGTCAAATGAAAGTCAGCCATATGCATGAGAGCCGTGAAGCTCCCCTTCTGAGCCGGGCAGATTTTTGGAGGTTTGCTGAAGTGGAAAAATCACGCCAGCTTTGTATTTCTGATTAGTTGGCATAAGGAAAAACATTCTCTCCCAAGTATTAAATAACTATGGGGGGTGAGCCAGGAATTTGACTTGGAAGAACCAAGCAGATGACTTACTTCCTTTCGGGCAGAAGAGCTACAACACAGAGCAGCAAACGTCACGTGCTTGAGGTACCATGACAAGTTAGTGTGTAGAGAAAGATTAAAAATCACAATTTCCTGGGACGCCAAGGTGGCCCAGTCAGTTGAGCTTCCGACTTCGGCTCAGGTCGTGATCTCACGGTCCATGAGTTCAAGCCCCATGTTGGGCTCTGTGCTGACAGCTCAGAGCCTGGAGCCTGCTTCGGATTCTGTGTCTCCCTCTCTCTCTGTCCCTCCCCCACTCACGCTCTGTCTCTCTCTGTTTCTCAAAAATGAATAAATGTTAAAAAAAATCTTTTTTAAATCACAATTTCCTAAGTCTACAAGATTGAAAGAGCAAAGGGATGCTGCAGATAGTTTGATACAGTCTAAGGTTCATAAAAAATATTAAGTAAATTTAATTTCCACTAATATAGCAAACCAAAATCCAAAGAATCTATAGAGTATCATCCACTCTTGAGGTCAAAGAAGAAAACAAGCAGCAGGCAACTGAACACACATCGTGTGCACGGTGTTAGAGCACATAATCATCTCACAGCGCACGGTGTTCTGAATTTAAAATGAGGCTCTTTCCGTCACCACCCTCCCATGATGTGTGCATGGGTTTCTGGCTGATAAGAGCAGAGCGCTAATCCTGGGTGCCTCCCCAGCTCTTATCCACGTGGTCTTAAACCCAAGGTACAGATCACCTACAACTGCAACCTCCTGACCCCACTTCCAGTAGGGGGTGGGGGATGGACTCTGAGGCTGAGCTGAAGATCCACCCCTAAGACACGCCAAGAAGAAGACAATGTGTGTCTCCATTGGTCCAACACTACAGTATTATTGCCATTGTTTCCCAGTTAAACTCCCCAACTCCGCCTCTGCCCAAACCCTGTTCCTTTCTTTCTTTCTTCTTTTTAAACTGTGGTAAATACATGTAACATAGAATTCACCACCTTAATCATCTCGTTAAGATTTTTTTTTGAAGTTTATTTTTTTTTATTTTTTTTTTCAACGTTTATTTATTTTTGGGACAGAGAGAGACAGAGCATGAATGGGGGGAGGGCAGAGAGAGAGGGAGACACAGAATCGGAAACAGGCTCCAGGCTCTGAGCCATCAGCCCAGAGCCCGATGCGGGGCTCGAACTCACAGACCGCAAGATCGTGACCTGGCTGAAGTCGGACGCTTAACCGACTGCGCCACCCAGGCGCCCCAGTTTATTTATTTATTTTGAGGGAGAGAGTGGGGGAGAGACAGGGTGAGTAGGGGAGGGGCAGAGAGAGAGGGAGAAAGAGAATCCCAAGCAGGCTCTGCACTGTCCACATGGAGCCCAGTGCAGGGCTCGAACCCACAAAACCGTGAGATCATGACCTGAGCCAAAATTCCAGGCACCCCATCTTAACCACTTTTAATGCCAGTTCCGTGGTGCTGAGTACATTCACACTGCTCTGCGACGACTGCCGCTGTCTGTCTAAGAACTCGTTTCATCTCATAAACCAGAACTCTGTCCCCATTAAACTCCAGCTCCCCATTACCCTGCCTTCCCCCAACCCTTGGCAACCACCCTTCTACTTTCTGTGTCTATGAATCTCTAGAAACCTCATAGAAGTAGAATCAGAGTATTTGTCCTTTTGCTTCTTTCGCTTAGCATCATGTCCTCAAGGTTCATCCAAGTTGCACCATGTGTCAGAATTTCCTTCCTTTTTAAGTCTGTACAATAGTCCATTGTGTGGATGTACCACATTTGATTTATCCACTCACCTACAGAGGGACACCTTTTGGCTATCGTGAATAACGCTGCTATGGACATCTCTTTGAGGCCCTGATTTCAATTCCTTTGGGCATCTACCCAGAAGTAGAATTGCTTCATTGTGTGGTAATTCTATTTTTTTTTTTTTTGATGTTTATTTATTTATTTTGAGAAAGAGCACCAGCAGGGAAGAGGCACACAAAGAGGGGGGTGGGGGGGAGAGAGGATCCCAAGCAGGCTCCAGGCTCAGTGTGGAGACCTATGTGGGGCTCCATCCCCTGACCACAGCATCACGACCTGAGCAGATATCAAGAGTCAAACACTCAAAAGACTGAGCCACCCAGGTGCCACAGTAATTCTATTTTTAATGCTCTGAGGACTCACTGTGCTTTTTCACAGTGGCCCTATGCCCTATTCTTTGTTTTTTAATTTATTTTTTAAAATTTGCATCCAAGTTAGTTAGCATATAGTGCAATAATGATTTCAGGAGTAGAATCCGGTGATTCATCCCCTACATATAACACCCAGTGCTCACCCCAGCAAGTGTCCTCCTTAATGCCCATCACCCATTTAGCCCATCTCCGTATCCAAAACCCCTCCAGTAACCCTCAGTTCTCTGTATTTAGGAGTCTCTTATGTTTTGCCCCCTCCCTGTTTTTATATTATTTTTCCCTCCCTTCCCCTATCTTCATCTGGTTTGTATCTTAAATTCCATGAGTGAAGTCATATGATATTTGTCTTTCTTTGACTAATTTCACTTAGCATAATACACTCCAATTCCATCCATGCTGTTGAAAATGGCAAGATTTCTTTTTTTTTGACTGCCGAGTAATACTCCATTGTGTGTGTGTACACACACACACACACACACACACACACACACCACATCTTCTTTATCCATTCATCCATCGATTGACACATAGGCTCTTTCCATACTTGGGTTACTGTTGATAGTGCTCCTATAACCATTGGGGTGCATGTGCCCCTTAGAAATAGCACACCTGTATCCCTTGGGTAAGTACCTAGTAGAGCAGTTGCTGGGTTGTAGGGTAGTTCTATCTTTAATTTTTTGAGGAACCCCCATACTTTTTTCCAGAATGGCTTCACCAGTTTGCATTCCCATCAGCAGTGCAAACGGCCCACACCCTATTCTTAACACAGAAGTCAAAGTGATTCTTTAAAATGGGATCAGATTATGTCACTTCACTGCTTAGAACCCTCCAACGGCTCCACATTCCAGTCAGAGAGAAGCTCAAGTGATTACAAAGGTGTGCAAGGCCCTGCAAGATCCCTTTTCTCCCTGACCTTCTCCTCCACCATTCTATCCTAGCCTGGCCTCCTGGCTGCCCTTTGCATACAGGAGGCATATCCACACTGCAGGCTTCACATGGCTGTTCCCTCTGCTTTAATCTCACTGTTCAATGAGTTGACCTGAGCCTACGCATGATAGCTCTTACCACCCTACAACAGGGTAAGTAGATAATTTAGGTATTTATTATGTTTGCCATTTCTTATGTATCTCCCCACGCCCACCCCTACTAGAACATCAACTTCACCCTAAGCATTCAATCCTAAGCATTTCAAACAGTATCTGAGGCATTCAAATACCTGCTGAATGAATATCCACCTCTCCCCCAGAGTTCTGCCAAGAACATTCCCTTCAAACACTAAGTATCCTGAGCTAAAATTATTTTCTGGACACTCTGACATCAGCAGGAATTATGTAGACCGTTAACTGATACATATTCTTCAAAACCAAAAACAAGATTTCACATTTTCACCCGAACTTTTGTGGTAATGCTCATTGAATATATAAGCATTCAGTTTATTGGAGAATATTTTCAAATTGTGACGACTTTGGCTTCCCTTTGCCACCTTGCTATTTTGGGGATCTGGGTGGGCAAACTCAGATAACAAGAATACCCTGCATGAGGGAGTGGGGATGGGAGGAGGGCGGTCCAGTAACTTGTCCAAGCCCCATAAACTGATCTAAATTCATTCTGTTATTTAGAGCCTAAACCAAGATTAACTCTCAGGTATTAAAGACCCATGCTCCTTCTGGAAGTCCAGATGCCTTCAATGGATGCTTCCTTCTTGTTCCCCATTCCTGCCTCAAAGCCTCCAGGTTCCAGCAGGTGTAGACCCAGCTTTAAGGTGGGGATAGAGGAGCTTTCAACCTCCTGATTGCCTCTTGCCTTTAAGTCAGTGCTGCTCCAAGACTTCTAGCCCCTGGCCAACTGCTCTGGGCCAACCTGGACATGCAATGCCCGCCAGCTTTTCCCAGACATGCCAGCCTGCCCAGTCCCTACTTACAACTCTGCCCTCTAACAGCTATTCCTTACAGTCCTAACTGGATACGATTTTCCATAAAGGATTTTCATAGCACGGATTTCTTCCTGCTTTTCAAAAGAACCTCGTAAAGGTCAAAATGATAAGAGGTGACAAATTGGCCTGGCAGACAAGGAAAGCGTATTCAAAAGGTAATGAGGAATATCGAAAACAGGCACAAACACCACTGAGCTTTCAAACCCCTAGTAGGTAATGAGATTCCTACAAGCCCTCCAGCCATCTCCACCCATCTCTCCCTTTTGTACTTCACGGGTGGACGGCCAAAGCTCTAATTGCTACATTCAAGCAAAGCAAAGATCCGCCCTGCCCCGTGTGGCTTAAATGGGTAAGAAAAATGCTGGCCTATTTCCTGAAGATTCTTCTTCACCTGCTTACCTGCAGCTGCTGCTTTTCCTGAAGAAGCCAGTCTCGTCTGGTGATGGACACACGCAGGGCGTCCTGGGCAGTGGGTTCGAACCGCTTTGGCTCCATTCTGAGCAGGGCTTGGGCGCCGTCACTGCTGGCCCTTAAAGTAAAACATGCATATTGGTACAGAGGTAGAGAAGCTGAAATCCCCAGATCTACAAAATGTTGAGAGAAAGAAATTTCAGGGGCACCTGGGTGGCTCAGTCAGTTGAGCGTCCGACTCTTGATTTCGGCTCAGGTCATGATCCCAAGGTCGTGGGATCGAGCCCTGCGTCGGGCTCTGCGCTCAGGGTGTAGCCTGCTTAGGATTCTCTCTCTCTCGCTCTCTCTCTCTCCCCACCCCACCTCCCCTGCTCATGCTCTCTCTTTCTCTCACTCTAAAATTAAAAAAAAAAAAAAAAAGAGAGAGAGAGAAATTTCACCAAGTGGCCACCAGCTGTTCTCACACTTAGGCAGGTCATAGGGATGAGGTCCCTAATGTAAGTTTCTGTTTTAATTACAATCTGTTGGGGCTTTTGCTTTTTCACCCATAGCCAGACTGTTTTACACCTGCATCGTCCAGTACCATGGCCCCTAGTCCCGTGTGCTATGTGCTGAAATTGTAAAATACGCCCCCAGATATTTTTGTTTTTTAATTAGGCTCCATGTCCAACATGGGGCTCAAACTCAAGACCTTGACAAGATCAAGAGTTGCAGGCTCTACCGACTGAACCAGACAGGCGCCCCCACGCCAGATTTTAAAGACTTAAAGAGGGCAAAAATATCTCAATATTTTTTGTGCGTTACAGGTTGGAATGCTAATATTTTCAATGTATTGGGTTGCATGAAATATTTTGTAAAATTAATTTCACCTGTTTCTTCTTCTATTTAGTGTGGCTACTGGATAACCTGAAATCGTGCCTGTGGTTTGCATTATGTTTTATTGGACAGCACTGACTTGATCGTCCAGAGCCAAATTCCAGGCTGTGGAGATTAAGAAGAGGTATGACTGGTTTGCAGATGCCTGGGTCAGAGCTTCTCAAAAAGGTTTGCTAAAAGACTGTCAAAACCCACTTAAAATCTGGCTCCGTGTCTTTTTCCTGCAGGAGTTGACACATTTGGTCAAAGCTGGGGGAAATGCAGCATAGGCTTGAGCTCATGCTGGTGAGTTGCATTTGTAAGGGTCTTGCGGGCATTTGTCCTTAAAGGATGACAAATTCGTCCTTAAAGTATTCAATTTCTGGCTCAATGCAGTTGGACAGAAAAATATATATATACCCTAAGTGAAAACCCATGTCAACCATTCAAGGAGGCTACTGTCTAGGAAAACACCACCAACTACAATTAAAAGGCAAACAACAAGCTGGGGAAAATATTGCCAGTCAGGAATCAGAAAAGGGAAAACTATTGCTAATTTCAAGAGTTCTATCAAACCAAGAAGAATAAAGACTAACACGTCGATCAGAAATTCAAACAAAGGAATTACAAAGAGTCAAGGAAAATGTTTACCATCAAGAATACTTTTCAGTGCAAATTCACACAACATAAAATATCATTTTTCACCTAACTGGCAAAGGTTTCCAGGAACCATGATTGTTTGGTGAGGGAAGGGAATAAGAATTTAGCATAAAATATAATATAACTTGGATCCTATATTCCCACTCCTAAGAATTCATCATATGTAAATGATCACAGATGTGCACAAAGATTGACTGCAAAAATACATTTTTAATAGCCCAAAACTGAACACACACAATTGTACCCCAAATGAGGACCACAGCAGTCAACAACAGCAGTCACTCTATGCAGCCACTAAAATTAGGTCACCAAAGAAGATATAACCCCATGGAAAACGATCACTTTTTTCAAAGCAGCTATTATGGTAATATGTATACTATGAAACAACTATTGTAAGGAAAAAAAACACATGTATATAGAAGATAAGGAAAATATCCACCAAAATGTTACCAGCTCTCACCTCTGAGTGGTGGAATTTCTTCTTTTGGCCAATCTTTGATTTTCTAAGTTTTCTCTAGTATGTTATTTTTAACACCATAATGGAAATGTTTTCTACCACATACACTAAGTAGCTACACTGTTTACTTAAATATTTTAACATAGCCAACCTGTCTGTTGTAGCCCTTGGACAAAACAGACATGTCTGTGTTTGAAATCAATCACATTTCATACATTAATGATCAAGGGTGTCATCCCCTGTGGGAAAGCAGGTATCCATACCTTCAGACAGTCAAAGGCATAAAGTACACCTGTCCCCTCCCTCGGGATCTCCTTCCAGAGAGCTGTACCTAGCCTGCACATGCATACCGACTTCAGGATTCAGCAAGTAGGAGCACAAAGCTGCATGTTCTCATCTGTGCATGCACACAGGGTCTCAGTCCCTCCACATTTCTCAGAAAGAAAACAACTCATTGTTCTTAGATTCCATTTATGAATGGAATTACATGGTATTTGTCTTTCTTAGTCTAGTTTATTTCCCTTATTTCACTTAGCATAATACCCTCTAGGTCCATCCATTGTCCCAAATGGCACAGTGTCGTTCTTTTTTATGGCTGTATAATATTCCACCATGTATATGCACATGCGCATGTGCCACGTTTTCCTTATCCATTTGTCTCCTGATGGACTCTGAGGTTGCTTCCATGTCTTAGCCACTGTAAATAATGCTGCAATAAACAGAGGGATGCATGTATCTTTTTAAATTAGTATTTTCATCTTCTCTGGGTAAATATTCAATGAATAGACAAAAACCAGAATACGACCTATGAATACAGAGAACAAACTGATGGTTGCCAGAACGTTGGGAGTGGGGGGTTGGGTGAAATGGGTGATAAGGAGATACAGGCTTCCAGTTCCGGAATGAGTAAGTCACCAGAATAAAAGGCACAGCCTAAGGAACAGAGTCAATGATATTGTCACAGCCATGGAACAAGACACATGGTAGCTACACTTCTGGTGAACACAGCATACAGTATAAACTTGTCAAATCACTAAGTTGCATACCTGAACTAATGTAACAGTGTGTGACAGCTATATTCAAAAAGGAAGGAAGGAAGGAAGGAAGGGGAAGGGGAGGGAGGAAGGAAGGAAGAGGAAGGAAGGAAGGAAGGAAGGAAGGAAGGAAGGAAGGAGAAGGGGGAGGGAGGAAGGAAGGAAGGAAGAGGAAGGGGGGAGGGAGGAAGGAAGAAAGGAAGGGAGGAAGGAAGGAAGGAAGGAAGGAAGGAAGGAAGGAAGGAAGAGGAAGGGGGGAGGGAGGAAGGAAGGAAGGAAGGAAGGAAGGAAGGAAGGAAGGAAGAGGAAGGGGGGAGGGAAGAAGGAAGAAAGGAAGGGAGGAAGGAAGGAAGAAAGGAAGGAAGGAAGGAAGAGGAAGGGGGAAGAAGGAAGGAAGGAAGGAAGGAAGGAAGGAAGGAAGGAAGGGGAAGGGGGGAGGGAGGAAGGAAGAAAGGAAGGGAGGAAGGAAGGAAGAAAGGAAGGAAGGAAGAGGAAGGGGGGAAGGAGGAAGGAAGGAAGGAAGGAAGGAAGGAAGGAAGGAAGAGGAAGGGGGGAGGGAGGAGGAAGAAAGGAAGGGAGGAATGAAGAAAGAAAGGAAGGAAGGGGGGAGGAAGGAAGGAAGGAAGGAAGGAAGGAAGGAAGGAAGGAAGGAGAGAGGGAGGAAGGAAGGACGAAAGGAAGGCGGGGGGGGGAGGAGAAAATGAGTAACTGATCCTAACGTGTTTGTTCTTTGTTCATCTCCTTTCACTCTTACCCCATTTCGTTCAAACATCCTGAAAAAGCAAACGCCATCAAGCTCACCCACTATGTGCCATGGACTGTGCTGGGTGCTAGGGACCCAGCAGTAAAGAAGACTTGGTTCCTGCCCAGAGCAGGGGAGACACACACCGGAAGGAAAATATAAGGCAACGGACAAATGCTCAACCCAGGTCTCAAGCTTATTACTCTAGGAGTTGAAAGGTGGAAGTGAGTCTCCCACTTCCTCAATCTTAACGTGGCATTTACAAATGAGGGAGCCAACCAAGCACTGCAGCCCTGATATTTTTGGAAACAATGGTAGAAAATAAGTCACCTCAGCTTTTCTAAGTTGTGAAACAGAAGCTACAGAAAAGGGAACCCTCCTCGTATTCCTGGGCCTGACACAGATTCACATTCTCTGAATAATCTCAAAAACTGCTTATTGTAACAGACCACGCAATTTAGAAATTTATTTTAAGACCTGTTACTCTCTGATTCATGTGCTTGAAGGCAAATTACAGGAGTCGTTGTAATAAAAATGCTTAGGCTGATCATAATAAAACAAACTAGCATGAGTTGAGAAGTTTCTGTGCACCAGACACTATCATTTTTGTCACACTCACTTCTCCTTACAGACCTAAGAGGAAGTATTTATTATTAGAGTTTTGCCACTGAGGAAGCAGGTGTCAGGGGCATTCAGTGACTTGCTCTCGGTCACAATGAGAACAAACAGCAGAGTCCAGGGGTCAGGGGTGCATCCGGCTGATCCCCCCCTTCCCAGTCCTTTCCTGGACAACCTGATGCCGTTTAGGCTCTCGGCAAGATTATAAACTTCTGTTTCCTCCTGGCTTCTTCTAATCACACGCCACCCACACCCACAGATTAAGTCCCCTTGCTTGCTCCCCAGCAGGCCCAGCTGAGAATGAAAGGGAGGGCTCAGCACGGGGAGGGAGGTGAGCTTTGAGCCCTAGTTCTGCCTTTTTCTAGCCGCGAGTCCTTGGATTCATTAAAGCTCTCTGAACCTCACCTTCCTCGTTTTTAAAATGAGGAAGGGGGGCGCCTGGGTGGCGCAGTCGGTTAAGCGTCCGACTTCAGCCAGGTCACGATCTCACGGTCCGTGAGTTTGAGCCCCGCGTCAGGCTCTGGGCTGACAGCTCAGAGCCTGGAGCCTATTTCCGATTCTGTGTCTCCCTCTCTCTCTGCCCATCCCCCGTTCATGCTCTGTCTCTCTCTGTCCCAAAAATAAATAAAAACGTTGAAAAAAAAAATTTTAAATGAGGAAGGTGGTGAGGATGATGATGCCTTCCCTATATGGCTGATTACGAGGGTCCTAATCAGTTTATTCAACAAATGAACGCCGTGCACCTACTGGGTGCAGGCCCCACCCTCGCACCAGGTAGGAAGAAGGAGGCAGAACCCCTCAGCCCTCAGAGAGCTTTGCTGTTTGCCGTCCCTCGTGTGTGGTGTTTGCATCCGGAAAATGACCTCTGGATGCATCTCCAGTGGGCACACGGTCCTACACAGTGAAGATTACAGATGAAATGTCCCCGAGGATCTTTACACGTATCAGAAGAGGAAGTCTCTGGAACAAAACCATCACCAACTACTGACGTCCGTGGGAATGGGACGTGCTTCCCCCTCTGGGCTCCAGAGTCTTGGCCTGTCTCGCAGCCACGTGCTCCAGACTGACAGCCTCAGGAGGGGAAAGAACTCACCTCATCTTGTGCTCTGCACTGAGTAGGGGCTTAGCAAATATCTGTTCAATGATCTCATGAGTCCGTGGCCTTAGGAAATCCAGAAGTCGTTTATATTCAGCTTTCTATTTCATTGGATCATTTCTTTGCACTAATTTATTTCCCAATTTGCTCTGCTTATGCAAATATTAAGAGTTTCCTGAATTTCCTAAATAGATACCATCTGGGTCGGGCTGGGAGTTATTGAAGGAAATCAACATAGAATTGAAAATTAGCTACAGAGGCGCTACAGGTGGGTAACTGGGAATTCTCCATATTATTGTTAATCACATTCATTACTAAAGCCATAAGAAAAGCCCCTGTGATTAACCAAAACTCATCTCCCTGTCTCGCACTCTTTGACTCTGAGTATAGAAAGCCATCCATAGATGGCTGAGTGGCGGCCCCAGGACACGCTGTGGCTCAGTAATGAAGCCAGGGACAGGTGTCTGTTGTTCAGATGTTCAGTCCTCTGAGCCAGGCTCCCTCTTCCTTCTACCGTGTTGTTCCCTTTATATTTAATAATTCTCAATGTGTAATCCCTAATGTCAGTGCAAATTAGCATTGCTGCCATAAACTAATCAGTATGTAAAATGAGCAAGTCCCTGAGGGGCAAGAATTAAAAACACGAGGGTTGGAATGTTAGAACAGCCCTGGGTGCCAACAGGGACTCGGGGTCTCTAAGACCCTACCCTCCGCCGCCGGGTTTCAAACAGGCCCCCATCTGGGGCTGCCCAGTGCTGGAAAAATCCTGGCCTTTCTCCTTGTGTCTTTTCCACTAGCCAGTTAAAGGATAAACCCATTTGGAAAATAAGGCCCTACGCCACTGAAAGCAGTAAGAACATTTCTCTTCCCAGCGACCCCACGCACCATGTGGCTTTTGTGAGTGTGTAGTTCAACAGTACTGAGGAAGGAATGAACCCTCTGGGGGTTGACGCCTCTGGAATCACGTGGTTAAGTGTGTGCCTGAGATGAACACACATCACTAGCTCCTCCCTAGCCAGCACCTGAGGCCCCAGAGCTCTCCCGCACCCTCCTTTTGCTCTGATGGTTGCCTTCAGAAGTACGTAGAGTGAGAATGTTACAGGGCAGGAGAGAGGCCAGACAATGCACCTGCTAGGACATCCCATGCCAGAAGGGCTCACGGCAATGGCTATGGTTTACAGAGCTGTGTATATAACACAGAAGGTCCCTTTCCCCGATAGAAATGTGTCTTCACGGTGCTAAAAATATTGCTGTTTTGCGCCACTTCTGGAATCAAAGAATTTTAGTCAAGGAAGAAACCAACATTTACCAAGGCCAGTGCTCTCATTATTACAGTTGGGAAAACCTCAGTTCAGATGACTATTTCTTACAGCCCCTCTGAATACCTTTGCTCATTGCTGTCCCCCATGGATGACCATTCTAACAAATTCATGTCATGTGACTTCCATGTTTCCATCCCTCCCTCTTTGGGAAGATGGTGAGAAAGAAGTGGTTTGCGCCAGCCATATAATCACTGAAGTGTGGTTTAAATCTAGACATCGCTGGGGCGCCTGGGTGGCTCAGTCAGTTAAGCATACGACTTTAGCTGGGGTCATGATTTCACAGTTTGTGGGTTCGAGCCCCGTGTCAGGCTCTGTGCTGACAGCTCAGAGCCTGGAGCCTGCTTCGGATTCTGTGTCCCCCTCTCTCTCTCTCTCTGCTCCCCCACCTCCACTCGTACTCTGTCTCTCTCTCAAAAATAAACATTAAAAAATGAAAATAAAAAAATCTAGACATCGCTTCCTCAGCCAATGAAATATTGTAAATTATCAAGGCCACTGTGAAAGCACAAATACCATAAAAATGCAGATAACTTTACAGTTCTGCCTTTATATATATGTAGTTCTATCTATCTATGGTAGATAGATAGATCTACATATAGATATGAATCTGATTTGTATCTAAAAAGTAAGCAGAATAGGGGTACCTGGGTGGCTCAGTCAGTTAAGCGTCTGACTTCAGCTCAGGTCATGATCTCACGGATCGTGGGTTCAAGCCCCGCCATCGGGCTCTGTGCTGACAGCTTGGAGCCTGGAGCCTGCCTCAGATTCTGTGTGTGTGTCTCTCTCTCTCTGCCCCTCCCCCACTTGTGCGCGTGCTATCTCTCTCTCTCTCTCTGTCTCTCTCTCTCTCTCTCTCTCTCTCAAAACTAAATATTTTTTTAAAGTTTTTAAATAAATGAAGAGTAAGAATAGGAAACGAAACATCATTGTCTTCTATAGTCCTATCCCACTCAGAAAAATGACTACACTGCAAGGGGGCACACGGATATTTATGTGGGTTTGTGACAGCTACGCCCGATACAAATGGCTCCAGGACAGACTTCAGTTGAATGGGAGCAAAGAGGATGGCATGGGAGACGTTTATTTGGAAGATTTTATTTAGAATCCACTAATTCGAAAACAAACTCGGAGGAGTCCTCTGCGGCACACCGCACGTACTCTTCTCCACTTTTCCTTCCCTCCCATCTCCAGGTGATGACAAGGAGTCGGCGGTGGGTCTCCATTAGCCATACCGATGCCAGTCTGGTGCCTCACCTTGAGCCCCGATTCAGGCTTCAGAAACATGCCCTGGTGTGTCTTTCTGGATAATGATGGCCATTGTTACGTGGTACCGTAATGTAGTCATCCCATTTTGTACCTCTGGTAAAACGTGTCTGTAACAGTCATTTTCTCATCTTACGGAGCCCACTGTCATGGATTTCCATGGTGGGGTGGTCCCAACATGACAATTAAATGAAAATAAAGAATCACACGTTTCAAAGGGACTAGAGGAAGAACTGGTCGGCGGAAAAATGACTCAGCCCAGAAGCATCATGGACTACACGATACTCATCTCTCCTGTTCCCCACCTGAAAGGAAGTATGTGAGCAGGAAATATTTGGACAGGCTAACCGGAGGAGCTCCGCCTTGATAAGCCCCATCGGAAAACCATTGTATATCTCTGTTTTTAAACTTGGTTGTATTTTATCCTCTTGTGTTTTAAGTTATCCGTCGGGAAACAGTCTTTGATAAAGGACATTTTGCGCACACGCACACAATTTAGGCTGTAGATATGACCAATTTTAAAGTACATATTGCTGAAGGTCCAAGGGAAAAATACACAGGAGGCATACAGTCCAAGAAATACAGGACGTTAATGAGAAAATTATCAGTCGCAGGTGTGATAGTCAACCAAAGCCCTCTCTTAACAGAAAGTAAAAAATAACTCTTTTGACTAGAGGACAGATACAGTAGGAATAGATGCCCCTTTGTCCCCTTCTGATCGCTGCTGTCACAGGATATTGAAATGTAATTTTCTGATTGCTCCAGAATCAGAAGCTAGAGCTGAAACGCAGGCCCAAATGCTCTCCATTCTAAACTGCTCTAACAGCGGGGTACGGTGCCCCACGCCAGGCATTGCACAAGCAACACTACCACAGCCAACCACCACTCAACACACACACCCACTGGCCATGTAGCAAATGGAGCTTTCATGAGACATGCTTCTCCTTCCCCTTTCCACAGCCCCACGGGGGGGGGGGGGGGAAGGGGGAGGGGGTGAGGAGGGAAGAAACGCTCCCACTCAATCCAAACAAAGGCAAGAACATCCACCAGACCCACTCACAAAGACCGGGGGGGCCCTGTAAGCAGGAACACCTGATTCTCCGACATGGACATCTGTCTAAGTTGGGGTTCTCTTACCAGAAAGTCTGAGACAAGAATCTGAGTTTGGGCTATTTTCTGGAGAAGTGATTCCCAAGAAACTAAGAGTGAGGAAGCGAGAAGCAGGAAAAGTCAACCAACGGTATGTTACTGAGCTGATCACCACAGGGACAACTGGGGCCCAATCCTACCAGGAACCGCCTGGAAAAACGTGTGGAATGTGCTTCAGAACTGTCGCCCCAGAGGCTGGGGAGGGTGGCACACCTATCCACCAACTCCCACCCCAGTGCTTGACAGCTGCCCTCAGGGGCATTCATTACCCACTCCCCGTCCTCACAAGCTTCAGAGCACGTCGTGTGGCACGCAAACCTGTTGGGAGCAGGTGGACAGAACTGTCCAGAACTGGAACGGAAATCGGGAGGGAGGCCAAGAGATCGAGATACAGGACATCAAATGTCTGCAGCAATGTGTGCTCTCACACAACTGACTTTCTGATGTATCACTACCCCCTCAAGCAGGGATAAAGAAGTTGGAGGGACGCCTGCGTGGCTTAGTCAGTTAAGCGTCCGACTCTCGGTTTTGGCTCAGGTCTCGAGCTCATGGCTGGTGAGTTTGAGCCCCACGCTGGACTCTGAGCGGACAGTGCGGAGTCTGCTTGGGATCCTCTCTCTCCCTCTCTCTCTGCCCCTCCCCCTCTCACTCTCTCTGTCCCTCTCAAAATAAATAAATAAATAAACTTAAAAAGAAAAAGAAGAAATTGGAGAGCCACGGCAAGGCAGAGAGGTCTGCAATGGGACAGCCTGAATGCCTACCGTTCGGTGTAGCAAAGATAGGTGAACTTCCCGTGAATCGAGTAGACATCGCAAACATTAACCTCCCCAAAAGTGTGCCCGTTGGGCAAGGGGACCCACCGAAAGAGGCTGAGTAATATGTGAAAAGGGGTGGTTGCCCAGATGGGCTGGGAAAGGTTGAATTCACCTCAGGGTCTGGGCATGGTGGGGGGGGGGGGCTGTGGTGTCGTCTGGAGAACCCACGTGTGGGTGTCCCTGGACAGTGAGCGTGCCAACGCCTGCACAGGGGGTGTTCCAGTCTGTTAGCCAGGGAGGCAGCGATGACCAGCAAGGAGAGGGTTACAGACAATGGACAGGGAGAGATTCAAAATGGATATGGGAGATTAAATTGGACCCGGGGGGCTGAACATCAGTAACTGAAAATGAGCCAGACGTCCGTGGTACCTGCCCAGGCTATCGTGGGCAATGGGAAGATGTATCCAGCAGAACACGACAGAGACCGGAGAACAGGAAGACCATGGTGTGTTTGTACCTCCCCTGAACAGAGATGCCACAGTGAACTGGTTATCTTACTGAGCAAAGTGGGACCAAAACCAAGGCAGGCTCCCAACCACGTGAGTGCCGGTACCTGCCACTGGTGGAGTCGGGTTAATCCGCGAAGGGACGGTGAAGCTGTCTGGGCTGCGGAAGGAACCTGAACGAATGGAGTGTGGTTCAGCGCGGTATTCTACTCGAGACCCAGAGAATTCAACAGTGGTTTTTAAAAAGCTGAATGGACCAGTGGCGCCCGGTGTATGGCTCAGTATGGATTGTGTGGCTCAATCCGTTGAGAGTCCGGCTTCAGCTCAGGTCATGACCTCACGGTTCATGAGTTCGAGCCCCGCATTGGTCTCTGTGCTGGCAGCTCAGAGCCTGGAGCCCGCTTCGGATTCTGTGGCTCCCTCTCTCTCTCTGCCTCTCCCCCACTCACGTTTTGTCTCTGTCTCTGAAAAATGAATAAACCTTAAAGAAAAATTTTTTAAATAAACACTAAAAGAAAAATTTTAAAGTGGAATGGACCAGATTATTAACAACAAAGTGACAGTAAAAATAAAAAATGAAATACAATGACTGATGTACTTGGGTGTTTGCATTTCCTTCAATCTTATTCTAAAGCAAATTTGCTTAACCTGAGATGCAAAGACCCCTCCTCCCCTGCAGAGTGAATGGCTAAGCCTCAGAAGATCTGTGAGCCTGTGGAAACTGCAGGCAATCAATCGTTAGCATGGTTGTACATATGTGGTTTGGTGATGATGGAAGGAGCCTCTAGCTCTCATCAGATTCTCAAAGAAATACTTGATCCCCAAAAGGGTAGGTGTCACTTATTTGTGCCGTTCATCAGTACTGAAAATTTCCCATGTCAATGCAACTATTTCGTTTCTACAGGAAAAGTACAGTTCATCAAAAAGTATTCCGTTTCCTTCTTGACTCAGAGAGCCCCCGGCCTGTAGGAAATATTTCTGTCCCGGCTCCATCCTGACTCCAAGGCTGTGTGAGCTCCAGCCCTGCACCGTGGCCTCCTGGTGGCCGCCGTGAGAACTGCAGCCACAGTCCCTGGTTTAGGGGAAACCCGTTGAGTCCAGACACCCCTGTGGGTGATATATATTACAGGGCTAGATGGGCAGCTGGTCCACTGAAAGACAATTTTCTAAAAGTTATTAATAACTATGTAATTCTAGTAATATGCATTAGAAAAATTTAAGAAGTTGATTTTCAGTCATTATGTTCTAATTGAGTTAATAATAGGCCAGGTGGATTTGGCAAAAGAAAAACCACAATAATACGTACGTAACTGAAGTTTGGAAAATAGTGATCTAATTCAATCCTCTCGTTTTCTGGTGAGGAAGTGAAGTGTGAAGAAGTTAGGAAACTATGCCAGGTTAGCAGAAGACACGGGATCAGAACTCAGGTTTCCTGACCTATAATCCAGGGTTCTCTAAGATTCTATAAAAGTTCTTCTGACTGGAGGTGTCAGAACAAAGGCTGAAGGAGCATGTTCTCTAGGGCAACTGAACCACATTAGAGTGAAAGTTCTCTCTCTTTCTCTTTCAATAAATATTCACATATATCTTTGTGAACCCCTACATAGATACATGCACATATGATCACATTCACTCGTTCAGTGAACATTTATGGAATACCTATTTGGGGTCAGCCACTGTTCTAGCCTCCAGGGATAGAAAGATAAATTTAACACAGTCTTGTCCGCAAGGAGCTCACAGCCTGAAGAGTAGACAGATACTCAAGGAAACAGATTTATTTATTTAAGACCCAAGACAGGGGTGAAGTAATTCAAGGTGATTCAAGGGGAGACGGTGTGATTTCTGGACAAGGCTTCACAAGGACGGTAGCTGAGCTGAGTCTCGGACAATGAGCTCTTGAGAGGTGATGACGGTGGGGCAGGCGCAAGATCATAGAATTCAGAAACATTCACAGCATTTAGGTAACTTCTAATACTTCAGTAGGTGTGGATTGTAGGTGTTGGTGATGGCTAGTTATATTCTGGGCTCCTGATGGTGAAGAGCTAGATTGGAAAAGCACTGAATGCCATGCTAAGTAAGCAGCACAGATTTTATCCTGAAAACACTGAGGGCGACTGGGCGTCACATGATATTCCCATCTGTGGCACTGCGGAGAATGAGTGAGAGGGAACAATACTGGAGTCAGAAACACCAGCAAGGAAACCATGGCAATAATCCAGACTAGAAACTCTAAAGCACAACCAAGGCAGTTTGACATGAATGAGCAAAGTGGGTGGTGAGCTGAGGTTAGACAGTAGAGTCAACCATGAAATTGGAAGTGAGGAAAAAGGAGGAGCCAAGTATGTCTCAGAGTTCTTCCTTGGGTAACTGGGTAGATGACTGAGTCAGTAACTGAGAGTGGGGATGTCGGAGAAGAGGCTGATGGGGGAGAAGAATAGCGAATCTAATAAATAGATAGTTTTAAGATGAATTTCCTAAAGGCAAGGATAAAAAGATACTAAACTTTTTAGGATAAAATAAACAGACAGCAAACTTAGTAAAGGTCAGTGAGATGTTCAATAAAGGCCAAATGGTAGGTTGCAACTCTGGAGAGGGATCAGGGCTAAGGATATAAATTAGAGGAAAATTAGTATGTTAAGGGCACCCGAAACACAGGGGTATTTGAGGTCACCCAGAAGGAGAATATATAAAGTGAGAAGACAGGATAG
The DNA here is from genome assembly GCF_018350175.1 of Felis catus. Lineage (NCBI taxonomy): Eukaryota > Metazoa > Chordata > Mammalia > Carnivora > Felidae > Felis > Felis catus. The sequence goes on from NC_058378.1 coordinate 16,720,114, forward strand.
GCTAGAGCAGAAGACAGAGGAACATCAGTATTAAGGAAATGGGGAGAGAAACTGGAGTTCTCAAGAGGTTGAGAAGAATGGCCAGCTGGGTAGCAAGAGGACCAGGAAAAGGGTGAATCGTGATAGTCTAGGGGAGAGAGAGTTTAAGAATGAATTTGATTGATGAAATGTTACAGACCTCACGGTGATACAGAGCAGAATAAGAGTGGAAAATGCCTTTTGGGTTTAACAGAAAATCATTGCTGACTGCTGCAGTGATAGAGACGGAAATCAGATCAGAGATAAAAATCAGGTCAGATATCAGACCATGGAGGTCAGGTCCCATTCACTCCAAAAGTGAACATGAACTAAAAGCACAGTGTGCAGGTAACCCCTGGGCGGGGAAGGACAGAGGATAACAACAAAGCAAGCCAACAGTTTCTACTGGCTCAATAAGTGGTTAATAAAGGCCTCCACTTTTATGAGGAGAATATTAAGTTGGACCCTATGAAACTGCCATATTTATAAGTCACAGTCAGATGTAAGGAATGTCAGACGTTGTCACCCAACTGAGAATGGGTGATACCGACTGTATCGTCGTTCCTCATGGTCTGCGAGAAACTCAGCCAAGATCAGCGTATCGCTCTCCACTCAAATCACTTGGAGGCTAAACAGACAATAATGGACAAGACTTGGCCAGACTTAGGCAGCTCAGCGAGCTAGTTCCAAGCCAAGACTCGCACCAGGCAGCCAGCACCGTGCCCGGGCTCAGCACCCACCTGCTGGGGGGTCTGCACAAGCTCCTTAACCTCTCCTGGACCTTGTATAAATATAAAGACAGATGATGATGATGATGATGATGACATCAATCTCCATAGCGATGCAGTTAATAAAATAGTTCTACCTCCTAGAACTGTCTAGAGGACTAAATATGAACTACTTCCCATCCACTGAAGGAAGAATAGACAAGCAAAATGTGGCACATCCGCGCCATGAACTACTGCTCAGCCTTACAGAGGAAGGAAATCCTGATACATGACACATGGATGAACCCTGAGGACATTCTGCTGAGTGAAATGAGGTTCCGAGGGGAGTCAAATTCGGAGCCAGAAGCTGGGGGCAGAATGGGGAGGGGGGAGTCCGTGCTTAACAAGGACACAGTCTCAGTTTAGGAAGATGGAAAGAGTTCTAAAGATGGCTGGCAGTGATGGTAACGCAACAATGTGGATACACTTTACGTCTCTGAGCGGTACACTTAAAAATGGTTAAAATGGCAAATTTCGTGTCACATACACTTTATCACAATAAAAATGGGAAAAAAGTAGTGAATTCCTAAATCACTCAGTCATTGTTATGCAAATGTTGTTAAATAAATAGAAACACAATGCATTGGCAGATGTCGCATGACCCAAGACCAGAAATAACCCCAAAGCACAGAAGAAAGAAAGAATTCAGTAGAAAGTCAAGTTGGGAAGGACCCCACATGAGTGAGAAAGGGAGGGGAAATGAGGCGATACCTCAGTGTCGATGAAAAACTGCATCGATAAAGGAGGTGGAATCCACCTGCTCTTTAAGAAGCCCAGTGAAAGTCCACTCAACAAATATTTATAAGGAAGCACCTCCCAGGTGCCAGGCACTCTGGCACATGCTACCAGCAAAATTGTAGGGCAAGAACATGAGAAAATGATTGGCACAGCTGTCAAGACAGGCTGTAGGGAGACACCAAGACAGATGAAACGTACAAGGCCACGTACACTTCATAGGAATGAGCCAGACCATCTTGTGATTGCCGGGGCCACCCGGCAGTCGGAAATACAGTGTGGTTGCTGAGGCCATGTTTACCACTAAGGAGAAGCCGGCCTGAGCTGTGATTAGGCTGACAGCACCCATCGCAAACCTGTTCCCTCGCAAGCCCTTCCCCAGAAGAGAGGCAACAAGCAGGTAGAGGAGAGCAGTGGTTCTCAGACTTTTCAGACATGCCAGCGCCTGGGACCCACCCCCAGAGAGCCTGACTCAGTCCGTCTGGGTGGAAGCTGGGCATTTCAAGTCTCCAGGTGATTCAAACACGCAGCCAGGATTGAGAGCCCCTGCATCACAAAGAGCGATTGCTCCCTGTATAGCAGGGATCCCAGGGGCCCTTCGGGTAGCAGAAACAGCAAAGGTTGATTGGCAGCTAGAAGTGACCGTCAGGAGGATGTGTTTTTCCCCTTCAGTCAGAGACGAACACCTGTGGATCTCACAGGCTTGACCAAGGGGCTCCTGACAAGAGGAAACCCATCCCTCCTTCTGAGAAGGCTGGCTTCCCAGGGGAAGCTTGGTATCCAGGCTGTGCCGGGATACCAAGGGTCTCTCCCCGTCACTTAGCAGAAGTGCCTTCTTAGGGGAGCGTGACCCACACCAGTCACTCCCTCTGGAAGGAACCACCCCCACCTGCCCAGCCAACAAAAGGGTGCTTCCCAGGAAAAAGCAGCTGAGGGTCTCCCTAGGTATTCACCACGTGGGAGCAGGAGAGGAAAGTGGGGGCGATCCAAGTACTCACAGCTGGGAGGCCCTGTGGCGCAAGGCTGCCTGGGCCTGTGCGTCCAGGTGGCCCAGGAGGCTGCAGAGGGCCGGCTGCCTCGAAGGAAGCTGGAAGTGTGGGCTGCCTTTCTCCTTCTCCAGCTCTTCCAATCTGTGTCTTAACGCCTCGGCTGACAACCCAAAACAGGAGAGAGAGATAGAACCATGAAACTCAAAATAGGTAATGCAGCGTCCCAGAGCCCCACTCCCAGCCAACGTTCAGCTTAACGATGCAACACAACCGTGTCTGGTGCCCGCAACTCCACCTCTCAGCTGGTGCTTCTGAGAATCTTCTTTTCACTGACTGCACAGCCCCACCTACTTTTTGTGCTTCCAAATATCAGAATGTACACTGTAGGTATTTATATCATGGGCATAATTATGATCATCCTATAGGAGGACACTTGATATTAATTTTTTTAATTTTTTAATGTTTATTTATTTTTGAGACAGAGACAGAGCATGAGCAGGGGAGGGGCAGAGAGAGAGGGAGACACAGGATCCAAAGCAGGTTCCAGGCTCTGAGCTGTCTGTCAGCACAGAACCCAACACAGGGCTTGAACCCACAAACTGTGAGATCATGACCTGAGCTGAAGTCGGATGCTTAACCAACTGAGCCACCCAGGCACCCCAACATTATTTTTAAAACCATGGTTTTCACTTGGGAGAAAACCTGCTCATTTTGATGAGTTTGGGGTCTTCAATTGAAAAATGTCAGTGCCCAAGCTTGGACTTTAAGAATGTTTCCTTACAAACTGCCCATCAAGACAGAACCAATTACAATCACTAAGGTCATTGAAGTGATGTTTCAGTTCTATGTTACAGATGACCATATGTCCACCTCCGTTATCAGGTAGGGGTCCTATTACTTTTTAATGACCTTAAGTTTCCCTAGGACAAGGTGCAGATGCAGAATCACTGTAAAACAGTTTTTCTCTAGAAAAGTAAGCTTGAGAAATTGGAATCCCCTCCAATGAGAACTTTTATAACCAAACACCTGAAGAATTGGAAAGTCTCCCCTAAATCCATTTCTGCAGAAATATTAAGACTGGGTTCAAAAATACCATCCATCAGGGGTGCCTGGGTGGCTCAGTCGGTTAAGCGTCCGATTCTTGGTTGTGGCTCAGGTCATGATCTGAGATCATGAGATTGAGCCCCGAGGCAGACTTTGCACTGACAGCGTGGAGCCGGCTTCGGGTCCTCTCCCTCTCCCTCTCTCTCTCTCTCTCTCTCTCTCTCTCTCTCTCTGCCCCTCCCCCACTTGCCCACCTCCCCCAAAATAAATAAATAAGCTTTTAAAAAAAATTAATCTTTAAAAATATCATCCATCAGATCTTCACTCCTGCTGCTCCTTGCCAGGCGAGTCGGCAGAAATTTGATGGCCTCCACCCTTGGGTAGTAGGTGGGCTCTGGGGCCACCCAGGAGCCCAGGAAGCCACTTCTGGCCATGAGCGCCTACTGCTTACCCTGACGTGCAGTGGAAACATTAGCGTCTTCTGTGTGTGCCATGATGGGAAGATGTTTGGGAGGCCCAACCCTAGACCATGCTTCTTTACATATCCATGGCCCTCAGGGCATTTTCCAACTAGGCCGTTTCTAGAAGACCCAGTTTTATTTATAAAACTCTTTGGACAAAACTTTTTGCCGTATACCAGCAGAGGTCAACGCTAAGCACGGTGCGCCCTCGACATGACGCCTCTCTCTTCCTGCCCTACTCCCAAGGTGCGCACTTGGGCAGAGGAAAGGCAGGCCTCAGGTGTTGTGGGCAGCAGACAACCTCCCCCAGCCATATACATTGGGACCAACGGCCAGGAACTTGCTAAGAGAATTTATTTGCCAAGGATTCATTCTAACAATACCAGAAAGGGTCGTTTACTTACTTCAAGACCAAGTCACAGGGACCTGACAAGGGTTCTCAGTTGGTGCCACCTTGTTCAAGGTGACAAGACACCACACCAACAACACAGAGTGGACTCTGGCCTGGAAGTTGTCTCAGGATAACACCAAGATACACCTATTCCCTAACACCAAAAGCTTCAACCTTTTTAAAAAGTGAATTTTATTTTATTTTTATTTTTTTTTATGTTTATTTTTGATAGAGACACAGAGCACAAGCTGGAGAGGAGCAAAGAGAGAGGGAGACACAGGATCCAAAGCAGGCTCCAGGGTCCGAGCTGTCAGCACAGAGCCCGACGCGGGGCTCGAACTCGTCAACTGTGAGATCATGACCCGAGCCGAAGTCAGACGCTCAACTGACTGAGCCACCCAGGCGCCCCGAAATGAATTTTATTTTAGTTAATTTTAAAATTTTTAATTAATTTTATTACTTAGTTGTTTACTTCATTCGTGCTATATACAATCAAAACTGCCATGCAAAGCAATAAATGCCTTACACGTGGTTTCAAATCCCGTCTTCCTGCTGTCGATGCGTATAGAGGTGTGTTACACAGGGATTAGGACAAAGCCTGTGTTTGCACCTTGGCTCTGCCGTTCCTAGCTGTCCCACCTCCATTTTAAGAATGTTCCCTTACAAACTTCCCATCAAGACAGAACCAGTTACAATCACTAAAGTCACTGAAGCCATGTTCCAATTCCATGTTACAGATGACCATATATCCACCTCTGTTATTTTACTTAACCTGTCTGCACGTCAGCTTCCTAATCTGTGGAATTGGGGCTAATAACATGTACATCCTGAAGTTTCCTGAGAATTAACTGAGATCATCTACGCAAAGCATTTAGCAGAAGCCCAGCAGCCCAGCACCTAGCACGTGTCCAAAGGCTATCTTTAGTAGTGCCGTTAGGTAGTGGCCTTGGAGTGTTTGCATGGATGTTAGACCCCCAGCCTGGCCTCCCTCTGCCACCAGCTGTGTTCTAAACTGTCCCCTCCCACTGCCTGGTGAAAAGTGCTCAGAGACTGCAAACTGACCCAGCCAAATAAAACAGTAAATTGGCTGCCAAAAATCACATTCGCCATGAATTTCAAAGACAAATATGAATTATCCCAGGAAATACCTGTGATTAGCTGTGCTCTGTGTTGCCCCTCACCTTCGAAACTGTGACATCTAAAGTTATATCCGTGTTACGATTAGAAAGGTGTGCCAGGACAGTCACCACTGATTCTATAGCTTGTTGTCCCCAGTCTCTAAATGACCTACTCCCCGAGCTTCTCAAATGGCTGTCGGCTACTGCGGGTTCCACCTCACAGGCTGGCATCAGCTCTGCTTGGCATTAGGGTGCATTCTGCTGGTTCCCCCAAAGTACACCCCTATTCACTAATTTGCTATTGCAGACAGAGGGAGCACCCAGCCAGGGCAAAGGCCCTGAGGCAGTGAACAAAGGGGAGAGAGTGTTGGGGTGGACTTGGTCATCAGGGCTGCAGAGGCCACTGTAAGGACTGTCTGTTTATCTGGAGGGAGGGGGAACCCCTGGAGAATTTTGAGCAGTGATGTGACGTGACTGACTCTTATTGAACAGGATAAGCCGGTTGCTCCCCTGGGAAGAGACCATACGGGGCAGAATCTCAGAAACCAGTCACATGGGTATTGCGGTTCCCTGGACAAGGCCTAATGGTGCCCAGGATCTGCAAGTGAAACAGGGGTGGTGGAAAGTGCCGGGATTTGGGATATTCTCTGACAGATGGGATGTTGGGAACGGAGGAAGACAGTGACTCCAGTATTTGTGGCCCAAACCACCAGGACAAGGTTACTGTGAGCTGAGCCGGGGTAATCTGCCGTTCCCTCTGTCAGAAACACCCTTCCCCACAGCAGCCCAGGCAAGCCATCCTCCCCCTCCAGATCCCCGGCCCCTCAAGTGGGTTCCCAGGCTCTATGCCCCCTCAGCACACCCAGGCTTCTGCCCACACAAGGGCCTCACACTTGTCTCCACTTATTCAAGACCTCCTGTGTCCGTGAGAGAGGGACCTGTCGCCATGCTTGTCACTGTTTAAAGACCCACACGGGGAGGCTGCCTGGCTCCGAGTGAGCACACAAGTGTCCTGCTACACTCAAGTTAGGTTCCCTCGTGGGGTTTCTTGCTTGGTGAGTTTTCTTAAGCCACTTTATATCGTTTTCATTAGCAAGTAAATGAACATAAAAACATAAAACTCTTCAAGCCTAAAAGGAAATCCACCGACTACCTTGCAAGATTTTACTCTTTCTGCCACAGGCCCTCACGGGGCCGCTGCCGGCCGGGCCCAGACTTTGGGCTCCTGGACTTGTCACCATCCCAGGCTTCCACACCTCGGTGGTGTCCACGTCACTCAGGCCCGCTTCCCCATTTCCAGGCAGGCCACATCTCCCTCACTTCCGTGGGATGAGTCACCTCTCTGCCTAAAAACCCATGTTCCTCCAGTGTTCTTGCACATGCTCAGCAGACCGCCCTTCCCAGCGCTCAGATGTGCACAAGCCAACGAATGAGTGACCAGACCAAGAAATGCGGAGACATCAGCTACGTCCTCGCACCGTGCCAAGCACATTCATACACACATCACAGAATGTTCTTGGAATCCTGGAGGACTCCGCCCGGCCTCCAGAACAAAGGCCCGACGTCTGTGGCACCAGCAAGGGCATCAGCAGGTTTGCTCAGCCTCGCTCTCTTCTCCCACACCGACACTCTGCTCCCTGAGTGACACGGTAAGGACACGGACTCACAGCACTAAGAATCAGGGCACCTGAATTCTATCACCGGCTTCAGCAGCAAGCATGCTTTTTTGACAAATCACTTCCTCCGTTCACGTCTCAGAGCCTCATCCAGCAGGTGGGAATAACATCGCCACGAGGTGTTTAATGAAATCATGGATGTCATCCATCAGTAAAGAGGTATATTGGACTCCACCCTGTCTTCGTCAGCTCAGCACCACAGGCGGGGCGGCTGAACCAACAAACATTTATTTCTCACAGTCCGGGGATTAGAAGTCTGAGGTCACAGCACCAGTACGGCCCGGTTCTGGGGAGAGCCCGCCGTGAGGTGGCAGATGGCCAGCTTCCTGCTATGTCCTCACGTGACCAATAGAGAGTACGCTGGTCTCTTCTCATAAGGGCGCTAATCCCACTCTTGGGAACTCCACCCTCATGACCTAATCACGTGCCAAAGGCCCCACCTCCTAACACCATCCCAGTGGGATTCAGTCTCAACACGTGGATTTGGAGGGACACAAACATTCAGCCCATGAATGGAGAACTCCCGTGAAGGGAGAACCTTCAGCCAGAAGAAAAATGGTTCCTCTGGGAGAAAGGAGGGTTCAGAAATGTTTGAAAATAGCATCTTTCACCTCGTAAATGCCATGCTTATTATTTCATGTATTCACTCAGTTAACAAATACTTCTGATAACTCAGTGTTGCTAGGCTGTAGGGGCTAAAAAGATGAACAAGACAATTCCTTGGTTCTTAAGGAACTCAGTGACTGGGGACAGGGGTCAAAATTACAAATAGTTTCTTATCTTCCTGTGCAGAAAAGGTGGCCAGCAACCTGCCCCATTGGTATAGGGGGGCCGTAAAGGAACACAAGGGTGGTGTTCCCACCAGCACCAAGGGTACAGGGGGCCAAGGGGCTTCCGGAAGCCACACAGAGGCAGGCAGTGGCATGGAGGTGGTGTGCCCAGTAGCACCTGTGAATGAGGGACATGAGGGGAGAGGGAGAGCAGGTGGAAGAGACAGCCAGAAGGCTAGGAGATAGGGTACACTGAGAAATAAATAAAGTAATGGCACAAGTAAGTAAATATATGGAGGACAGAGAGAGCCAGGTTCCTTAGTATTTGGAGCATATACTTACAATTATGGAAAGGGGTAAGGGTAGAAAGCACTTAGGTGTGTTGCATTGAAATTTGGAAGTACTAGTGTGATCTGATGGTTTTTAATATCGATACACATAGAGATGGAAAGAGTTACAGATGTGTGTATTTGCAGTTACGTATATTTTCTGTCTTTACCCACCAAGAAAGCCTAGAAGCAATGATAACCCCAGGAGCAACGAGTAAACCAAGCACACAGATCCTGATTTCCAAACACCATCCTCTGTGAAAGGAATCAGAGCCCTTTGGAGAAATGGCTGATTATAGGCCCGAGGCAGGGCCAGAATCTGAATACCTTGTTGCAGCAAAAAATTAGGACGTGCTCAAGGACTGATGGAGACATGTCCATAGAATACAAGAGTCGATAAATTGCAAGGAGCTCCCATTGGCCAAATCGGGTGTCATTTGAGAATCAAATAAATAATACTATCAATGAAGTACAATCCATTGAATAGAATAGGAACCCATACAACCATGCTAACAGAATGCCAACTAATAAAAAGGAACAGAGGGAGGTGAAGGGGGGGTGGGCTAGATGGGTGGTGGGCATTAAGGAGGGCACTTGTGTTGAGCACTGGATGTTATACATGAGTGATGAATAACTAAATTCTACTCCTGAAACCAATATTACGCTCTATGTTAACTAACTAGATTTTTTTTTAATTTTTAAACATTTTCATTTATTTTTCAGAGACAGAGAGAGACAGAGTGTGAGCGAGTGAGGGACAGAGAGAGAGGAAGACACAGAACCTGAAGCAGGCTCCAGGCTCTGCACTGTCAGCACAGAGCCCGATGTGGGGCTCGAACCCACGAACCATGAGATCATGACCTGAGCCAAAGTTGGATCGTTAACCAACTGAGCCATCGAGATGCCCCATAACTAAATAAATAAATAAATTTTTGAAAAAAAAAAGGAATGGAGGTTTGGTAAGGTGCAGGGTACCAGTGTATTCTTAAAATATCTCCCCACAATATACTAATAAGTGTGCAAAGGACAAATGGTAACTTTGTGGTGGAAAGACTTAGAAACCACCAGCACATCCAGATGGTCACAGCTACCCTCAGCAGTGGTGGGATGATGGGTCTACCTTGTGTGACACCTGATGAGAGACACCAAGAAGTACACAGTTTCATTTCCACATATTCCTGTCAAGGTCCTCATGACCTGAATTTAGTCATGTGGAAACATCAGTGGACCCAGACTGAAGGTCATCTGACAAAATGTAAGGTCTGCACCCCTTAGAACTTCCAAGGATGTAAAAGACTGAGTATTGCAGAATTGTTCCAAATAAGAGACTGAAGACACACGACTGCATGCAGTGTGTGAACCGTTCCTGAATCAGAATAGGAAGGAACAATGGTGGCCTTGTTGGTGAAATGCACATGGGGTCTGTAGACAGGATAGGAGGAATGTATCAGTGTTGATTTCTTGTCCTGGAGCGTTGCCACTTGCTGGCCTATAATTGTCCTTGTTTGGGGAAATAGTGAAGGGGGTACATAGGGCTGAAAGGGCATCATGTCTGCAGCTCACTCTCTGTGGTCAGAAAAAGGATAGTGATAATGCATATGTGCACCAGTTGGAGAATCAGAGTGAGGGAGATATGCGAGTTCTTTGTACGATACTTACATTTTTTCTGTAAGTGGAAAATTATTATTTTTGAAATTCGTATTTTATTTTATTTTTTGGGGTTGGGGGGCAAAGAGAGACAGAGAGAGAGAGAGAATTCCAAGCAGGCTCCACACCCAGCATGAAGCCCGACCCAGAGCTCGATCCCACAACACCAGGACCATGACCTGAGCAGAAATCAAGAGTTAGACACTCAACACACTGAGCCATCCAGGTGTCTCTCAAACTTGTATTTTCATAATTTTTTAAAATATTTATTTTTAAATTATTATTTTAAAAAATAGATAACCACAGCACTTTTAAATGCTGTATTCGTGACTATTATGTCCATTTATTCATATGAATCCTGCTATGTGTTTAAGAAAATCTCTCCTATCAGGGCACCTAGGTGCAGTTGGTTAAGTGTCCGACTTCAGTTCAGGTCACGATCTCACGGCTTGTGAGTTCGAGCCCTGCATTGGGCTCTGTACTGACAGCTCAGAGCCTGGAGCCTGCTTCAGATTCTGTGTCTCCCTCTCTCCCTGTCCCTCCTCCACTCATGCTCTGTCTCTCTCTCCTTCAAAAATAAATAAACGTTAAAAAGAAAAAAGAAAATCTCTCCTATCATTCTATTTGGCCCAGTGGTTGAGGAATAATAACTCACTTTCTCCATCTTTTCTTCCTTTAAAACCTCTGCAAGCTTTCTGTAGACATTGTTAATCTGATTTCAGTTTGAAGCTCAAGATTTAAAGCCAGAATTGTAGAGAGTGATGCACACAGCAGGTGCTGAATAAATGTGGTCCACTGACCATCTGAGTGACAGGATAGCAATGATATTAGAAATTTTGGTTGCATTTTGTAAACATAGCTGAATGGTAAAAAAAAAAACATAAAAAACAAAACTCAAAGTTAACTACAGAAGACATTATCAAAGGTTAAGCAAAATGATACATTGAATAATATGTTCTAATTGATACAGTATATTCAATTTATGGATCTAACATGTTTTACTTGTAGGACCTCCAGAATAAAAAATGCTAAGCATCATCTCATTCCATTTTGGGCCAAGTAAATGCGTTTTTTGATGCCACTACAACATATTTATTAATGTTTAATTGAGGGTCAGGGCTCATCTGTATTCCTTAGCACATCAGTACTAAGTGCCTGCTACTTTGGGGCTATAATTCGGGAACAGAATGAAAGAAAAGTACTTTCTACATCTATGAATAAATAAGCAAATAAGCATTTACAGAGCAGCAAGAAATCTTCACACATAAAGACATTCTGCTAAACAGATTCAATTTCTGCTGCCTCGCTCTGTCTATGGGATGACAGAAAATATGGAATAAGCCGTATTCTTGGCTGTACAGCCATTCTACATTCTGAGGAGGCTCTTTAAAGCTAAGAAGCAATCAGTGTCTTCATAAGTCATTTTTCCTTGGTTTTTACATAATGGCCAAGACACGCTATTCATCGCGAGCTGAATATTCTAATATGTCCACATTACCATACACATCATGTGTAGATGGCCAGTTTACAAAGAACTGCACTGTAATAAAACGTATTTCAGAATAACCTGAGCACAACTGAGCCACTCTTTGACATTTCAAATGCTGGACTTTGTCAGATTCATTATCATAAAAACCGACCGCTATCGGGGCACCGAAGACGTCTCGCATCATTTCGGAGCATCCAAGGCGGCTGCACTATGTATACACTGTTTCCAAGCTTTGCAACAACGTGTAGAGCAGGAATACAAACGCAGACCCAAAGTTGCAGAGAATTAAAATAACGTGCCCAGGACCTCAGAATGAGTTAGCAGCAAAGCCAGAATGTGAACACTGATCTTTTCCATACTTTTTCCATAAAAACTCCGGGCTTTTCCTGTTATGCTTCCCAGGAGCCATCCCTGAAGCAGTACCTGCTCCCAGACTTTCCCTAGTCACACAGGGACCTTGTCTGTCTACTTGTTTGTCTGGGTCCCCGGAGACTGTGGGACCCACAGAGCAGGCCCTGAGCCTCATCCCTCTCTGCCATGCCAACATCTCGTTCAGTGCTAGGCACACAACAGGGGCTGGGTGAAAGCTGAGTACATAAACGAATGACTGTTTGTACTTGGATGAGGAAGAGTGGAGACACTGAACACTGAAGGGTCCCTTACGACCCCTGCCATACACCAAGGGCCAAACATTTTACCCTCGCGATGATGTCATGAGGCAGACAGGGCTGTTCCCTCTTTGCAGATCAAAAGACTGAGGCTCATGGGAAGTTGACAAACTTCTCCTAGATCAGTCACGTGGCTACGTAGATTCAGAAATAAAGCCAGTATCTGCTGCTCCGAAACCTGTGTTCTGAACTGCTGTGTTCTACCGGCCAGATCACATCCCCCAGCAACCACAACCCCCTGAAACACACAGCTGAATGCATCACACAGGTACAAACTCTTCCAGCAACTCGCTTGCCATTTCGTCCCCTCCTTCTCACAGAAAGCAGTCAGTAGCCGACACAAAGTAACAAACTGGCAAAAAGCAGAAACAGCCTCAGATCCAATGTAAGGGAAATGGTTAGATAAATAAGGGCATATCCACTCGGATATGTGGCGAATCAAAACCCGGTTAGAAAAACTAAGGGGAAATGTTTGAACATTACAAGAGAAAAGCAAGATGCAAGATTATATGTAGATGTTACCTGTACTTTTATGATTACCAGTATGTTAAGAAAGAAAGAAAGAAAGAAAGAAAGAAAGAAAGAAAGAAAGAAAGAAAGAAAGAAAGAAAAAGAAAGAGAGAAAGAAAGAAAAAGAAAGAGGCAGAGCTAAGAGTTTTGTCAGTGAGACTGTCAGTGACTTTCTTTCAATTTCTTTTCTTACAAAATCAGCCATAAAATCTTGGGTCATTTATTATTTAGAAAAGTAGTATATTTTTAAAAATAGCCTACTGATTCCTTGTGCTACCCTTTGATTTCTGCATAAAAATAGAGATTTGGTTCTTCAAATTCTTAAGGCTAAACTGCTTAGGGTAAGCTTCGTTTCCCTGGGCCACCAATCTTTTCAGGGTACGCCAAAGAGGATTTCTAGAAATGTTATATTTTAAGCCGGCCGGCGTGAGGAAAGAAGACTGAGAAATTACTTTGGTTGTGGGATAAAAGGAAAAACAAACCTTTGGGGGAGACAGAAAAATGTTGCAAGACAAGCAATACTCTGCCACGATACTCACCTGCTCAGCACTTAGCCTATCGCCTTGTTCTTCATACACATTTGTTGACTGGCCCTGAAATATTTCAGTAGACAGTTTGGTTTGAAACATCTGTTCTTTCTCAGCAAGAATTTACCAAGCAAAATAAATTGTGAGGGATCAAAATAACAAAAGTAATGAAAAGTCCAGGGACTTCCCCAGGTCTTGGGTGGGTCATATGACCAGCAAGCTCTGTGTGTGTGTGTGTGTGTGTATGTGTGTGTGTGTGTGTGTGTGTGTGTGTAGAAGAGTGTGTTTAAGGGTGTAAACAAATAATGCTTAAAGTTGCAGTATTCAGACACATCACAAAACATACAAAATTCCTTAGAATCATGAGTTTCTGAAAGGGTGGTTGGGTATGGATCACTCTGGAATACTCTCTGCCTCAACTCCTAAAACTAAAAATATAGGAAAATGTTTCTTTCACCAATGTCAATCACCGAATGTCTTAGAGGAAAGTAACTGACCAACCAAAGTTGGCCAGTTACCTTTTATAGAGACTTCATATTTTTAGAACTATTAAAAACCTTCCCTAAAGTATGTTTTCATAGGTACTGTGGAAAACCAGCTCACGGTATACATGTGGTCCATTTTCATGGCTCAGAATCTGGGCTGGCTGACCCTCCCTACTGGCAATTGTCAGCTGTCTGCTCCTTTGTAAGTGCCAGAGAAGGCACCCTCCATCCCCCAGCATTACTCCCACCGTCTCCTCCTCCCCCCAGCCCACCGCCTCTACCAGCACCCCCACTTTCTCCACCAGCACCCCACCAACTCCTACCACCACTGCCATCACCTGCTGCTTATTAGGAGATAGGAACTGAAAGCACTTACCCAAGAAGGAGAAACATTCTTTAGATCATTTCCAAATGGTTACAATGCAGAGAACCCAAGAGAAAGGACGAGAGACGAAAAGCCACTCAACAGCACAATGAAGAAAAGTCAGAAAGGACGTAACATTAACAGTGGCCCTATCTGTGCCACGCAAATAAAGATGATTTTTTCTTTTATTTATATTTCCGAACTTTCTACATGTTTTTACGATGATCATGTGTTGCTTTAATAACTAGCGAAAGAAAATCCACTTTTAGAAATAAAAGGCAATCATCAGCTAGTACATTCAGGCAATAGCAAGTAGGTTTCCTACACGGGGTCAACCAGCATGGACTATGAAGTCAAATACTTGAGCGTGATTTGTTTTTCAGCCACTTCAAACTGTGTAAACTCTGAAACAGAAACTCTTGTTGAACATGTAATGGCAGATCCTCCCACAAGAAACTATTTTTTATGTCATGTTCATTATTTTAATTGAATTTGGATATATGATCAGTCATTACTGAAATGGGTTAATCACTTAGGCAATTACTAAGTCACTTAGCAATCTAGATGCATGACTGATAAATGAACCAGCTCCGTACACTGAATATTGAAGCTTATTAGGTATAGTCTAGTTAAGACAGAAATTAAAAAGAATAATTCTTACAGCACGCTGACTGGCCAAAGAAAATTTCTGGCAAGCTAGAAAACAACTTAAAGATCCGGCCAATGATTCTCGGACCTTTTCCACATCACTCGTAACCTTGTAAAACGACACTACTGAAAATCCAAATGGTCACTTTTGAGTTTCTCCTTCAAGGGCTGCTTTATCTTTCTCCATGTATGTTAAAGAGCTTTGGGCCATTTAATAGATTGATGTGCCTCTCAGACATGAGAACATACTATTGGCACTGAGGCTATTTTTAGAAGTCATACAAATGGAAGAATTCAAATGCCTATTCATTATTTCCCTCTCCTGGTTTTGGTTGCACTCAGTTTTCATTATTAAACTGGACGTGGCATTCAATTAGTTCCCATGAATGGACTTTTCATGAGTAATTTGCTCTGCTGGTGTTTTCATAAAAAATCAGCCGGACACATCTGTTTGTCAGTGCTCAAAAACCACAGGCTCTCTTCTGTTGTAATGGCAACCACCACAGCCTGCAGTCTTTTAAGACTTAATTGTTTTTTGTAGAAGATCTTTTAACACATTTGTCTCTAATGGAATTCAGGACATTAGGAGTTCACTGTCGAGCAACCGCTACCATCATTATTTTTAAAAAGATAATGCAAACCACATTGACGTGCATACCCTTTCTGCAACAGACAAACAGAACACACCAGTGTAATGCTCAGTGCCAAGAGGATCGTACTAAATTGATCTCTAACAACACGGCAACACGAACAGCTTAAATTCTTTCAGTGGCATAAAGGGATCTAGGTAAAACGGCATATTCTAAAAAAAAAAAAAAAAAAAAAAAAAAAACTAAGAAGATTGAATAAATTATTTCCACTAGCCTGAGCCATTCCCATCAGGATGAAATCCAATCAGAAGGAATAAAGCGTACTAGGATACTAGTTCCTTAGAACAAAGTAGAATTAAGCTGTTTTCTTTTGGCAGAAGCACCACAATGCAAATAAAACAGTGACCTTCAATTCAAAGGCGATGTTAATAGAGGGAAATCACAAAACAGCAGCCAATGATAAGAATGACTAATAAAGAGCAATGCTTTTAGCATGCTGGGAAGCTGCATATGTACTAGTTTCAAGCAACGCCTCTATAAAATAGTAAGAAGCTGAAGAAATTAGAAATCTCTGCAGGACTAGTTGTAAGAGTATCTTCCCAGAGTCCTAAGATACTGTGCAGATATGAGAAACAAAACTGGAGTTAGTGGGAACACTTTCCCAGAGCAGGAATGTAATAGTAACAGAAAGCAGACACAAGAAACACTTTAGGTCCTTTACAGAACTAACTGAATTCCCCATGTGGTTTCAGATGGCATTTAGGACGCTCGATGATTAAGCATAACTCCAAAGACAGAGCTCCAAAACCCCTGAGCTACAAAAAAAAAAAAAATTTTTTTTTAACAATAACGATAAGAGTAACAGACACTTGGTGGAAAAGTCTAACTTCTGGGCCCAGATGGGCACTCACAGAAAGTGCTATCCCACAGCAGGAAAACTGTGCCAGAGGTTTCTGAAGGCAGAAGACAATGTTGCCTTGTCGATGACTGTCTCCCCAGTACCTAATGTAGTGTGTGCTACAAAAGGCACTTAACCAGGATTTATGGAACGAGTGAGGAGTGATATATGCATGCGGCCAAAATAAATCTTGGCTTTATAATTGTTAAAACAAGAATCTTAAAGATAAACATCATAGACTGTATAAGATGTTATCCTGAAAATAAATATCTAAGTATGTATTTTAAAAAATCACATAAACAATGGAGAGGAAAGTGATGTCATTCTTCTCTCTGCATGTATGAGCCTCTGGTACAGGAAGAAAATCAACATTTTAAATTGATTTCTTTGCTTAAAGGATCTAGAGATCCAGATTTTAGTCCTGGATTCACTGGGGACAACTTTGTAACCTTGAGACTATGTAGCCTCCTTATGACTCAGTTTCCTTATCTTAGGAATGAGAATACTAGTCCAATTTCTGCCACCAAATTGTGGTGAAAGTGAAAAATGCCCTTGAACAGTTGTGAAAAATACAAGTGGCAGACTTGTGGCAAAAGTGAAAGCGACTCTGACAGCACTACCTTGTTGATTCAGATTTAATTCAACTCAGACTAAATCTCTTTAAAACTCAGCAGTCGGGGGTGCCTGGGAGCCTCAGTAGGTTGAGCGTCTGACTCTTGATTTCAGCTCAGGTCATGATCCCAGGGTGGCGGCATCGAGCCCCACACGGGGCTCCATGCTGAGCTGAACGTGGAGCCTACTTAGGATTCTCTCCCTTGCCCTCTGCCCCTCCCCATCTCGTGTGCTCTCACTCTGTAAATATAAATAAGTAAATAACTACTCAGCATGCATTTAGGGTGACCCAACCTGGAGGGCTGTCAGATTCAGAGGCGTTGATAGCCAGTCTTGCTCCGGGCTTCTTTTTTCATAATGTACAATGTACAGCAGATTCCTGTCCCTCCTCCTGGCTCACCCCGAGTCCTCCACCCACACATACAGACAGCGCAGGCTACCTTTAGCTTCCCCGTACCAGTGGCTCTGAACCACCCAGAAGTCACAGAACCTTTTGAGGAATGCCATGACACACGGATACGCTAAATTCCATCATAAGTGTTAGCAACAATATCAGCAACAGACATACCTATAATATAATATAAATTTATTTATATATTTATGTATAATTTTAATTATATAAAATTACCGTGGGGGGAGGGGGGCACCTGGGTGGCTCGGTTGGTTGAGCGTCTGAACCTTGGTCTCAGCTCAGGTCATGATCGCGGGTCGTGGGATTGAGCCCTGAGTCAGGCTCTCCTGCTTAAGATTCTCTCTCTCTCTCTCTCTCTCTCTTCCCCTGCCCCTCTCCCTTCCTCATGCTCTATCTCTCTCTCTAAAATAAATAAATACATACATACATACATGCATACATACATACATCATACATACATACATACATATTACAGTGAGAACACTAGTATCCATTAAGAAAAGAGACAAAAAAAAAAAAAAACTTTCAGACTTGGGTGTAATGAAGAGTTTCTGAGTTTCCCATGATAATCTTGTGCTATGTGCTCACCCACTTTATTATTTTGCAGGCAGCAGCAAGCAAGTGGTAACAGGCACCAATGCACTGGTGTTTTCATGAAAAGAAATTATAAGATCATTAACTACTAAGTAGTGACTGCATTATAATGCCAGCTCTACTCCTTGGTTGATTCTATTAAGGTTGAAAGTCCTCCCTTAATTAGCAATCCTGAACAGGTGCACACAAAATTCTTGCAAGGAGGGTGAGATCTCACTGTTCACCCTTATCTATCAAAGGCGAGGGAAGGATAGGTCTGTGATATTTCCAGAAGGATTATGCGGTCCTTCCGTTTCCGTTCTCCTGGTATTCTAAAGCCACCTCCTGAATGAGGACAAAGCAGCAGAGTGGCATGACTTGTGACCACATCATGCTGGCTACTTACAGAATTGTTTTGGCCTGAATGCATGTTGGAGGGATGCCATCAACCTACAGGACCTGGCCCCTGCTGGAGCCTGCTGTGGATTCCATCTCTCTCATTCTCTCTCTCTCTCTCTCTCTCTCCTCTGCGCTTCCCTGGCTTGTCTCTCTCTCTCTCTGTCTCTCAAAAATAATTAAATATTAAAAAAAAGAAAGAAAGAAATTTAACCTTTGATGGATGGAGGCGTTGGACTGCACAAAAGCAATGCCTGTCACTTAAGCCAGGACGTAAAGAAGCTGCGTGACAAGAGAAAGTCCACAGCCAGTGCGTCCGGCTTCTCAGCAACAATTCTGGAAGGGAGGGACGAGGACTGTCATCATGTTACGGACCTGGGTTTGCAGGGCAAGCAAATTCTTGCCCAGATGTTGTACCTGCAATTAGTGTACGTACTGTCACTGAGGCAGGGGCGGAGGGAGATGCGTGCTTAGTTATGGTCCTCAAGGCCCCAAAAGTTGAATTCTCACGACTGACACTAATCGTAGCATATTTTTGCAGTCACTTTTGGGTGGGGTCTTTTTCCTACCAAAATCTAACTGTTCGAACACAGAGGTCAAACAATAGTGTTTTTTTCATGCCATGATAGAGAGTGGGGACATTACTGGGACAGGCCTGACGGTGCCCAGCTGACTTTTCTCAAGCCCGTGGCCAGCATCCAAACAACTGGTATCCTGAAAGAGAGAGAGAGAGAGAGAGAGAGGAGATGCCACCCTATCTTAAATGGGCACATTCTTCCACCTGACTCCTCTTTTTCTTTTCATTATGTCTAAAGACGAATTAGCTGGCTCTGTGTCAGTATCTATTTGTTTTGTTTTATTTAAACCCAGGGAGTTTCATTAATAGGAGTTTTGTTCAGGATGTTGAGGTTTCCATGGTGGATCCAAAGCAATTGGTTCCAGCTGCCGAGGAGAAAATGAACACCACTAAGTGGAATGGACACAGAAGAACACCCCTGACTGGGACTAACAGTGTTTGAAACACACTGCTGTTCCTGCTGGAAAACCACCCTCACGTGAGCTCATCAGAAGCTCCCGCCCCCGTGGGGATGGCTGGGAGGTTCTGTTTCATAGTTAAGCGCGTTGGGCAATCCTGTCCTCACGGTTCAGGACCTGAGCAGAGGTCAATGCCGTCGTCCTCGTAGGCTATCCACGTCTAGCGTGCTGTGGTTGTGGCCACTCAAACGTCAAGCCTCCATTCAATATGAAGAAGAAACCTGGGTTTGGAAGGATTCTCTTCCTTCCTCTCAATACAGTTTCAGAGTTTCTCAGGTATCATTTTTAAGCCTTATGGCAAACTTTTCGAGTACTTTGTTGTTGCTGCTGCTGTTTTGCTTAGCAACGGAACCCTCTGGAGATGCAGTCTCACCGGGTACCAACAACCGATAAAAGCCAAGACCCTCTGAGACTGGAGATGGTGTTCCCTTCCAGCTCCCCTAAGGATCCCCGCGACCCCCCAGAACACAGTGTGACCATCAGTCTGCCGGCATTCGGAAAAAATACATAGATTCGAAGTGTTGAGGAGCTATAAACACTGCCAACCGCAAGCTGCCAACTTTGTGTTATTGTCCCGAGTCCACGTGACGAAAGGGAACAGCTCGTCCTATAAGGTCTTCAAGAAAAAGAGAAGATGTGCATCTTCACCCTCTGTTTTGCTAGGGACAGACTCCGGTTTCAGACATGCGAGTGAATTGCTGATTCCACAGAAATGCATAAAATATTAATCTCAGTGAGATTTACTTACTCGGAACATGAGGCCAAATCCTCAGCTATGGTACTGAGGGCTTTATTAGATTTCTCATTTTCGGAAGGCTTTTTTTTTTTTTTTTTGTATATTTCTTTCTGATTTTTCCTATTTTTTTTTATCTTTTTCTTTTTCTTTTTTAATGTGTAGTATGGAAAAGTCTAAAGGGCAGAAAGCACAATCCACTACTCTCCAGCCAGAGACAGGCCTAGCCAGAGTTCTTCCAACCAGGACACCTTCCATATTTAATATTTCCTTTGTTTCTCACATGAACCCAGCAAGGTGGATAAGGCAGATGTTACTGTACCCATTTAGCAGATGAAGCCAGGATCTATCACATCACAGATCTGGCTCTGGGAAAAGTCCCAGAATGACATGCCCATTTTCTACTTGTAACGTTCATGATGGGGCTACCAGTTTTCCATCTCCTCCAAATAAAAATGTAATCCCTCCTCTGACATCCTAAAGAGAAGTACATCACCTGTGACTGTCCATGCACTTAGTGTCAGAAGTAAGGCTACAATCCAGATCAACTGACCGTCCGCAGCCATTTCCCCCACCTGGCCTGCAAGGCTGAACTGCAACACATTCCCTCCCTGCTTCTCAAAGCCACTTCTGCACCACCAGTACCTAGGAAAAGTAGTAAACTTGCAAAGTTCACATGTTAGCCCCCATGGAGGAAAGCCTCAAGGGAAAATGCCCCGCCGCAGAAAACTAAAGGGAATAGTAAAGTTTATGGAAAGGCAATAATGAAGCAATAGAAGAAAGATGTGCAGAAAACATTCTGTGATGTTTTGGCAAAGAGGAGAGAAAGAGAGCTAACAAAGAAAAGTTGAAAGAATATAGTCTGGTCCGTGCAGAGTAATCAAGTCCATGGCAATAAACATTCATTATGAACAAATCTCATTTAAAAACAAACTCCCAGAGGAACTAATTACACTAAATGTTCTGGCACTGACTTAGGTAGTACTCATTTCTAAGCCACCCCTGGGGATATGAAAGTCACCACGTTCTATAGCAAACGGGGGCTGCGAGAGTGACTGTCTCCTTCCAAACAATAAGCTTCTGTCAGGTTACTGTGCTATCAAGCCTGTCAATTGTAACTTATTTTGTGTTAGGAGACAAGCTGGCACATTGTATAAAGGTCAAGTGGAAAACTGTCCCTTCTGCTCCATCACTGTCATCAACTGATAAAGGTCATTCCACCCAATACATTGCCATGACGGAAAATAACTTTGTTTGCCTACTGTGAAATATTAAAAAGTCCCTCTGCTATGTATGGGCTTTCTGATTTCTCTCTGCTCTCAAAATGTATTAAGCTAGGCAATCCAGGGTATTTCCAGCTGCTGCTCTGACAATAACTTGTTTACAAACAAATTAGAACAGAAAAACACAAAGATGGCAGGTCTAAAACACTATCTGTATAGACTCATAATACCTAAATATCTAAATAGTTTACTGCTGATTGTAATTGTAGTAACTGACGTTCATTCAGCATTTTATATAACACTAATACTTAGCATACACCACCTCATTTAATTCTCAAAACAACTCTGATACCCATTGTACAGGTGGGAAAAATCAAAGCTTTGGAAGATTATGTAATTTTCCAAGCTTAAACCGCTAGTAAATGGAAGAACCTAACTTCGTTGTCAGGTTTTTAACTATGTTGACCTGAAAGGCACTAATACTTTATGACTAGGTTACTCTGTGACTTTATGTTAGTAGACTTACTGACTATTAATAACAAGATAAAGATTACAATTGTTATTTGTAGATGGGATGTAGTTTGATCTTTCCTTTGTTCATCCAACAACCACTTCTTAAGAGTCGACTTTGAGGGGCACCTGGGTGGCTCAGTCCGTTAAGTGGCCAACTTCGGCTCAGGTCATGATCTCATGGTTCGTGAGTTTGAGCCCTATATCAGGCTCTGTGCTGATAGCTCAGAGCCTGGAGCCTGCTTCGGATTCTGTATCTCCCTCTCTCTCTGCCTCTCCCCCACTTGCACTCTGTCTCTCTCTCTCTCTCAAAAATAAATAAACATTAGAAGAAAAAAAAAGTCAACTTTGACCAGGCACTATGCTAGATGCCGGAGATAAAATCAGACAAGGTTTCATTCTCTCCCTCAGACAGCTTACGGTTCAGCCAAGAGGACAGCCAACAACTATATTAGAACATAATATGGATGAGGCTAGGGAAACATGCAGAGAACCCAAAAGAAGGAGCACCGAAATCAAGTCTTGATGGTCTAATAAGATCTAAGAAGGAGAAGGAGGGAGGCAATGTGGGAAGAGGTGTAAACTGATCGGGAACAGACATTCTGCCTTCAGGAACTACTGAAGCATTAGAAAGAAAGGGAAAGGAGTGGCAAGGAAAGAAATTAATGAGCTACGCAAGGGCCAGGGTGAGACAGGGTTACTGCGGGTTAAGTTTACCAGTTATCCTGAAAATGTCCATCATGGAGAGACATGAAATGGAAACGTGACCCTATATGCTTTTGACAAGGAAGACTGGTTACAAGGTGAAATATGGATCGGAGCAGGGCGAGAATGGAAGCAGGGACCCTTTAAGAGACTACAGTCCAGGCAACAACTGGTGAGATCTGAGGACAGAAGGAGGAGATATTTAGGGGATGAAATCTAAAAGATACAGTGGCTCAAAGTCCAGGGGGGAGTGTCCAGCATGACTCCCAGTTTTTCTTGCTTGGCCCCATTCACTGCAGCAGGAACCAGAACAAGAGGAGTTGGGCTGTGCCAGAGATCAAGAACTTACAGAGGAAGGGATGGATCTTACATTCTACACCTCAGTATTGAGGGGAAAGTGATGTCACATCTCCAAGTCCTTTCCCTTGTTTTTTCTTTAAAGTTTATTTACTTTGAGACAGAGAGAGAGAGCGCGAGCTGGCGAGGGGGAAAGAGGGAGAGAGAGAGAGAGAGAGAGAGAGAGAGAGAGAGAGAGAGAATCCCAAGCAGGCTCCACACTGCCAGCATGGAGCCTGATGCAGGGCTCTAACACACGGACCATGAGATCATGACCTGAGCCAAAATCTAGAGTTGGACGCTTAACCAACTGAGCCACTCAGATGCCCCTCCTTTCCCTTATTAATGGAGAGATCTGACTGTCAGGAAACAAAGGTATACTGAAAACCACTTTCAGGCTAGAATGAGCAGGCAAACAAAGTATGGGCGGGGGGAGGGCGGTGCACAGAACTGTCAGGTCAATGTGCTCACAGAACACGCAGAACTGAGAGGTGTTCAGGTTGTGGGGTTCAGAGACTTTGGCTGAGATCGTCTCGGGAGGTTGCCGAGATACTCTCTCCCTTCACCACTTTATTTTACGATGCCACTCAGTCCCCACACTGAATAAGTGCCTTGCCACTTTGTCCCACTTGGTCTGTCTTTCCTCACTGAAACAAGACCAAAAGGCCAATGCACGATCTCACACTAATGGCTCAAGGAGGCAGACGCACCAGGCAGAGCTGATTCAAAACTGTGTCAAGGCTCCTGGTCATGACCCCCAGCCACCAGCCCCAAAGTAAAGGTCAACACTGTCCCTAGAGCTTTCTACTCAGAACCCCATGGGATACTCTTTGGTTCGGCACAGCGTCTGCCCCCTTCCAACTGAAGACCTTGGTAAACAAAGATTTTTGTTTCCACGTCTCATAGGAAACGTACTCAAATTTCCCTATGTAACTTTTGTTCAGGGTGGGTCACCATTCGTCTCCAAAAGCAGGGCCTCCAGAGCAGCTGATATATTCACGCCATGCTTTCAGCCCTCGTTGATTTGGAAGCAGGAGCAGCAGACGACAGGCTGCAGTGCTTGTTAAATCTGGAGGGAACGGCCACTCAAGGTTCTCTTCTGGTGCGACCCTCTATCATCCAGGATGTGCGGGTAGGAAATTTGCTGTCAGTTTCACATGAGACAGGATGCCAGATTTAATTAAGTGCCTGGGCAGTTTATAAAAACAGATTAGCTGTCCCATGATAAATCACCAGTGCAAGGAGCCCCAAGTAGGGGCAGGGGCACCATATCATGGCCATTACGCAGAGGAAATGGACACCACATTTGTAAATGACCGTTTTAAATGGATGGATTAAATAGTTGTCTGGGAATTGAACCTTAACCCTCTCTGCTCAAGAAGGTACAGGTCACAAAGCAGCAGAGACCCACAGAAAAAATGACCAGAGCACAAAATCAACCTCTCTTCAATTCCTCTTGTCTTCACCCTCCATTTATGTCTCCATTTCCTCCTCTTCTATTTTTTTTCCATCCACCCTCAAAACCAGGACACCCAATTTTCCAAAGCCCAAGCAGAGTTTCAAACTCATTTCCTCAATGTCATCCAATGTCATGCAACAGAGAATGAGGCAGAGAATGAGATTCAAGGTCATGAGATTTACCACCGAGAAGAAAAATACTTTGTCACAGGAAGATGTGAAGAGTAGTCAAGCCTTAAATGCCTCATTATAATTTGCATGTTTTAATATATATTGCTTTACCTCATTTCCGAATTTTTTGCAGCTGGAAAGAAATCAGGCTAGGTGCCAATAAGCTTCTTATTGACAGACAGAAAATAAGAAGCCAGATCATTCTGTCTTCTTTGCATGGTACAGATGCTAACTGCTGGTAGACATTGTTCAGAAGAAGCCCCACCTCAGCATTTTCACACCTGTGCACGAAGCACCTCACATACACCATGACCACATTTAACCTTCCACCCACACAGAAGGATAGGTATTCTCACTCCTCGCTTACCCAGGAGCACACTGGTGTTCAAGGACACGTTACAGGACAAAGAGGTACTGCCACACTGGCACTGAGTCTCCTTATCTAGTCCTGGGACTCTCCCTTCTGCCTGCTGAGCTGACCTCACCCAGAGGTACACAGGGGATTATTAAACATTTCACAGTTCACTGTATGTAAATTCTACCTCAACTAAAAACATACGGAAAATTAGAACTGAATATGTAAATAAACACCTGTTAAATCTTTCACAGCTTGCTTAAAGGTATTTTTAAGCACTGACTATCCCAGTTTGAACAGGAGTTAATTATTTCTAATTGTCACTTCATGTTGAAATAGAAGGGTTAATCCCGCCAATTGAATTCATCAATCGGTCTATTCACTGACAGGACATTGGGCCAATCAGCCCCATAATAACCAAGTGATGGATTGAACTTTTTCTTAATCTAACACACAAAGCCCCCCTAAATGTCACCACAGTCAGACACATCAAAGGTTACTTTGCTCCCTAGGGAGGATTAGGACAAAAGTCTCTGGAAAGTCTCTAAATAAAAGGCAACTTCAAACTAATATGTGAGAGCAGGTTTTGGGAGGGGAAGGACTGTGTTAATTCACCACGGCTTCCCATCATCCAGCAGAGTGCTTAGAAACAGCAGGCATTCAATAAGTGTTTCCTGACTAAATGAATAAACTCTGCACAGAGTGTTTCCATGTTAGTCTTCTTGTATATTTTTAGCATCCCTCATTTTGAAATTCATACGTTGTTCTCAACCATTCTTAATTACTTCATGCGTGTGTGTGCTTCACTAGGCTACTATTTTTATCTGCTTGGCCCCAGCTCCCTCACCTTCTCATAACAGATGTACCCACCTCATCACAGAGACAGACAGGTAAACACAACTTGGCTAATTGCACCACCTCACCCCTTTAGCTACAGCAACTGGTCCGAGGAGTTGGCACCTGTCCCAAGCCCGCCCTGAAAGTTTTCAAACTGGAGCCGCGGAGGGAAGTCTCCTTTCTTCTCAAGTCATGGTGCTGTTAGTACACAAGTCTTGAACTGCCAGGTGGAGTAAACTGGTATGATCCTCTTAAAACATTCCTCTGTCCAGGGGCGCCTGGGTGGTTCAGGCAGGTGAGCGTCCGACTCTGGCTCAGGTCATGACCTCACAGTTTGTGAGTTCGAGCCCCACGTTGGGCTCTGTGCTGACAGCTAGAGCCTAGAGCCTGTTTCAGATTCTGTGTCTCCTTCTCTCTTCCCCTCCATCACTAGCACTCTGTCTCTCTCTCTCTCTCAAAAATAAATGTTAAATATACATATATTTAAAACAAAAACAAAACATTGGCCTAACTCTTCTCTGCTTGAAGATGGGCTAACTTTGGTGACTTGCTTCAAGTGAACAGGATGTGGTGGAATTAACACCACACAATTTTCTACATGAAGTCATAAAAGACAACAGACTTTCCTCCGCCTCCCTCCCCTGTTCCCCACCCCCAGGACACTCACCATCACGCTGTAAGGAAGACAAGCAGCCCCACGGGAAGGCCACAAATGGGCAGTCCAGCCACAACCCAGCTGACAGGCATCAACTGCCCGACGTGAGAGCGGGCCTTCCGATGACCCCAGGCCTCACTCATTCTGTGAGCTGCCCGGCTAAGGCCGAATGGAGCAAAAAAAGAGCTATCTCTGCTGAGATTTCCCCAAATTATAGATTCTTCTGAGCACAATAAATGTTGTCATTTTGATAAGCCCCTAAGCCTGATAGGGGTCATTTGCTACACAGCAACAGATAACAGGAACAGATTTTGGTGCCTTAGTGGGGTTCTGCCATGACAAAACCCAAAACACGTGGCCACGGATTTGGGACTGGGCCATAGGTTTCGGAAGCTGGAAGGGCCCTAACGACACAGGAGAAGAGTTAGATTGATCTTGAGGAGGCTGGGGGGGTGAGGACATCAAGGAAACAGAGGAAAATGTTACCAGAAGCTGGAACAAAGAACGTAAGTTTGAAAACACTGTCGCCCGAAAGTGACACTGACACAGAAAATAGAAAGTGTATCCATTGAGCTGGGTAGTCTGGCTAGGGAGATTTCCAGGCAGGGGGCTGAAGCGACCACCTGGCTTCTCCTTACTACCCACAGTACGGTGTGAGAACAGAGAAAGAAGCAAAGGAAACAACTTCCTATAAAGAAGTCAGGACTTGCTGGGCTTGAAATTAACACTGGTCCTGATCCCCAGCTTCATCAGATGACAAACAAGGCTAAAAACAGCTCCCAGGCAAAGATCAACCCCAGAGTGCTGCCGGAAAATGTGGTTAAGACATGAGGCCAAGGACGTAAACTGTAAAACCCTTTCTAAGATCTCAGAAAGATCACAGACCCTTTCAAACAGTCAAACAGCCCTGTAAGAATCTTAGGAGCATTGTTCCCGCTGCCTCACCTCCTGCAAACCTTACAGGGAGCCTGAAAAAGAGGCTATTCTTGAAGAGATCTGTGGGCATAGCTTTTGTCTGATAGAGTGGATTATAAATTGATTCATATGAAATCCAAAACATTTTTCAAAGAATCATGGCAAGTTGGAGAGAACAAGGAAAGTACGAGATGAAAAAAGGCATTTAGGCCCCCAAACTTGTATGGGTGGAAAGCAGGCTGAGAAAATTACTTGGCTCCAAATTCAGGCTGTTGCTTATGGACAAGGAAGGGTGACTCAGGGTGTGGAACCAGGAGCCCACGGGTCAGAGCTGAGGGAAACCACGGAAAATCACTCCCAGGCAGTAGGGATAAACCCTAAACAAGAAACTGGCAACAGGAGCCCAGCTGGATTTCAGAATCGCCGTGGACCCGTGGCTGCCGTGTGGCCCCCACATCCCCCCTTTCTGAACACCTATCTATAGCAGTGATCCCACACCTGTCCCACCATCCTATGTTGGGACTGTGGGGGTTGACAAGCTGTAGCTTCAGAACATAAGTGTTCCGAGCGATCATCGAGAGAAACTGTACCCAAGAAGCTGTGCTCGGAGAATCCCACCCTGGGACCCTCACCTGCAGCTCCCCGTGAATTACACATGGAGCTCCTGGACATCCACCCTGAACCTGATGCCATCATATGTGGCTGTTGAGGGGCTTTGAGAGTGGATGAGGATATTTTGGATGTGGAAAGAATGTAAAAACACACAAAAATAAAGGGCAGTCTGTGGTGGTTTCAAAAAGATGCCGACAAGTTCTTTTGCCACTCCTCCCATCAAAAGATGGGGAATTACTCTGCCCTCAAGCATGGGTCACATCACCCTTAGTGACTTATTTCTAATGAGTAAAATGCAGCAGTAGTAACACTGCTTGACTTCCAAGGTCAGTCCACAAGAAGTAATAGTTTTTGCCCAACTGTCCCTCAGGATGTCATCACCATACAATGAGGAAGCCAAACAGCCACATGGAAAGGCTACAGGTGTCCCAGACCCAGCCAAGTACCCACAAGACAGTCAGCATCAACCATCAGACACTTGAGTGACCAACACTGCAGGTGACTCCAGGCCCCAGCCTTCAAGCCACCCCAGTTGACATCTGGAGTAGAGATAAGCTACACTCACTCAGCCCTGCCCAAAATGCAGATTCATGAGCAAAATAAATATTGTCCTTGTTTTTCTTACACAGTTTTGTCGAGTATAATTCACATGCCATACAAATCACCCATTTAGAGTATATAAGTCAATGGGTTTGGGCACATTGCATTAATTTTCTTAATTGTGGTAAAATACGTATAATACAAAATTTGCCATTTAACCATTTTTAAATATACAATTCAGTGGCATTAAGTACATTCACAATGTTGTGTGACCATCACCACTTAACATGTCTAAAACCTTTTATAATCCCAAACAGAAACTGTGCATCCATTAAGCAGTAACTACCCATTCCCCTCCCCCATCCCTGTTAACGTCCGTTCTACTTTGTTTCTGAACTTGCCTATTCCAGGTATTTCATGTAAGTGGAATCACACAATATTTGTCCTTTTGTGTCTGGGTTATTTCACTGAACATAATGGTTTTTTAATGTTTATTTATTTTTGAGAGAAAGAGAGAGCATAAGTGGGGTAGAGACGGGGGGGGGGGGGGAGAGAATCCCAAGCAGACTCCACACTGTCAGTGCAGAGCCCAACACAGAGCTCAAACTCGCAAATGGTGACATCATGACCTGAGCTGAAATCAAGAGTCGGCTGCTGAACCAACTGGGCGATCCAGGCACCCTATGAATGTAATGTTTTTAAGATTCATCTATGCCAGAAAAAAAAAAAAAAGATTCATCTATGTTGTAGCATGTATCAGGACTTCATTCCTTTTTACGGTTGAATAATATTCCTTTGTAGTGGACATACCACAATTTGTTTATCCATTCATCTACTGATGGACATTTGGGTTTGTTGCTACCTCTTGGCTAATGCAAGTAATGCTGCATGAACATTTGCATACAAATATCTGTTTGAGCCCCTGCTTTCAATTGCTTTGGGAAAATACTTAGGAGTAGAATTGCTTGCACATGTTTAGTTTCTTGAGGAACCACCGAACTGTTTTCAATAGTATTGCATCATTTTACATTCCCACAGCAGTGTATGAGAGTTCCAATTTCTCCACATTCTCACCAAGACTTGTTACTGACCATTTTTTTATAGTAGCCATCCTAGTGGGTATGGTTTTGATTTGCATCTATACCTCAACATTGTGAAGGATGTTTGCATCCATATTTATAAGTGATATTGATCTGTAATTTTCTTTCTTGTGATGATTTCATCTTTGGTATCAGGATAATGCTGGCCTCATAGAATGAGTTAGGAAGTGTTCTCTCCTCTACTATTCTTCATAACAGTTAAAGAAGGATTAGTGTTAAATTCCTCTTAAATGGTTGATGGTATTAACCAGTAAAGCCATCTGGTCCTGGACCTTTCTCTGTTGGAAGGTTTTTAATTACTAATTCCATCTCTTGACTCCTTCTTCAGTCAATGTAGGTAATTTGTGCTTTTCTAAGAATTGGACCATTTCATCCAGGTTATCCAATTTGCTGACATACAATTATTCATAGTATTCTCTAATTTTCATTTTTATTTCATACATTTGGGAGTAATGTTCTCATTTTCAATTTTAGTTGTTCCCATTTTCTCTCTTTTTTTCTTTGTCAATTTTGTTGATATTTTTAAAGCACTAAATTTTGGTTTTATTGATTCTCTCTATTGGTTTTCTATTTTCTATTTTACTTATCTCAGCTCTAATCTTTATTTCCTACTGCTAGCTTTGGGTTTAGTTTGCTTTTCTTTTCTAGCTCATCGGTGTGTAAAGTTGGGTTATTGATTTTGAGATCTTTCTCCTTTTTTAATATAGGTATTTACAACTATAAATTTTCCTCTGAGCACTGTCTTGGTTGTATCCCATGAGTTCTGAGATGTTGGGTTTTCCTTTTCATTCACCTCTAAATGTTTTCTAATTTCTTTTGAGATGTCTTTTTTTTTTTTTAATTTTTTTTTTCAACGTTTATTTATTTTTGGGACAGAGAGAGACAGAGCATGAACGGGGGAGGGGCAGAGAGAGAGGGAGACACAGAATCGGAAACAGGCTCCAGGCTCCGAGCCATCAGCCCAGAGCCCGACGCGGGGCTCGAACTCACGGACCGCGAGATCGTGACCTGGCTGAAGTCGGACGCTTAACCGACTGCGCCACCCAGGTGCCCCTGAGATGTCTTTTTTACCCATTTGTTCTCTAAGAGTGTGTTGCTTAGTTTTCTACATATTTTGTACGTTTTCCAATTGTCCTTCAGTTTTCAGTTCTAGCTTCATTGCATTGTGGTAGGAAATGATACTTTGTATGATTACAATTTTTTAAATTTATTGAGATTTCTTTGTGGCCCAACATGTGGTCTATCTTGGAGAATGTTCCATGTGCACTTGAGAAAAATGCATTCTGCTGTTGGCTGGAGTGTTCTATACACGTCTGTTAAGTGTAGAAGGTTTACAGTGTTAGTCAAGTCTCTATACCCTTATCAATTGTCCAGATGTTCTCAGCATTATTAAAAGTAGTGTACTGAAGTCTCCAACTATAATGGAGAATCATATTCTGTTAATATTTGTTTCATATATTTGGGGGCTCTGTTGTTTGGTGCATATATGTTTAAAATTATTGTATCTTCTTGATGAATTGATGCTTTTATCAAAATATAGTGCCTCTTTGGTCTCATAATAGTTTTTTACTTGAAGTCTATTTTGTCTAATAGTATAGATACCCCAGCTCTCTTCTGGTTACCATTTGCATGGACTATAAATCTATTTGTGTCATTGGGTCTAAAGTGAGTCTTTTGTAAATGGTATATAGTTGGATCATTTTTTTTTATCCGTCAGTCTCTACCTTTTGATTACAATTTTTTAAATATTTATTTAATTTTTGGGCAGAAGAGGTGTCAAAGAGAGGGAGACAGAGGATCCAAAGTGAGCTCTGAACTGACAGCAGAGCCCAATGTAGGGCTCAAACTCACAAACTGCAAGATCATGACCTAAGCTGAAATCAGATGCTTAACCAACTAAGCCATCCAGGCACCCCTTGATTACAAAGTTTAATCCATTTACATTTAAAGTAATTACTGATAAAGAAGGAGATAGTTCTAGGGCACCTGGGTGGCTCAGTCAGTGAAGCAACCAACTTCAGTTCAGGCCATGATCTCACAGTTCATGAGTTCGAGCCCCACATCAGGCTCTGCACTGATGGTGCAGAGCTTGCTTGGGATTCTCTCTCTCTCTCCCTCTCTCTCTTTCTCTTTGTCTCTCTCCCTCTCTCTCTGCCCCTACCATGCTGGAGCATGCACCCTCTCTCTCACAAAATAAATAAATAAAATTTAAAAAAAAAAGAGAGAGGGACATAGTTCTGCCATTTTCTTATTCATTTTCTGTAAGTCTTTTTTTTTTTTTTTTTTTTTTTTTTGTCCTTCATTGCCTCCATTACTGTCTTCTTTGGGGTTTAATTGATTTTTTTGTACCAAACTGTTTTGATTCCTCTTGTGTATATTTTTTTGATATTTTCTTTGTGGTTGCCATGGGGATTATATTTACCACTCTAAAGTTATAACAACCTGATTTGAATTGATATCAACTTACCTTCAATAGAATATAAAAACTCTGCTCCTATACAGCTCCTTTGTTATTGCTGTCACAAATTACATCTTTTTACCCTGTGCACTCAGTATCATAGGTTTATAATTTATAAATTATAAATTTTATGCATTTATTTTTTTAAATCATGTAGAAAATGAAAAGTGGCATTGCAAACAAAAAATACAGTAATACTGGCTTTTATATTTGCTCATCTATTTACCATTACTGACTTATTTATTTCCTCGTATAGCTTCAACTTTATCTCTAATGTCCTTTCA
Source organism: Felis catus (assembly GCF_018350175.1). Classification (NCBI taxonomy): domain Eukaryota; kingdom Metazoa; phylum Chordata; class Mammalia; order Carnivora; family Felidae; genus Felis; species Felis catus. The sequence goes on from NC_058378.1 coordinate 16,752,158, forward strand.
TTTCAACCTGAAGGACACCCATTAGCATTTCTTACAGAGCAGGTCTAGTGGTAATGAGCCCCTTTAGCTTTTGTTTTCTGGAAATTTCTTACTATTTCCCTCATTTTTTAAATGTTTATTTATTTTTGAGAGAAAGAGAGACAGAGTGAGAGTGGGGGAGGGGCAGAAAGAGAGGGAGACACAGAATCTGAAGCAGGCTCCAGGCTCTGAGCTGTCAGCACAAAGCCTGACGTGGGGCTTGAACTCACAAACCTCAAGATTATGATCTGAGCTGAAGTTGGATGCTTACCCAACTGAACCACCCAGGCTCCCCTCTCCCTCATTTTTTTGAATGACAGTTTTGCTGGGTATAGAATTCTTGATCACCAATTTTTTTCTTTCCACACTTTAAATATATCTTCCCTCCACCTTCTGGTCTCTATGGTAATGAGAAAATAGCTGTCAGTCTTATTGAGGATCCCCTGTATGTGATGAGTTGCTTCTCTCTTGCTACTTTCAAGATTATCTTTTACTTTTGACAATTTGATTATGTGTTTCCCTGTCTCTTTCAGTTTACCTCACTTGTTCATTGAGCTCTTGAATTTGTAGTTTCATGTCTCTCACCAAATTCAGGAAGTGGTCAGCCAATATTTCTTCAAATATTCTCCTGCTCCTCTCTCTCTTCTCCTGGAACTCCCATAAGTATATGTTGGTCTGCTTGATAATCTCCCAGTGGCCTCTGAGACCATCTTTAATTTTCTTCATTCTTTTCTCTTTCTTCTCTTCAGACTAAATTATTTCAATTGTTGTGTCTTGAGTTTGCTGATCGTTTTTCTGCCTGCTCAGATCTATTGTTGAACCCTTCTAGTGAATATTTTATTTTAGTTATACTTTTCAGCTCCAGATTTGATTCCTTGTTACAATTTCTATTTCTTTATTGGTATTCTCATTTTGTTCATACATTGTTTTTCTGATCTCCTTTAGTTCTTCATCCATGTTTCTTTAACTCTTTGGACATCTTTAAGACAGTTTTTTAAGGTCTTCAATAAGTCTGAGGTCTGGGCTTCTTCAGGGATGGTTTCTGTCCATTTATTTTGCCTCTTTCAGTGTGCCATGTGTTTCTGTTTCTTTGTATGCCTTGTGATGCTTTGTTAAAAACTGGACACTTGAATATTATAATGTGGTGACTCTGGAAATCAGATTCTCCAAACTCCCCAGTTTGTGGGGCTTTCTGTTGTTTTTGTTTTGTTGTCATCAACATTTTTGAAGGCTGAAGTGGTCCATCTGTTTAGATACTTTTCCAAACTATTTTTGCAAAGACTATTCCTTGAGGAGTGTGGTCACTGCAGTCTCTGTTCTTATAGCTAGTGTTCAGCCAGTGTTTAGACAACGGTTTCTTCAAATGCCAGGAGAAAAAGAAAAAACAGAAAAGAAAGCCAAGGGGGGGAAAAGCAAAAAAGAAGAAACACACACAGAGACACCAAAACAAACAAATTCCTCTTCCAGTCTTTGCAGATTGGTTCTGTGCTGGAGTACTCTTTCAACACTTGAGCAGGCTTGCCCTGAGCCCCAGGATCATCCTTAGATGAAAGCTTAGTGTCTTCTATGCTCTTCTCCGAGCATGTATCTTGCCCTGAGCAAGCAAGTGGTTTTCTAAATTTCCCTATATACACAGGTACTTCTGAATTTCCCAAAGATGTGCCCCAGCTATTGCTCCTGGCCTTTAGACAACCAGTGACCTTTCTCCCAGGTGTTTGAAGTTTGTTAGTTAACCTGGCAGTGTTTTCAAGCAATGTCTGCCACTTTTCCAGCCTCTGCCCTGAGTTAGCCAAAACAGAGAAAAACACTGGATTTCAGTCCTTTAGGGAACCCTAGACAGGTTAGAACAGACTCATGCAATAATTTTCAAGTAAAGTCTGCTTTGCTCCCTGGGAATCAAGGACCAGAGTCCCACACCAGGAATGTGAGCTGTTATCTCCAAGGTCACTGCTGTCCTGAGAAGGGCTGGGACAAGAGCAAGAGCCACAAAGCTCTCCCATCATTTTCAAGTTGCCTTTTCTTGGTTCAATGTTTGCTTGGTTGCTCTAAACCTTGGTGTATTTTCCAGAGTTCTGAAAATGCTGGTTCTCACACTTTCTACTTCTCTTTTGATGTTTCTATAAGGGAAATGAGTGCTTGGAGTTGCTTATTCTGCCATTTTCTTGATGTCACTCCCTGACATTGTTTTAAGTACTAAATTTTATGGTGGTTTGTTATGCACTATATTAGTTTCCTATGTAAAAAATAACCGCAAACTTAGAGGCTTAAAACGACAAATTTATTCTTTCACATTCTTTCATAGTTTCATAGAGGCCATAAGTCTGCAATCAGTTTTATTGGGCTGAAATCAAGTTGTCTGCCAGGCCATACTCCCTCTACAGACTCTCATGGAGAATCTTTTCCTTGCCTCTTCCAATTTCAGTTGGCTGCCAGCATTCTATGTCTCGTGGGCACATCACTCCAATGTCTGCTTCTGTGATCATATCACCTCCTCCTCTTCTACTAGTCTAGTCCCCCCTCTGCCTCTCTCTTCAGGACACATGTGATAGCATTTAGGGCCTACCCCAATAATCCAGGATAATCTCATCCCAAGATCATTGATTTAATCATGCCTGCAAAGAGCCTTTTCCAAATAAGGTAACATCTACAAATTCCAGGAGTTACGGTGTGGACATCTTTTGGAGGCCATTTTTCAGCCTACTATATGCAACAACAGGTAAGTGAAACAAGTCTTTTGAGAGATTAAATCAAACTTCAGAGAGAAAAGTGAGGGTCCTGGCACTCTGGATCTCCTGACCCCACTCACCACCCCAGCACCATCACACCAAACTGTAAGTCCTCTCTTCCTCTGCTTCTTGGGTCTCTTCCTCTTGAAAGTAGAGAGCCCTCACACACACACACGCACACACACACACACACAATCAATTCTAATGTTAACTGACATTTCACACATTCATATTATTTATATTTTATCCCAAATAAGCTAACATTCTTCTAGAAAAAAGCTAACATCCTATACACATTTCTTTTGGTCCACCATGGGACGGTGAACCTGGAAAAAACTCAGTAAAAAAATTGTTCATGTGAAAAGGTACTGTGATATACTGGCCTCAAAGTCAGGCTCTGCTCTTAACTATCTGCAGGGTTTTAGACCAAAAAAAGATACCAATAATAGCCAGGTTCCTTTGCAGACAGGGAAAGGGATAATCAGCCTACTTAAGTCACTAAAGTCTGCCTTCTTTTTTTAAACTTTTCTATCAAATGTCTGTATAGGAAGGGACACCCCTTCCAGTCCTGTTACCCATTTCTCAATCTGTAGAAAGAGGTGAAGCACTCCTTGAACATGCAATAAATCAAGTGAAATTGTTGACATTTCTGAAGCCCTAAGTTAGCCCTCACAGACAAGATGATCACTCTATCCCAGTGAGCTGGCCCCAGACAATCTAAGTCACTGCTTGGTCCTGTCTGGCACCTGCAGAGCAGCTGAGTTCCTCGGGCCCAGATGGAACATTCCCTCAGGGGAGCTTGCTCTCCTGGGATCCCAGCCAGCCTCTCAGCAACTCTGGGAGGATAGCAGCAACGTGGAAAACCTGTGGGAGGAGCTTCAAAGTCAGTCTTCTAAAAACAAGAGGACCTTCTGCCCACCTTCCTGCTCCATCAACCACATCCTGTGCTACATATGAGAGGGAAGCTTATCATACACAGGTAGACCATCCGGGTCTGTGCACAAAGCTCACCACATCTGAAGTAGGTGTTACACAATGTACTACACTCCTAGCACTCATGAAAAATGCCAACACACAAACTGCAAATACCAACGGTGACCTGAAAGCCAATACCGGCAGAGATTGTGGCCCTTAATTTACAGAGTCATAAACTCTTCTGTCAACAGAAAAAGAGGCTAAGACAATGCAACTAGGTGAAGTAAATGCGTTTGTCCGCATTCTCGTTTACAACGCGTTTTAATGTCTAGCTCATCTCTCAATTTTTAAGTTTTCTTGAATTAAAATTCTTAAAATTCATTTATTTTCAAGAGAGAGTGCAGGGGAGGGGCCGAGAGAGAGGGAGAGACAGAGAATCCCAAGCAGACTCCTCACCATCATCACAGAGCCCGACATGGGGCTCGAACTCACAAACCGTGAGATCATGACCTGAGCTGAAATCAAGAGTGGGACGCTTAACCAACTGAGCCACCCAGGCATCCTTCAATTTTTAAGTTTCTACTTAAGAGGAAGCAGTCACACGAGTTCTGCTTTGGTGAGGATAATGTTGAAGACTAAAATTGAAATAATTCAAGTGCAAATTTCCTAACAGCCTAATGTTTTAAGATAAAATCATGGAAAGTCTTCCCCCCCTCCCCTCCCCTCCCCCCCCCCCCCCACCCCGTATCCCAGCGTGGAACCCTCCTCTGTTCCCTTCCTAGTTGTCATGTAAATAAGACATTCCAGAACCCAGAAACCTCCTGGCTAGGATCGGTCCCCACAACTCCTCAAGAGCTCGGTTTTCCATGCTGAATTACACAATGCTCGGAGAGCCAGCGAGGATAGGAGGCAAAGGGGATGGGTGTCTGGAGCACATGGCTAGTCCCTTCCGAGCAGCTTCCGTGGCCTGGCCGGAGACTCAGGGGCAGTGCCGATTCCTCCCACAGGGATGCTGGGATGTGATCAACGGCGTGTGGGAAAGTGCCCAGCTGGGAGAGGATGTGGGACAGCTGCACATTAATATTACACACCACATACAAACACACCCCAGAAAAGGAATGTGTACCAAATGTCATTTATTTCACTTGGTTGCATTGTCTTAGCTTCTTTTCCTGATACTTCCTGCAAGCACCCCCCAGAGCAATGGAGACAGACTCCGGTAGATAGCAGGCCAAGTGAGGGTGTTTCCAAACCCTGGGGTGCAGGGAGAAAAGGAAGTGCATGTGCAGGGGGACCGCTGACAGAAACTGCACTCTCTTTCCCATGTGTGCTCAGTGTGGCTCTTTTCTCTGGAAACATCTCCAAGCGCCAGTCGTGTCTCTGAGCAGACCCCAAATGCAGCCTACCTTTTCAGCAGGGACACAGAACAACACAGGGTGCCAAGAGTAGCCCTTCCCGTTCTGGGGACCCCCGAGTGGCATCCAGCTGCCATTTTGAAAGGGCTCTGGCACCTCTACAGCTAAGAGAAGACGAAGCGGGGCTTCTGGTTCTAAGCACAAACCTCCAGGAAGCCACTCAGATGCCAAACCCTAAAGGAGATAGAGAGTGGGATCCCCCCAACAGACAGGGCTGTCAGCTTGGATGATTTGCACACCGTCACCAAAGAGCAATTGTGGACAAACCAATCTTGCTAAAGAAAGCAAAGCCAAGTTTATGACAATTGAGGCAAGAACTGGGCACTGTCTAGACTGGTTTTATGCTTGGCCTCTGCGGTCATCATTCCTCCTTCCATGCCTCACATCATACTCTCGTTTTGTCCTAATGACATTGGTGGAGACAAAGGACAGAGGAACCAATTCAGTGCTGGCTGCTTTTCGCACCAGGAATGAAATCCTAAACAAGCAGGGTAAAGCCAGCTGTGCTACAGATCACAGTGATGTGAGTCACTGAAATGGCGAATTCCCAAAATCTTTCTCCTTCTTCCCCACGACCTCACCCCATTTGCTTCAGAAATGAGCAGTGAACATGGTCACAGGCAGGGGGGACGTTCTAGACCACACGTCACGTCGGTGCAGGGACAGTTAGAACATCAACCACAGTGGACGTCATTGTTCATGCTCTCCTTTTTCCCCTCCCAGCGTGTCACAGACCCTGAGCCCCATCTCCCATTTCCGGGCGGCACTCACTCCTTCTGAAGGACTCTGAGGTCCCACACTCGCCCCTCAGCTGACCACAGACATGGGACAAGCACCGACGGGATGAAACCAGTAAAGCATTTCGAGTCTCTGGAGAAAAACTCTAAGCAAGTACCAAATAGTATTATTCTTTTCCTGCCAAGCCCTCCCGGCCCCATTCAAGAATAGAAGGAATTATTGACTTTACTTCCCAGGCGAAGTAGAGATGTAATTAGAGCCCTGGAGGTTTCCCCACAAGGCATCAGCGGGTCAATTTGCTGGCACTTTGAGGAGATAAAACATGAAACTTCCTATTCTGTGCCAAGTGCTCCTTTCTCTGGAATTCAAAGTCATTTTTATGAGTGAAACTAGAAAGAAAGAGAGAAAGGCGACAAAACCAGAGGAGAGCCCTCCAGGTTCTCCCGGCAAACCTCTCAGACTCCAGCAGCCCCCTTCCCCTGAGACAGAGCACAGCCCCACAGCTGCCACGAACACTGAGGCAGAAGTGAGTCCGCTCACAGACTGCAAAGGCTGAGTATAAAGAAGTCACAATTCTTAAACCCCTGGATAAGCCATGTGAGAAAGGAAATCTCATTCAAATCCTACTTCAACAAATCTCATTACAACAAATTCTCCACCTCAATATCAATCCAACTTCCCTAATGATTTGGCCATTTGTTTATGAGAATTTAGTGATCACCTACTATGCGCCAGTTCATGCACTGTTCCAACTGGGCCCTGCAGTGATCCATTTCCAACAACAGCCGACTGCACATGTCACGTCCAGACAAACTGCTGGACGGTGGCTTTTCACCCCTCTGCGTTCTCTAAAATGCTCTTTCTGATGGCATCCCCCACACCCTCCGAGGCGCGTCTACACTATCACCTTCTCCACAGGGCTGGATCCGCACCCACCCCACCACCAGCAGTAATTTCTCCCCTTTTGGAACTCCCTCTGTTTATATTTTAAGGGACATGTTATGTGTAACTTCACTACCCTTATTGTGTACTGTGCTATTTCCCCTCCCGGGCCATAAAACACCTGAGATGAAAATCCTAAGGACAGTGCTCGGTGGGTCTTTAAAAATGGCCTCATGTCGTCCTTGTAGCCCATCCCTACTCCAGGTGCGGTTCTCTGGACCGCTGCGCAGCATCCTTTGGAAACTTACTAGAAACAGTGTCTCCACTGCAGCCCAGCCCTCCTTGGTCAGAATGTGCATTTTACACATTACGCAGGCGATTCACATGCACGTTAAAGTTTGAGAAGCCCTGTTATATACGATAGATGCTCAGTAGGAATTTTTTTAAGTAATAAGCCACGCTCCACACAAACATCTTCCCTACATGCACCCCGCCCCAGCAGACTGTGGATGAGCTGCGTAAGCCATCTTGAGGTGGTGAGAGTTCTCGGCCCTTGCGCTCACTCTAGCCTGACATGGGGGGGGGAGAGTGCATATGCATTCAGCAGCAAGCAACTCACTTGTTCATCACAAAACACTGACTGACTCCCGACCCACTACGTGCCAGGCCCTCTGCACATTTCATCAGAACATTCACCTCTCAACACCCTAAACCAGGCTTGCAAGGTTTGGGAGTTTAAACAGGAGGGGGGAGGTATGTGACTCTCTGTGTTAAGTGCCTCCCAGGGTGCTTGCCCACAGACTCCTGGTGGATCAGGAGGGACAGAGCCCCTGACCAGCCCCCGCCTCCAGAACTCAGCTGGCGGCTTGCTGCACCACGGCCTGGTCCTCCAGCAAGCAGAGCCCTGCACCGGGGTTTTCTCACACACCAGTACACCTCCCAACCACCCAGAAGGCTTGTGGAACGCGGACGGCCCGGCCTGCCCTCCCAGTTCTCATTGAGGAGGCATTCTCATTCTTGACATAGAAACAAGAAAAAGAAATCAGACGGAAACACCAAATAAAGGTGTCTTTGTTCCTTTGGCTTCCCTGATGAGGCGTATCTTATCCAACCTTGTTCCCTTGGGTGTTTCAGAGCTATCTGGAGAAAAGACTAAAGAAGCGAGGCCTTTGTTTAATGAAGCCCGCTGAGAAAACCAAGTCCGGAAAAGTTCACCAGGCCTCAATCAGAAAGAGAGGGCTTGGTTTTCCACTTGTGTCTTCAGTTTTGTGTGTTAGAGCAGAGCTGTGTGCTAAAGGCCCACGCCAGAGAAAGTTAATTTGGGCAGCAGTTGGGAGCTGCAAACCTAGGCTCCCTTCACAGACAAAACTCAGCAGGGGGCACCCTGGTGCAGGCACCGCTCATGTGCTCTCTGCCCACAGCTGTGCGGGGTTCATGGGGGCCCTTGTCTCAGACTCGCTCCTCTCTCCCACCTAGCACCCTCACAAAATCAAGGCCGCCTGTAGAAAGAGCGGGAGAGTTTAGACCTCCACCTGCATTCCCCAATTCCTCCCCCTCCTCCCACCCCGGCGCACTCTAACCCCCACCTCCATGTTAAATGTACTGACAACACGACACAGCACCAGCTCCGGGTGTTTCCAGAATAGGATCTGCCGCCTCCTGTTGGAGATCACTCATCCCACTCCTGTAGTGCCCCGGTGCCAGTGGTCTGTGACGTATTCACTGGGAACACGAGAAAACGGGTCAAGAAGGTTGAAGGTTCAAGCCTCTAGGCTAAGAATCCTTAAGTCTGCATTCTATTTCCAGACCAATCCTGAGTGTGCTGAACCTGGTTATCACCAGGACTATCTACCAAGTTCCTAAGTGTCTGGGGGAACCTGCATGTTAAGTCCTCTCTCTTCCCCAGAGGCAGCAGAAATGGCTGTGGCATCTCGCAATCGGCATCCGAAATCTTGAAGATTCTTCCCAGGCCAACCATTCCTGAAATCCTTCCTTTGACCCAGTCTGCTCTGTGTCCATTCAGCTGCCACGTCAGCTGTTTCTGCTGCAGATCCTACTTTGGGACGGTCATGTTAACTGGTTTTTTGTGGCATCTGACCAACTCCTACATCGTCTGGTCTCATGTTACTTTTCCTTTCTAGTATGGATATTTGGGGGCATCTACATGGGAATTTGATACATTTGACCCCTTTGGCACAGCCTGGCATTTCTCAGACTCATCCCATTTTCTCTCTCTGGTCCCGGAGAGTATGAAGTCAAAAAGCTTCTTGGGGACTTATATTTACAGGCATCCCAAGATCAGATAATGCGTCCACCTTACTTTTCTATTCCTGCCACATTGCGCAGCACACAATAGGTGTACAACAAATATTTTTTTCAATGGATGAATAAATTATAGATATATCACACTCTAAGCAGGCAGATGATGAGTTAATATAACTTCCATTGTGCAAGTACTCTGAGTATTTCTGGATTATCAACAAATTTATAGCCCAATGATTAATGCTCATAAAGTGCTTTGAAATCCACAAAATAACAGTGCGGTAAAACAGTCAATTGTTATTGAGTGGAGGTGATCACAGAAACAGACCACACAATTCACTGAGGTGTAGAAGGCAGGTATGAATGAGGATGAAAGAGAAACGGTACATTCCAGAGAAAATGAGAAATAATTAATAAAAAATAAAATAAAACTTACCCTTGTCATAATCATCTTCCTCAACTGCTTTTTCTTGAAGTTTCTGAAGCTTTAATCTTAAGGACTTTACCTATGTTGGTTTGAAGGAGGGGGGGGGAAAATGAAAGCCAAATTACAATAGCACTCAAGCAAACTTATTTTTTTTAAGCCAAGAACATTTAGAAACTATTTCAAAACTGAAATTCTTTATTCTCCTTTAAAAAAAGAACCGCAAATGTACATTTTTCCCATGCCAGATGCATTAGCTTCTCAAAAAAAAAGTTATATAAAGAGAAAGTGTAATTTGAGTATAAAGTCCACAGAAAGAGTTAGAAAGTTATTTTAAACAAAAACATCACATTGTACCCTTATCTGCAGGAAAAAATGCATAATAAAAAGGAACGCAAATTTCCTGACCTGACTGAATGCTCACTGTTCTCAAAATCACATTAAAATTATGAAGATAAACACTCTGAGACTGAAAGAGAAGCCAAGAGAAGAACATGAGCTTCCACTCGGCAGGTTGTCCCACCGGCTGGGTGACAATGACAGGAAGGACTTCACAAAACCCTTCCAGAAAACAGTATCGTCTTATTTAACCCACATGTAGACACAGTGATCCCGTCGGTTGTCGGAGAGTTAACAATACATTCATTTTTAAGTATTTTTCTTCTCGACAGGAAGCCCAGATATTTTCTGAAGATGGATTCTTGGCCTATCGGTGAATGGATTTGGCCTTGCTCCCTAAAACACACCTTCCTCCCACCCTTGCCTGCCTCACACCTATATGTCCTTCAACACCCAACTCAGGTGTCACCCTCTCCAGCCTGTGTTAAATGTCCTTCCTCTATATTGCCATAGTGACCTGTCCTTGGACCTAGTCCTATGACCCTCTTAACAAATATTCACTGAGTGTCTCCTCGGGGTGTCAGCCACCAGTTTGAGGTGTTGAGGGTACAGCACAAAATTCTAAACCGTCTCTCGACATGCATTCTTGTGCAGGAAGACAAAAATTAAGATAATGAGTACGGTTTATGGAGCCTTAGAAAGTGATGAGTGTCGGGAAAGAAGAAAAACCGTAGAACCCAATAAGGGGCGTCAAGAATGCTGGCAGGCGGTGGGGCTGCAGTTTTAAATAAGATCTCACGGACATTTGGGCAAAGACTTAAAAGTGGTAAGAGGGGAAACCCTGGGGCTCCTGGAGAAAACATTTCAACAAAGAGAAGAGTCAGAGCAGAGGCTCTTGGCAAAGTGCTGCTGGCCTTGCAAAGTAGATCGCTGAGTCTGGGATGGCCTGGTTAAGGGCGGCTGTAGATGATGAGGTCAGAGAGGCGATGGGGAATGCATCATGAAGAGACACGAAGACCACTGAAAAGTTCTGATGCTGAGGGTGACGGGGGGGCACTTGGAGGGTTCTGAGCACAAAGTCCATGACCTGTTTGAGGTTTGAATAGCCTCACTCTGACTGCAGTGGGCAAAGGAAGAAGTCGGATGGGCCAGGGGAGGCCATGGAAACAGCCCAGGAAGGAGGTGACGATAGCCTGAATGATAGTGGGAACAGTGAAGACCATGAAAAGGGATCTGATCCTGGACACATTCAGAAAATGGCTGTTGGAAGACAGAAAAAATGGGATTTGTTAACAGATCACAGGTAGGAGACGCGAAAGTCAAAATAAGGCTGGGTGTTTGGTCTGAGCTTGCGGGACAAATGGAGTTGCAAGAAATTACCGTAGTACTCAGGACACCACAGTACAGCCATTGTTTTGTTTTGTCTGTGCGCTCCATTCACCCTTGGGCGTCTTGAGGGCAAGAACTATTTTCTAATCATGTAGAAATTGGCAGTGCTCACCCTTGTTTGGTTCTCCACTGCTCTGAGCACATGGAAGGATTACACTTCCTTCCCCACCTTGCTGTGGGTAATGGGGTGTAGCTGCAAGTGTTAGAGGTTACTTCGGCGTTGGGCATTTAATTGCTCTTGTAGGATCCTTACTGCTTTCCTCCTTGTCCCAGTGACTGACTCATACGTTCAGGTAGTACAGGCAGGCTTCCTGAGTGACTCTGCGGAGCGGATCCCCCAATCACCTCTGTGAAACGCGACTTTTAAGCAAGAAACACAACTTTGTCCTGTGAAGACACTGATACTGTGTTGCTGTCTGTTTCTAACCAACTCTAATACAATCCAAAGCCAGACACAAGTAAGTTAGTAAATACTTTCTGAATGAGTGAATGATTACATTAACCCCTTTATCCTTGATTTGCTCCATATTACAAGTGCAAATTTTACCAATAACTCAGTCGTACATGTTAGAGATAGAAGAAAGTCTGTATGGGTGGTTCAGCTGCCATATAAAGCGTACCATTGCCATCACCACACCCATGGGGTGGTACTGTTGAACGGTTACTGGAGCTGAAGCAGAAGAACTACAGGAAAGAAAGTCAAAGAAAACTTCATTTATAGCCAACATCCACTTCACTTTGTCCCCTTCAATCAATGATCCCTGTAGGACGCCGAACTGATGCCCCGGGAGATGTCTGAATGTCCATCTTTGCTGGAAGCAGAGGCACTGATGGTCATGTCTCATCCAGTGACAAAACCATCTAAGACAGGCGATTTCTCTCCATTTCCTCCAGCTTCCACAAGCTGAGGCGGGGCTAACTTGCAAGGTTCTCTCTTCCCTCCTCTGCACACCCAGTTAGCATTTCCTTTGATCGCAATTTTCTCAGCCCCGTGCAATCCCTGGCAGTGTCCCTGGGTGGCTATTTCTAAACAGCATAAAACACACATTCTGTCAATCCTCATTCGTGGTCGTCGTGTTCTATAAAGTCACGGGAAATGCTCAGTTAGCAAATACTAAACCATTGCTTCCAGGGGAAACAAGTGTTGGGCTTCTGAGAGCCTCTGATCACAACATCTTTGTCAACTGATCAAGATGTAACCTTGTTTTATGTGTGCTTCCGTTTAAAGATGCCTTCTTTAATATATATGGCTGGTTCATTAACACAGAACTCATGGCCACCAGCGCTACAGCTCATGCTGGAACAAAGCTCATTCAACACATGTTTCCTCGGTAAGGCACATTGCAGCCTCCTTGCATCTGGGAACGCTGGTCAGCATGGCAGCCCAAAGCTGGTGGGCCATTTTAAACAGGGAAATCATTAGGGTGCCTGGGTGGCTCAGTTGGTTAAGCGTCCGACTTCAGCTCAGGTCATAATCTTGCTGTTTGTGGGTTCGAGCCCCACACTGGGCTCTGTGCTGACAGCTCAGAGCCCGGAGCCTGCTTCAGATTCTGTGTCTCCTTCTCTCTCTGCCCTTCCCCCACTCACAGTCTGTCTTTCTCTCAAAAATAAATAATAAAACATTAAAAAATTAAAAAAAAAAAGATTTTCAGGAGGATGTGATTTACCTGCAGGTAAGAGGAGTTTAAAAGAAAGGGAAAAACTATCAGTTTCACCAAAACGCAGAGAGCTGAATCGTGTGGACTGCAGAGGAGTCCCTACCAAGGGGAGGTTCTGTTTGTTTGGCTATTTGGGAGGGGGAGGAGCTGGTCATTATAACGGCATTCTACTTTTGCTTCACTTGAGTCAAAGCTTGACTTTTTGAGATGGAGAAATACAGATATGTTGTCAAGATTTGTTAAAAGAGATCTTGGCAATGAAATACTGAAAACTGACCTTTAGAGTTGGAATGATGATACAAACCTCTTCTTGGTGCCTGTGACCTTGTGATTCGTAAAAGGAAATACATATTTGGTCTTTGTTCACTTCTGACACAGAACGCCTAAAACCCTAGAAATTTCCTGTGAGGAGGGCAATAAAGTTGTCTTTTGTTATGTTAATCAGGTGACTCCAGGAAGACACCGAAGGCTGAGGGCTGGTTGCCAGGGGAACCAACCACATGACTGGAGAGGAGGGGAACTTACAGCCTCCATCCCCCAACCTCCTGGGAGGAGAGAGGGGCTGGAGGTTGAATCAATCCCAAATGGCCAATGATTTAATCAGTGCTGCCTGTGTAGTGAAGCCTCCCTAAAAATCCGAAGGACCGAGTTGGGAGAAATTCCAGGTTGGTAAACAGGTGGACATTCAGGGAGAGTGGTGTGCCTGGAGAGGGCATGAAACCCCATGTCCTTTCCTCACACCTTGCCTTCCTTCTGGTTGTTACTGAGTTATATCCTCCTATAATAAATATATGATCTATTAAGTAAACTGCTTCTCTGAGTTCTGCAAGCCACTCTACAAATTAATCGAACCCAAGGAGAGCGTGGTTGTTGGAGCCTCCTATCCATGGCCAGTGGGTCAGAAGCACGGGTGATGCTCTGAACTTAAATGGGCATCTGAAGAAGAGGCAGGTGGTCTTGTGAGACTGAGCCCTTAAGCTGTGGGATCTGATACTATCTCTGGATAGGTGCGGTCAGAATTGCGTTGAGTTACAGGACACCCTGCTGGTGTTGGAAAATTGTTGGTAGGGGCAAACACCCCTCCAAGGCTGGAATTGGTCTTCTTACGCCTTAGCCAGTCAATCCAAAAAAGGTGTCAATTAAGTATCTGTGGCCCTCTTAACAAGATTAATTATTTCACTAAAAACAAAAATGACCCAAGCAACCTCTAAGGGCCGGAAAGTATGCCAGGCTTCAGGCACCCAAAACTGTCTAAGAGACATGACCTGTGGTTACAGAGCTCATGGCCGAGTGCAGAACTTGGACCCTCAAGCAAATGATTATCAAATGTGATGAGTGCTATAAGGGGCACGTCCAGATTGCTACAGGAGCAAAATGGAAGGAGGGATTCATTTGGTCCAGAGGGGGTAGGAAATGTCTCACAAGGAAGTGGCTTTAAACCCACACCAAGGGGATTACAGGAGCTTGGCAGATGGAAAAGTGCAGGAAGGGCATTCCAGGCAGAGAGCAAACTGTAAGCAAAAGCCTGAGGCACAGCTTTCCCTGGTGTCTTCAGGAACAGGAAGCAGCACCAGATGGCTGAGCCGGCAGGGGTGAGGCATGGGGGCAGGCTGGAGCAGGTCGGGAAAGGTCTCAATTATCAGGATACGGGACTTGGCTACCATCCCCAGAAAAGCAATGAGCCACCAAAGGTTTCAAGCCAAGGAATAACACTTTCCCACCAGTGTTCCAGAAGATAACTCTGCTGGCCATCCGGAGGATGACCTAGAGAAGAGAGACACAGGAGGAAGGCAAATCTCTTACAAAACCCAGGTTAAAACTAACAAGGATTTGAACCAGGGCAGAGGCCACGGCCGTGAGAGGTAGGTTAGCTGTAGAACTATGAGAGCTGACCAGATGTGCAGAGCGAGGAGGAGGGGGGTGGTGAAAATGCTTGCAGTTTCTCTCAGGAACTGGATGGAGTCTATTAATTAAAATCAGCAAGGGGTGCCTGGGTGGCTCAGTCGGTTAAGCGTCCGACTTCGGCTCAGGTCACGATCTCGCGGTTCGTGAGTTCGAGCCTCGCATCAGGCTCTGTGCTGATGGCTCAGAGCCCGGAGCCTGGCATCAGGCTCTGTGCTGATGGCTCAGAGCCTGGAGCCTGTTTTGGATTCTGTGTCTCCCTCTCTCTCTGACCCTCCCCCATTCATGCTCTGTGTCTCTCTGTCTCAAAAATAAATAAACGTTAAAAAAAAAAAATTTAATCAGCAAGTAGGTATCAAGACTGGGGCCCTTTAGAACGGGTTTGGTGGGGTAGGGGATGGCATCAGTATTGAACACATCTAACTTGGGATTCCGTGCGTCAGCTGGAAAAGGAGACCTGCGTGCATATCGGGCCTGGCTTCGTGGTCCACCGGAGTTATAAATCAGATGGCTAGGCTGAGGTCCTTGAGGGCTACAACGGGGAAAACAGGGCCAGGGCCAGGAACATCAGGTCATAGGTAAAGAACTGAAAGTAAATGAGGTGCAGGGCACCTGGGTGGCTTAGTCGGTTAACGGTCCAATTTCTGCTCAGGTCACCATCTCACAGTTCTTGAGTTCAAGCTCCACGTCGGACTCTCTGTTGCCAGCACAGAGCCTGCTTCGGATCCTCTCTCTCCCTTTCTCTCTCTCTGCCCCTCCCCTGCTCTCTCTCTCTCTCTCTCTCTCAAAAATAAATACATAAACATTTAAAAAAAAAAAGGAAAAGGAAAGTAATTGAGGTGCGATTGCCAGAAATGAGCATGACCTTCACACTTTCAGGTATTTCTACCAAATGCCTGATGAGTGGGCCCTCACTTCCTTACGTACATGTACAAATGAATGCACATGTACATATGCACACATGTGCACACATCACATGCACACACACCCCAGGAGGAAAACACAGCCTTTCAGCAGGAGGAGCCGCACAGCCCAGTGAGTCAGCCTGGGTCTCTCCAGGATCTTTCGGGAGTAGAACAACCCTCTGTACACACTTGTAGGACAATTGGGTGAACAGAACCGTCCTACCGCCAGGGCTCGCGTGCATACAGCCCGTCCTAGTTTCCAAAGCCCTGACATTCTCACCGCAGCCACAGAACACTCCTGTGCAGCGTCACCATCTCTAAATAAGGAAACTGAGAGCCCAAGAGATGTAATGACCAGGAGCGAGGTCTCCTGACTGTGGCAGGCGGTTCCCACCGGGGCAGGATGGAATACAGTGAGTACAGTAAATGCAAACGACGCCCGGCATCTTCCCCAACATGGGGCATCGCTGTCTTTATGCCGCTCCCCGGCCCCGCTCCCCGGGGCCCCTGTTTCAAAGCAGAGCTGGGCAGAGCTAACCACACATCCGTCAGGCCAGGAATTGCAGAGGAACGTACAGCCCAAGAGAGAGCGAATCTGAGCATCCGCGTGACAGAGAAGATGAGAACGAGAACAGATTTGTGTTCAAACTGAAAGAGAAGAAACAGGAGTGCAGCAACATCTTTTTGCAGCCAGTTACCAAAGGGGTCCAGGCTTGTGACAATCACGGGCCCCAGCGGCCAGAAGACACCAACCTCCAGCTGCCTCTGGTCACTCAGCAGGCAGTCCAGCAGCACAGGCTCGCACCTCCTGAGTAGTGTTTCCCAACGGGGAGCATCCCCCACGCCGCTGCCCTCTGACCACGAGGGGACCAGGGGGCAGGAGGAGGCAGTGTCCACGTCCGGTAAAGAACGCGTCTCACACTCCAGCCGGGGGCTGCCTGCTGCCATCTGGGCAGGGTCGGCCAGGCTCTGAGCAGCCTTGACGTTGAAGTGGGGAGAGAGAAGTCGAGGGTGTGCGTGGGGCCTGTCCAAGCTGGCGTCCTTGGCTTCCGTCTCCACGGGGCTCTGACAAGGGGCCTCAGCATCTCTGGACGGCGGGCAGCCTTCCGCTTCCCCACGTTCCCCAGCAGAGCTGAGCGAGAGCCGTATGAAGCTAAAGCTGGAGGTGAAGCCATCCTGAGAGCCGGCCGGGGCAGAGGGGACCCTGGGGCCACTTTCAAGGTTGCACCTGCTGCCATTCCCCTCCTCTGAGGACAGACAACCTTTTGTCCAGGTGCCCTTTGCTCTTTCACCGCCGGCAGCTTCCCGGCCAGGGCCTGGGGCCTCAGAACTGTCCATGGGTGGGAGCGCCCCCTGCCACCCAGTGTCCCCAGGGCCACACGACCTGGTGAGCCTGGCAGGTAGTTTGGTGTCAGCTCTGAGCTGAATCCCAAAGAGCCCCGAGGGTCCCCTCACAGCGGTCAGAGCCAGGCCTGGGTGGCCCACAATGGTCAGAGATGAGGCTGCTGGGCTCCCAACAGAGGGGCCTCGCCACTGGCCTCCAAGTTCAAGGCCACAGTGTCTGGCCCTGGACTCAGACTGGAGGGACTCCTCCCCGCACACCGCTCCCTGGGCCCGTAACGGAGTGGCCACTGCTGGGTAGAGAAACCCGATCTGGGGCCCAGCTGTGCCTCTCATGTAGCCCGGCCTCCGTGCCAGCCGCCTCCTCCGAAAAGACGCTGCAGGTGGTAAGCAATCCCGGGTGCCTGGGAGGAAGAGAGAAAACAGCACCATAAACATGCAAATCTCACTGGCTCAGCTGGAACTGCATTTGGAGAGCATCCTAGGTTTAGAGGTCACCGCTCTGTGCATCTGTCAAAGAAGATGCTGGCTCAGTGGTCACGGGGCCAACCCGGGACGAAAATTCTGATGATTCCCTCCAAGTGCTTGCCTCGAACGTGCAGAAGCAACACAGCATCTCAGCTCTTCTGTTTAGCAGAGCAGCTGGCGCTGCTTTGAGTTATGCCAGCAGGTCAGCAGGCCCAGTGGAGACACAACCTCGGCGGCTCCTTCAGAACCCCTCCGGCATCTTGCCTGTTGGGCTTTTAGGCACATCAGCACTTTTATCCCAGAGTGGGCCTGGAAAGCAAGCGATTGGAAAGCAAATGCCAGCACACTCCTCAAAGTGAGATGCGATCACTTATTCTAGCTACTTATTGAACAGTATGTGAGTTTTCACTATCTGAGCTGTCCATGTCCCCCGTGCCTCTGGACCATGGAGAGCCAGCTGGGACACAGCTTATCCCCATCAGTTCCTCTCACACAGTGGATCACAGGAGGCCCTGCCTGACATGCTCTACAAACCAGCTCTGCAAAAGGAACAGAAACGGTAAAAAATGCTAACACCTCACAGGCGGGATCGTAGAGCAGCTGAGAACATAGACTCAGGCACCTCACTGCCTGGCTCAAAACCTGGATGTGCCTTTGCTGGCTGTGACCTTCCACAAGTTACTTAACCTCTCTGTGCCTCAGTTGGCTTATCAGGAAAATGGAGATATTAATAGTACCTGTCTCATCACAGGGTGGTTTGTGAGCATTTAACTAAATGAGTTACTATGTCGAGACAGCCTAGAACAGCGCTTGCCACTGGTAGTAAGTATGATAAAGGGCTACTTATTATTTTTACATTGCATAGGATGTTGTTACTCATAATAAGTACATCATCCACATTCATTTCACTTGCTCCCTACCAAAATCCTGTGAATCAACCAAACCAGGAATTATAACTTTCTTTTTACAGTTAAGCACACTGACACACGGAGAAATGGATATTCCAGAAACTCCTGCAAGTGACTCAGTGGCCAATGTCAAAGTCTCCCGATTCTCCAGGCCCACACGGTGCTGTCATCGGGCTCTCTGCTACAGCATGAATAAGATGAGATGGAAAGCATACAGGTAACACCAGGCAGTACTTGAGCACAGTTGTAGGTATACTACAGTCTGTGGTGAGGTGAAACACAGCTTCACACCAGGCCCACGCATCCTGCTCTGCCCCCAGAGCATGGACAGGTCCAGGATCTTTGTCATGGTAAACGGAAAGTGCTAGGCATTTAGGCTCTCCCTGTGTTATGATTGTGGCACACACCAGTCTTTGGAATGGGTGTCAGTGATAATCCCTGGGGACATGAGCGCAATGACCCATGGGCCACCTGTTCCCTGAATTTGAGCATCAAAGGACAAGAGAGCCCAAGACGTGTTCAGCCAGTGTCTTCTCTTGCCAACCGGGCGTGCCAACTGCCTGGTCCGGGGGAAGGGCTAATACCACCCGTGTCCATAGGATTCTGGAAGCTGGCAGTGAAGGGAGGAATGTAAGGGCTATGAGAGTGGGAGAGGAAGTCAGGGTAAAGGAAGGAAGTATGTAACATACAACCCTAGGAATGTGATACCATTTTCATTTTATAAATAATAAAATTAAAGCTCAGAATTTTAATTTGCCCCAGAACTCCCAGATCATAGCTTACCAAAGCCTGTTTTGCTCATTACGAGACAATAAACCAGCACAATGCCCTGCATTTAAGTTGCTTGATAAAAGACGAATGAATTAATGGATGCATGGATGAAGGGAGGGAGGGATGCATGAATGAAGGCCTATCTGGTTCTAAAACACATGCTCTTCCTATACCCTTTGCCTCCAAGTGTATCACTTAGGATGAGAACTTGAAATGACAGGAAGTCAGAAGAAAGATTGACTTTCTTTTTCTTGACAGAGGGCATGCAAAGTTGGAATCAGTAGAAATGGACATGATGAAAATGTACAGAAAATGTTTAGAAGGAATCATTAATAGGCCAAATTGGACCACCCATTCTGATGGTTACTATCAAAAAAAAAAAAAAAAAAGAAAGAAAAAAGAAAAAGAAAGAACACCAACAGGGATTAAGGAGGGCACTTGTGATGAGCACTGGGTCATGTATGGAAGTATTAAATCACTATATTGTATACCTGAGACTAATATTACACTGTAGGTTAACTAACTGGAATTTAAATTAAAACTTAAAAAAAATTACGACTTTGAAAATGATTTTTAAAAATCAGAAAATAACAAATGTTGATTAGAATGTAGAAAAACTGCACCTAGCGTGTGCTGTTGGTGGGAATGTAAAATGTTTTCAGTGCAGCTGAAAATAACATGGCAGTTCCTCAAAAAGTTAAAAATAGAATTACTACATGGTCCAGAAATTCCACTTCTCATTATCTGTCCACAAGAATTGAAAGCAGAGTCGCAAAGAGATATCTGTACAGCCATGTTCGTAGCAGCATGATTCACAACAGCCAAAGGTAGAAGCAACCTAAGTACTGACGAATGCACAAACAAAATGTGGTCAATTCATACAATGGAATAGTATTCAGCCTTAAAAAGGGAAGAAGTTCTGACACAGGCTATACAACTTGGATGAAGCTTGAGGCCATCATGCTAAATGAAATAAGCCAGTCACAAAAGGACAAATACTAAATACTGTATTTACATACATATATACATTTATATACGGTGTCTAGAGCAGTCAAATTCCCAGAGATAGAGAGTAGAAGGGTGGTGGCCAGGGGCTGGGGAAGAGGGAGTTGGTGTTTCCTGGGGACAGAGTTTCAGTCTGGAAGACAAAAAAGTTCTAGAGGCAGATGGGGCTATAGTTGCCCAACAATGTGAATGCCACTGAATTATACACTTAATAAAAATGGCTAAGAGGGTAGGGGCGCCTGGGTAGCTCAGTTGGTTAAGCCTCTGACTTCAGCTCAGGTCATGATCTCATGGTTTGTGAGTTCAAGCCCCATGTCAGGCTCTCTGCTGTCAAGGTGGAGCCTACTTCAGATCCTCTGTCCCCTTCTCTCTCTGCTCATGCTCCCCAGCTCATGCTCTTTCTCTCTCTCTCTCTCTCTCTCTCAAAAATAAACATTTTTAAAAAATGGCTAAGAGGGTAAATTTTATGTTCTATGTATTTATCCCAATTAAATTTTTTTTAAATGTTTAAAGAGGTCAAATTGGATCACCATGCTATGTGGCCCAAAGGGCCTCCCATTCTCTCCCTCAGGGGTGTCACCATCTGAGGATGTCCCCTGCATGTTAGGGCCCCAATCACAAGAAGAAGAGGATTCATGGGGCCATGGGAGCTCAGGAGGGAGCAGGGGTTGGCTAAAAAGAGGGGCTAACTCTCATATGCCCATACAGTGAATCCCAAAGGCAGTAGGGAGAACACTGAATTCTGGCTCCAATTACCAACAGAAAACAACTCAGCAATTTCCTACCTTAAGAAAGGAGTCCTGTGATACCTATATTGTCTTCTGGTTTAAAAAGACTTTTAACTATTTTTTTTTTTTTAATGCAAGGTAATTGTCTCCCAGATAACCCTTCTAAAGTCGAAACAGCGATGCCAAGGGGAAAATAATTTCTTTGAAATGTCATTTCTTTTACAGCTAGATGAGCCTTTTCTAAAGCTACTCAACCGAGGGTTCTGAAATCCCCCTAAGCCAGGTTACAGATGCTGCACAAAGCAGCTACCGGATAGGAACCCACGTTCCTACTGGGTTCTGGTGAGATGTCAGGGGGCCACCGTGCTGCATGAACAGCAAGCCAAGAAGACCAGACATGAGAAAAATGCTCACCAAATGTGGGTATGAGAGAGGAGGGCCTGGTGTGTGGATGGCCCAGCTCCTGCACCCACCGGACCACTCATACATCCCATCTCCCAGCGTGGGCCTTCTCAGAGGGCAGCCCAAGAGGCAGGGACCACCACATTCTATGAACCCTAACCCTCAGGAGAGCCGGATCTGGAGGGCACTTCTGGAATGAGCTAGAAGGATTAGAAGAAACCCACATTGGGCAGATGGCAGCTCTGAAACTTCTAGAAAAGACCCCCAGTTCCCTGTATGCGAAGTCCCCTTTTTTCACTTTTTTTTTTTTTTTCAATTTTTATTTTTTGAAGAAATGTATGATGTCCCCTCTGGTGAGAAATCAATGATTACCATATATCCAGGCTGAGATACTACATCTTAGATTTGTTCAAACCCAAGCCATCCATCATGCCCTGCCTGCAGTTAAGGAAGGGTTGTGACACATTCAGACCTTGGAGGACAACA
Organism: Felis catus; assembly: GCF_018350175.1. NCBI lineage: Eukaryota > Metazoa > Chordata > Mammalia > Carnivora > Felidae > Felis > Felis catus. Next base: position 16,773,840 of record NC_058378.1, read on the forward strand.
TTCGTTCCCAACACCTAACTTCAGGGTGGAGCAGGCAGGAAGTAAAACACGGTAAGGTGTAGGGAGGCCCGAAGTGCACTCAGGCTTTGAGAGCTGGCCAGGGAAACCAGCTGTGCCTTCTGTTCTTTCACCCAGAGATGGCTGCATTCTGCCCGTCTGGCCCTGGACAGGCTGAGGAGGGAGAGGTGCCTCACGTGGCCTTCTCCGTCCCTCACAGCCTCCCACTCCATAGTAGACGCTGGGGGGAGGAACATAGACCTGCCGGTCCATGGTTGTGCAGAACCCTCAACTCCACCCCACCTCCAGCCCAGTAAGCTCTGGGATTGGAAGCAAGTGAAAGACAAGAGCTTAGAATAGACCCAGGTGTCAGAAGGCCTCTACACACAGTCCAAATAAGGTGTCTGGAAACATGAGCTTATCTAACTTACGGGGAAAACTGGGGGAAACCTAGGTTAGTCAACCAGTCAGATCACAGAGAATCCTATCTACCTGTCTCTAGTGCTTTCCTTCTTCCGGACAAATCCTTCCCACCCTTCAGCTTCCAACGCCCTTCCCCATCAGCTCCCTTGTCCTTATCACCCAGTTCACAGGGCTTCAACAACGGTCCACATCACTCCTGCCCCTCTACTAACTAACACCCAGCACTGCTTGCTATTTTCTTCGGTGTATATAAACCGTTCCCCTCTTATGCTCTATATAAGCTTCCTGATACCCTTACAATTCCCTAAAAATCCTAGTATACAGAGAAGGCATTCCAATACACATTGGCCAGATAATATTTATTTTTAAATAGGAAATCTAAAATATGTAATTTAAGAAAACACGATACATGTGAATTTACTTGGAAGAACTTAAAACCAAGACCCAAAGTTCAAATCTACATGAAGTCCCCATGTGGGCTTGGGTGACTCACCAATGATTTGATGATCCCAGGGCCTTGTGGGGAAAGCATGTCTGTCTCCCGAAGAAGAAATACGGGCACTCGGGGCCACTGCTGAGAACACAGAGAATAGTCAGAGAAGAATAGACACATAAGACTTTACAAAACACGACTTGGATAGAAATGTACAGTGTGGAAGCATAAGTGAATGTATTCTTCTCATGGAAAGAATTTTAATCCTATTTGTCATGGTTGAGGCCGAAGTCTTTTCTAAAACATTCAGGTTAACCAAAGATTCTGAATCGTAAAGAAAGCACACATCCCTGTGGATTAGCTCGTTTTCAAAGAATCAGAATCCAATCATATACACACTAAAACACAAACACTCTGCTGAGCACGAGTTCATCTTTCTTCGATAGTTCAGAGAGCACTTGAGGATTCGGAAGTGGCTTCGGGTTGTTGTGAGAAGCTTCTAGCAAGCAGGGCAAGTCCTAGTGTGGAATAAATCAACATTTATGGCGCTTCCATTTTAACTGTGCAATCCGTTTTAATACAACAATTCCTTATTGAACGCTAGATTCTGTGTGGGATGCGGATGTGAGCAAGACAGCACCCCCACCCCCAGCTGTTTGTGACCTAACAGCTTGCAAGGGATGTAAGCCATGTCCCAGGACAGGATGTTATGCTTCCATCACGGAAGAGGGAGAACTCAATCTGACATTAGATGAATGGGGTAATCTAGTTGGCTTTGTTGGTTTACCTCACAGTTCTTTGTCCTTCAGCAAAGCAGAGACTCTATGAACTCCAGAACACTCCTGAATTCGTGTCACCCCAAACAAACATCTCTTGGGACTGGCGAGAAGAAGGGTGATTTAGAAGCCTCTGGGACACAGGGCAACTCTAAGGAGCAGGTCTGTGCTGTGGTCTGAGACCTTCTTCCTCCCACCTCCCTTGCAGCTCCCCTGCCTGCTCCTGCTCCCCTCCTTTAAAAAAAAAAAAAAGTTTATTTTGAGAGAGCGCATGAGCAGAGGAGGGGCAGAGAGAGAGGAGGAGAGAATCCCAAGCAGGCTCGCACTGTCAGTGCAGAGCCCAACGTGGGGCTCGAACCTGCAAACCGTGAGATCATGACCTGAGTGGAAATCAAGAGTCAGACACTTGGGGCACCTGGGTGGCTCAGTGGGTTAAGCGTCAGACTTCAGCTCAAGTCACGATCTTGGGGTCTGTGAGTTCAAGTCCCATGTCCAGCTCTGTGCTGACAGCTCAGAGCCTGGAGCCTGCTTTGGATTCTGTATCTCCCTCTCTCTCCGCCCCTCCCCACTCATGCTCTGTTTCTCTCTCTCAAAAATAAGTAAACATTTAAAACAAAAAAATTTTTAAAGAGTCAGATGCTTAGCCAACTGGGCTACCCAGGCGCTCCTCCCCTCCTTTACCCTGCACAGACGGGCAGCTCCCTCACCCAACCTCCTGCATGTCTCACTCTGTCTTGATGTCCGCCTCTCAGAGAACCCAAACCCCACCCTAGAGAAAGCACAGCACGCAGGCGCACATGGCCCTGTCTGCTTGTGGTTTGCCATCTTTGGGGGAGCAGAGAGAGGAATCAAACATGCACACAGGTAGGTCCGGCGGCGGGGGGATGGACAGGTCCATGGTGCTGAGCCATGGTGCTGAATGGGGCACCTGGCTTCGTCTGGCAGGGTCTCTGAGTGACATCTGGCTGAGCTTGACAGATGAGCAAGAGGTGTAGAGGTCACAAGGGATGCTGCGGGGAAGAGCCAGAGAGGAAGGAACAAGGCCAGCTGGTGGTGTGGTGTGGAGGACACTGCTGATGGGCAGGGGCGGGACGGAGCTGGACGCCGCTGTGTGTCCTGGCCACATCCAGCCTGGGCCTTTGCCTGGAGAGGGATGGACGGTCTTTGAACGACCTGAAGCAGGGGAGGGGCATGATCAGATCTGCACGTTTTGACAGATCACTCTGTGGAGAAGGGACCACACGGAAGCGAGAGAGGCCACCAGGAGAACAGTTAGAGGACACCACACAGGAATGCCTGGGTGGCTGAGTCAGTTAAGCAACCAAATCTTGGTTTGGGCTCAGGTCATGACCTTGAGGTTTGTGAGTTCGAGCCCCAAGTCAGACTCTGTGCTGTCAGCACAGTCTCCCACCCTCCACCCCCCCTTCCCCAAGCAGTGTGTAGACACACAAACGATCGGGGGCCAAGCGAGTGCTCTTGTCAATGAATTCTCCCAGCAAAGTTATCACCACAGGCTTGCTGACATGTTGTTCTTCACAAGCTGACACTCTCCATCCCTTTGAAAGACAGATTGTTTTCCTAGATAGGATTGTTCACCAGCTGCTCGTGGTGAGCACAGCCACTTCACCGTGATCTAGCATTTCCATAATCTTCAAAGCCACACGCACTGCGGGTACAGACAGGTCTGCAGGGCACGGCCCTCGCAGCCAGCCGCTGGGAGTTTGTGACAGCAAAGCTCTGTCTGGTTTCCTATCGGCCTCGTGGTCACCCAGATGCCAGCGTTTGGACTCCCAAGCTGCAGACATCACTTCCTATAATAGCCTCACAGTCAAAAGGGACAGGTTCCACCCAGAATTGTGGCGTAACTGGCAAGAATGTCAGCCCTGACTGAGTCAAGGAAACTGACAAGATGGCACTGCCTGGAACACAGGAGACAGGTATGTGCTAAAAGTATGAAAATGAGCAAAAGAATGATAGACACAGCACAAGCTGGCTGGGGGAGCGGACATGATTCACGAGGGACTTCAAGGGTAACGTTCCATCGCTCAAGCGGGTGGTAGTTACGTGGGCGCCGACAATATATGCAACCTATGAATAACAGAATTTTTATAACTGTGAGGTAGTCTGTAATGCGTTTTCAGTGCCACAGTCCCCGCCCTCAAGGGGCTCACAGCTCGGTGGACAAGGCAGAAACGTCAACAAGCAGATGCAGAATGGGCCAGAAGCAATCCTACCACAGGAGGGAGGGAAGGGCCTCGTGGAGGAGCTGACCCTGCAGCTGAACTGAAAGACTGAGGCTACGGAGGCCATAAAGGAGGTGAGGTCACTGTCAGTGGAGGGAAGGAATGGAGGTAACAGCTCAAAGAAGTTCAAAATGTCTGGGGCCCAGGCAGGCGTGGCCCCTGTGGAGAAGGAGGCAGACAGCAGGCTGTGAGGAGCCCAGGTGGCAGACAGGTGGGGCTGGAGTCCAAGGCAGGGCCCTGTGCTGGAGAGAAGAGAGGGGAAGCACAGTTGGCTGCTGGAAATCCATAAGAGCCCGTGATGCCACCTAAGGAAGAATTCTGGAAAAAGAGGAAGCTGGGGGAAAGAAGTGACTGGAAATGACTGAGGGTAACCATGTGGGCTCCAGGACGTGTGGGCTGTGGGATATCGGTGTTGCCACGTGCAGCCCGATGCATCTGGCACCATTCTTGGTGTGTGGACACTAGTCACCTCTTGTCCTCAGTTTTAGCTCTCCAGTGGAAACGCTGAATGGTCCCCAAACTTGGCTGCCCAGCAGAGTCACTGGGGTATCCTTCCAAAATTCCAAAGTCCCAAGCTGATGAAATCACAATGTTGAGGGATGAGACTCAGTGCCCCCAGTGGGATTCCAGTGGGAAACCAGGCCTGGGAACCTCTGCTCTAGGAGAAAGTCCTATTTAACATCCTGGTGTGCTCAGAATCCAAGTGCGTCATAAACAACGTTCGCCACACCACAGAGAATGTTGCTTTGCAGAATCTTCTCTTTCCCTTCAACTTTTTTGTTTCTTGAAATGTGGCTGTTAGCTGTGAGCCTCTACACGTGGACAAAGTGTGGCTTGAAGTTAAAATATGTCCCCATACATCTGTTCTAAATCTTCTAGCCTGGATAAGGCTCCCACTTTCAGTCAAACAGTGGGAGTCCTGGGCCCCACAACATGCTCTCCCACGAGGAAGGGGCCAGGAGGCAGGCAGCTGCTGTGAGCAGTCTCACTTCCCTAAGGTGCAGGGAGGGGAACGGGGGGCCAAACAGCAGGTCAACATTCAGCCCACTCTGGAGTGTAAGGGCCAAAACCCACGCATGCGACATGCAGTGTGGATTCTGGACTAGATCCTGCAACAAAGAAAGGATATTGGTGGAAAATCTGATTTAGATCTGTAGTTTAGTTCGCTGTACCAGTGTCCATTTCTGAGATGTAATAACTGTGCCATGATTATACAAGCTGTTAGCATTAGGGGAAACTGAGGAAAAAGAACCCTGTCATGTCTTTGCAACTCTTCTATAAATCTGTAAGTATTCCAAAATAAAAAAAAAAAACTTATTTAAAAAACAGGTACACAAGTGTGCACACACGGTTTATGGACCTGTACCTTGCACTAGGAAAGGTTATGGACTCTGGAGACAGACTGCTGGAGTTTAAAATGTAGCTCTCCCAGTTCTCGGTGAATGCTGTTCACCAGCCTCTCTGCTTGCATTGTCTTGTTCCTTAAAGGGGGCTCTAGTTCATGGAATTGCTGGAGAGATAGATAAGATTATGAACTTCACTGCCCTATACCATGCCTGGCACAGAGTAACCATTCAAAAGCTGTTTTTATTTTCAATTCAGGAATAAAGGCAAGAATATCATCCTGAAGCAAAGACACCTGGACATGGGCACCTGGAGGCAGAGTTCAAGGCAAATCTAAAGCAAAGCAGCCTCAGGCCTGACTCTAAGCCTTTTTCTGTACTGTTAGTAGACTCCTAGAGGCCAATAGGGATCTGTTCTTTCTCTGTCTCTTTCTGTGTGTGTGTCTCTCTCTCTGTCCTTCCCTGTCTCTCTGTCTTTCTCTTTCTCTTCTCTCTCTGTCTCTCTGTCTCTCTCCCTCTCTCATGCACACGCGCGCACACACACACACACACACACACACACACCATCCAGCACAAAGTCACAACCTATACTCTCTTGTCGACCAATACCTTCCTACCTCTCTGATCCACTTTTCTGTGTTCTGTTTTCTTTTCTTTCTATGCCTGGATTTACTTCCTCCAGCTGAAGCAAGTAGTTGAGGAATTTAGCAGCAAGAGATTCACAGACCACGTGAAAGCGTTTTCTCTGAAGTCACTGAACAACCTCTCTCCGCAGTGCTATTAATTCTTATAAACGATTGTCTTTTTCTTTTCATGTAAAGTGCTACTCAAAACTCTGATCGCCATCTGAACCCCCCTCAAGAGTGCTGCTAGCTACAGATGGGTGTCTCTAATGAATTTTTTAACTGCTGCCCTAATAAAATATGGATGAACCAGAAGGAGCCCTCTTTGTAGCTGTTATTTCAAAACAACCAAACAACTTAAGTTCCTGCTCTTAGTCGTGCAGCAGAGTTGCAAGCTCTCACATGCACCCTAGCAAAAGATCGCTTTTTTCATGCTAGTCCATCTGCAAAGTTCACAGTTACCTTTTTAATGCCATATTTTATGCATGGGGCTTATTTTCATGGCTTTCTAAATGCCCCGCTTTGTGTGCCAAATTTGCGATATGTTTATTAAAAAATGATCCCAAATTGTCAGCACTTTGCACATAAGTAGTGCCCTGGAGACTGGAGCGTCTTTCAAGGAAGTCCCTACTTGGCACTAAATTTTTATAATACTCAGAATTTAAGCCCACATCAAAGGTTTGTGCCACTCTAAATGCCTGACCTTAAAAATGATACAATTATAGCATTGCAAATGTACTGCTCAATGGCCCTATTAGAAAACAGGAGGAAATTCGGTATTTTTTTCCCCACACTTCACTATGGAAATTTGGCGCACTGGTCCAAGGGAATAAAAGAGAGATCAGCATTATACAACTCCTGTGGCATAAAGATCTGGACTCCATATGCACGCGGCTAGGTGCTGAGGGGGACCTGTATCTCAACCTGGGTCTGAGATGTAAGGAAATATATTTTAATAGAATATGATTGCCTTTTGTCTACACTTGAGGATTCCTCTTTTATAAAACTTTTCTAGTCTCACTTCATATTGAGATGCTATATATAGCATCCAGGTTTTAAGAGGCCATGACTACATCCAGAAAGCTCAAATCTCTCTGACTCATTCAAATCCAAATGACATTTGGAGTTGATGATAACGAGGCAGGGGTGGACTGGAGGTAACCTTCATGCTACCCACCAATGAAGGGTTTGTCTAAACAGTAATACTTTAACACTAATTCGGAAGATGACACTGGGGAATACTTAGGATATTTAAGAGAACAAACTTTTTTCAAGTATCCATTTACATTCATGCAGTGCAAATTAATTATAAAGAATTCCTGTCTCTTCTTGCCTTTAGAGTGCCTCGTTACTGTGGAATGATCTCGAACAAAGCAATACATTTTACCACGAAGAATAAGCCCCTGCAGATGCTTTGATGCTCAAGTGTCTGAAGCACGCTTTGGTTACAGCAATATGTTTCCACACTGTGGAAAGCGACTAATCACCCTCACTAAACTCCTTTTGAAAGCTTTTGTTCCCAAAGTGGCATATTTTATGATTTTTAAATTATTAAAATGAGATGCTCCCGTCTCCACCAGTCACTCCTCTCAGATAGATACCACATGTGCACTCAGATCAGGGCCATCTGCCAGAGGAGGCAAAGAGCCCGAGGCGCTGGCCGCTCCCCTGAGGGCTAGGATTCGCCTGTGGTGAGGACGCAGCCGCGGGTAGCACAGCCGGGCACACCGCCAGACAGCAAGCAGGGGAAGTCACGCCCGCAATCCGAGGCCGTGCTCCCCGGCAGGTGGGTGTGCGTCGGTGACGGATGGTTGCCCCACTGGGCACACACTCACCGGTAAGCTGCGACAGTGCCCAGCTCTGTGAGCTCAAGTCACCCATGCGACCTGGTGTCCACCATCAACTATCCACCAGAAGACAAGCTACTGCCGAACATCCCCGAGGTGACGTGAATGATGTTCTCAAGAGCGTTCTGAAGTTAGACTGCCCCTCTTTGGCTCGTCCAAGGTCACCTTCCCCGAGTCTCAGCTTTCTCATCTGGAAATGTTACTCGACCCTTCCTTGCAAGGTGCGGGCCCTCGAGAGCCTGCGCTCTGAGCCACGTGTCCACACCACCTTCTCTCAGCATAGCCGCAATCTCACACCTGCTGGCATCGACCAGGACAGTGGAGCAAACATCTTCACGTCACGAAGCTGCCTGCCTGACACACAGGACAGTGAGGCACCCTTCCTCACTGGTCCTCGCCACCCTTCCCAGGCGAAGCAGGGCAGAAACAACAAGTTCTTCCTCTCTGCCCTCCTGTTTACGGCTCCATCCCGATCAGCCCTCTCTGGTAGTGCTCTTTCTTCAGATAAGACCGGTACCATGGTTCAGATGTCAGTTTTCCTATTTACAATCTCACTGCAGCCCTGCCTGGAGATCACAGCAAAGTCACCCGGGAGCATAGGACATTTACAGACAAGCCCTGAGTTACCTCTGTAAATGACTAATTTCATCCGTTATGCATGAGGTTTACCGGTTTAATATTCAGAGAGAGGGTCTGATAGCACAAGGAAGGACTGGATCTTGCCTCTGTCAGTTCCCATCTGAGTGATGCTGAGCAAGTCACTTAGCATGTGGAGCCTCAGTGCACTCGGGTGTAAAACGGGCATAACCTGCACACCTTGAAGGACAGCTCTGAGGACACAATAAAATCACCAACGTGAATTGGCAAAAGCCATCATAGCTTGTGGCAAGTGGCAACACATGCTCGATAAATTTTAGTCTCTTTCCCCAAGTTCTTCCCAGCATCTAAAGTCACTGCTGAATGCTTATAACATCTCAGAATTTTCGTGGACAGTCTTTAAAAGAACTGTTCATTTTCTCCCTTGTCTTCCTTCGTGTACATGAGGTTTTGGGGGGTGGAGGTGGGGAGTGGAATCTGTTATTCAACAGACTGCTTCAGAGTTAGTTTTGTTTGGGGTATTTTTTTGTCTCACCTTCTTAAGAGGGTAGAAAGAGAAAATAAGTGGGTGAGCGTTAAGACATAAAAGTCCACGGAAAAAAGGTCCAAACTATCAGAAAAATATCAGACAACCTTTAAGCAATCTCTGACAAATAAAAGAAACTTAGTAAAATTTTAGTAGATCTATATTTTCCCCTAGAGCTACAGAAATCCTCTGCATGTACATTCCTTGACCAAGAACTGCTTTAAAAACCTCCTCATTTTCCTTAGGGGAGCAGTTAAGGCAAAGAGTGACATTTCACACACTCTAAACACTCAAAATCAGGGTTTTCCCTTCTCTCTCCTCATTTACCTTTTCAGTCTTTAGGCTATTTTTCTCACCCTGAAGCAACATCCAAAGGCCTATTTCTTTTTTTAAAAAAAAAGGTTTTTAACAGCTAACACAAACTAGATATGTCTGTTTTTCTCTAGAATGGGCTTTAAAACTTGAGTTAGCTCCCGCTAAGGGAATAGAGCTTCCTTTGCACACAGCCTATTTTGAAATAAATGAGGCAATTCTGGGTAATAAATTGGCTTTAATTCACTGATACCGAAGGAAGGTGAAAACGAGACTGGGAAATTGCTGTGGTCGTCTTGGGCGAACCCGGGAGGATAGGGGACATGTCAACAAACTGGAGACACACAAACACCCTCCCGTGTTCCAAAAGGGGAAACAGGTCATTCCTGCAGACTGAAGTCCAGTGATGGCAAACCAATGAGCATGCCACAGACACCTGGTAAGTTCCCGAAGATTCATAATAAGGTATTTTGTGAGTGCTTACAAACGAAAAGGGCCTACATGGGCTTACTGAAAATAAATCACGCCAAACCGACTGCATTTTATCTCAACGGGAAATAAGAAAGGGGAAAAGACCATAGCATTTAGTGAGAACTCTACTATACGTCAGGAATCATAAGTCAGAAGAAAAGCGTAGACATAAATATCTGGACTTGACCCGAAGGATCTGAGAAGGCCTCTCCCAGCTGCCCTGTGTACAAGTAGAGGCTGAAGGCAGGACAAGCAGGTGGATTCGTAGCTAGTGAAGGACAGTTCCAGGACAAAGGGTCCTGGACTTTGAATGGATGACTGACCACAGGGAGAGGCCCAGATCTCTGATGCAGGGCTCTTTCCTGTCCCCTTGGCACTATCCTCTTCAATATAATGGATGATAGTAGCATCTAGACCTAAAAATGTCCCTAAAAGGGTGACTCACATACAACTGTTACCAATGATGACAAAGGAGATTAATTCAACTAAACAATCAGAGAAAAAGGGGAGAAGAGAACTATGGCACACCTGCAGAACACCCACAGTTACCAGGACCAGGAATTCCAGCTCAGGGGGGAAGGACGTCACAAGGCGGGTAAGCGACCAACGAAGAGTCCTTAAGGATGGAAAACAAGACAAAGAGTAAATCCTCAACCAGCAAGCCTCTGACGGATGCAGCCAATGGCGTGCATGGACCTCTCTGCAGTTCTCCTTCATGGCAGAGCCATTAAGGATGCAGTCACCTGGGAGGACATCCTGGCTGAGGAAATTCTGAGAGCAAATGTGTGTGTGAAGGGAATATCTATAAAGAGCATATATGTCTGATTATAAAGTGAACTCTTTTTCTGAGGTCAAAAAATCAACCTACCACTGTTTTCACATAAAATCCTCTTCTCACCTAGTTCTCTGACTCTGAGAATGAGCATTAACAACCAGAGACGCACTAGAGCAAGGCCACACTAGAAGTGTGTTAGGTCAGGGCAGGGGTAAGGGGCAGGGAGAGGAACCTCAGAGCCCAGCGATCATCCAAGGGAAAACAGGCACGTCATTTTTGCAAGATACACCACTTTAGGGTCAGGAGTAGCCCAACAGCAAGATGCACACATGATTCCATATAAATCTCCACAAGCTGTGTGCAGAGCATCAAGTTTCTCAGCTTTTCGTTATCAAGAACATCTCTTAGAGAGATTCTTTTCACATGCTTACAATTGGAACTCTCTGATCAGCTTTGTTTTAAATCTCCTCATCCAGAGATTATGTCTGTGGGCATATTTTCAATTATACAATAATCTTGGGGGAGAGCCAGACAGAATTACAATGAGGGGTAAGTCTGGATGGAGGTCGGGGCAGGGTAGAAACAAAGGGGCATCGGGGACACCACACAATCCTCACCCTCTAGAAGTTGAGTTTCAAGGTTATTTGTGGAATGTTTGAGGCCATCAGGCTTTATAATTACATTGACTAAAAATTCATTTAACTATGTTCTTAAGCAGAACTAAATACACATGGCCACAGAAATTCAAAGTTCTTTTTCTTGGGGCTCCTGGGTGACTCAGTTGGTCAAGCATCTGACTCTTGATATCTGCTCAGGTCATGATCTCACAGACATGAGATCAGACTCTGTGCTGAGCGTGGAGCCTTGGGAGTCTCTCTCTCTCTTCCTCTCTCTCTCTCTCTCTCTCTCTCTCTCTCTGCCTGTTTCTATCTATCTTTCTGTCAAAATAAATAAATAAACATTTTTTTTAAAAAAAGCTCTTTTTCTTATAACCACCTTTAGAGCTTAGCATAGTGCTGGATACTCTATGTACCCAACAAATGCTCCAATATGCCACAAAGAGCTGTCTGATGGCATCCCAGACCACCGATCTGATTCTGCATACCAGGGTCAGACCCAGCCTGATGCTGAAACATAAAGAAAGGCAGTTATGGGGTGCCTAGGTGGCTCAGTCAGTTAAGCATCCAACTCTTGATTTTGGCTCAGGTTATGATTTCACAGTTCATGGGATCAAGCCCCACAGTGGGCTCCACACTGACAGCACAGAGCCTTCTTGGGATTCTCTCTCTCTCTCTCTACCCCTCCACCCTCATGTGTGTACATGCATGCACTCTCTCTCTCAAAATAAATAAATGAACCTTATAAAAAAAGAAAGTTGTTTCTTTACACTGCATTTTTTCTACATGTTTAAATGAGATAGGACATGAGAAAACACATTGTAAACCAGAAAGTGCTACAGAAACGAAGAGTCTTACTAATGCTATTTCTAAGATTGATAGCCCAGTCTTATCCCAATAGTTTATGCATCCAATATAGTTATTGTAACAGCCTAGTTACTGCCCACGATATTCAGTCCACACTACCACCTACCCCCAAATTATAAGGCTTTATGATACACATAACAAATGTGATCTAGAAGACAACTCAGAATGCAAGGATTTGAAAATAAACATCAAAACTAGCTTGATGCATTTGACATAACTGGTGTCCATGAACTCATCCAACATTCACTGAGTATCTACAAGGTGCCAGGCACATTCTAAGGATTTAACATATTTTTATGTCATTTAATCCTCACCAAAACCTAATAAGGTAAGGATTATCATCACTGTTTCCAGAATAAGATTGCTGAGGCTTACAGCAGAGAAGTAATTTGTCCAAAGTCAGACAGTTGGCCAGTGCTGGAGCTGAGACCAGAGCCCAGGAAGTCTGGCCTCCCTCTCAGCCTCAACCCTTCCCTATAGGCAACAAACACTGACTTTCTGTATGAGAGTCTTGGATAAGTACAGGTCTCTAAGAGCTTGGGATTCAACTCCTAAGGAGTCTACAGGACCTAACTCTCAGATGTAATCCCCCAAAGGATAACTGTTCAATGGTATTTAGTGATTATCTATAAAATATTCCAGAAAAAGTAGATTACTAAAAACTCTAAGACGAAACCTGCACAGCAATAATGTCCAAACTTAACGACCTTGCATGATTTACAACGCTCTTTACACAAAAGCTTTCCAAGCTGAAAATGTGCTGAAGCCGGTTTGGTTTCAAACAGAGGCTGCTTATTAAAGATTCTCTACAGCGGATGGCATCAAATTTAATGTGACAGCCACACAAAATGTATCCTTCACATGCAAAGGAGGGAAACCTCTGGAAAAAGTGACCAGGTCAAGTTGGAGTTAAATTAATATCTATTCTTCTCAAACTATTCAAACAAATAGAAAAGGAAGGAAAACTTCCAAATTTATTCTGTGAGGCCAGCGTTATTCTGATACCAAAACCAGAAAAGACACTACAAAAAAAGAAGACTACAGGCCAATATCTCTGATGAACCACAGATGCAAAAATCCTCAACAAAATATTAGCAAACCAAATCCAACAATACATTAAAAATATCATTCACCACAATCAGGTGGGATTTATTCCTGGAATGCAAGTATTGCTCAATATTTACAAATCAATAAATGTGACACATCACGTCAATTGAAAAGACGGTAAAAATCATATGGTCCTTTCAATAGATGCAGAGAATACAGCCAACAAAGTACAACATCCATTCATGATAAAAACCCTCAACAAAGTAGGTTTAGAAGGAATATACCTGAACATAATTAAGGCCTTATATGAACAACCCACAGCTAACACCATACTTACTGGTGAAAAACTGAGGCTTTTCCCCTAAGATCAGGAACAAGACAAGGATGTCCTGTCTCACCACTTTTGTGCAACATAGTACTGGAAGTCCTAGTCACAGTAATCAGACAAGAAAAAGAAATAAAAGGCATCTAAATTGGTAAGGAAGAACTAAAACTTTCACTGTTTGCAGAGCACATGATACAATGTATAGAAAACCCTAAAGACTATGCGAAGAAGAAGAAGAAGAAGAAGAAGAAGAAGAACTAGAACTCATAAATGAATTCAGTAAGGTCATAGGATTCAAAATCAATGTACAGAAATCTCTTGCATTTCTACACACCAATAATGAAGCAACAGAAAGAGAAATTAAAAAAAAAACAATCTCATTTACAATTGCACCAAAAATAATAATAAAATACCTAGGAATAAACTTAACCAAAGATGTGAAAGACCTATACTCTAAAAACTGTAAAACACTGATGAAAGAAGTTGAAGATGACACAAAGTAATAGAAAGACATTCTATGTTCATGGATTGGAAAAACAAAAATTATTGAAATGTCTATACTCACCAAAGAAATCTATAGACTTAATGCAATCCCTATCAAAATACCAACAGCATTTTTCACAAAGCTATAAAAAATAATTCAAAATTTGTATGGAACCACAAAAGATCCCAAATAGCCAAAGAAATCTTGAAAAAGAACAAAACTGGAGGTATCCCAATTCTGGACTTCAAGTTATATTACAAAGCTGTAGTGATCAAAACAGCATGGTACTAGCACAAAAACAGACACACCGATCAACGGAACAGAATAAAAAACCCAGAAATAAACCTATGATTATATGGCCATTTAGTCTTCGACAAAGGAGAGAAGACTATCCAATGAGAAAAAGACAGTCTTGTCAACAAATGGTGTTGAGAAAAATGGACTACTACATGCAAAAGAATGATAGTGGACCACTTTCTTACACCATACACAAAAATAAACTTAAAATGGATTAAGGGTCCAAATGGGAGACCTGAAACCATAAAAATCCTAGAAGAGAGCACAGGCAGTAATTTCCCTAACATGAGTCATAGCAACATTTTTCTAGATATTTTCTAGATATGTCTCCTGAGACAAGGGAAACAAAAGCAGAAATAGACAAGTGGGACTACATCAAAATAAAAAGCTTCTGCACAGCAAAGGAAACAACCAACAAAACTAAAAGGCAACCTATGGAATTGGAGAAGATATTTGCAAACGACATATCCGATAAAGGGTTAGTATCCTACATACATAAAGAACTAACACAACTCCACACCAAAAAAAAAAAAAAAATCCAACTAAAAATGAGCAGGGGGTGCCAGGGTGACTCAGTCAGTTAAGCGTCATCTCTTGGTTTCAGCCCAGGTCACGACTTCACAGTCTGTGAGTATGAGCCCACGTCAGGCTCTGCACTGAACATGGAACCTACTTGGGGTTTCTCTTTCCTTCTCTCTCTGCCTCTCCCCATCTTGCTCTCTCTCTCTATTTCAAAAAAATAAACAGTTTTTAAATGAGCAGGAAAGTGAAATAAGTCAGAGAAAGACAAATATCATATGATTTCACTCATATGTGTAATTTAAGAAACAAAACAGATGAACGTAGGGGAAGGGAAGGAACAAGAAAATAAGAGAAAAACACAGAGGGAAGCAAACCATAAGAAACTCTTAAATACATAGAACAAACTGAGCATTGCTGGAGGGGAGGTAGGTAGGGGGGATGGGCTAAATGGGTGATGGGCATTAAGGAGGGCACTTGTTGGGATGAATACTGAGTGTTATATAGATGTGATGAGTCACTAAATACTGCTCCTGAAACCAATACTACACTATATGTTAACTAACTTGAATTTAAATTAAATACGTAAATAAATAAATAAGTATGTAAAAAAAAAAATGGGAAGACATGGACAGACATTTCTCCAAAGACACACAGATGGTCAACAGACACAACAAAAGATGTTCAACATCACTCATCATCAGGGAAATGCAAACCAAAACTAAAATGAGATTCACCTCACTCCTGTCAGAATGGCTAAAATCAAAAACACAAGAAACAGCAAGTATTCACAAGGAGAAAAAAGAGCCCTTGTGCACTTGGTGGGAATGCAAACTGGTGCAGCCACTGTGGAAAACAGAATGGAGTTGCCTCAAAAAGTTAAAAATAGAAGTACCCTAGGGGCACCTGGGTGGCCCAGTTAGTTAAGCAACCAACTTTTGATTTCAGCTCAGGTCATGATCTCACAGTTCATGAGATCAAGCCCCACATTGGGTTCTGTGCTGACATGCTGGAGCCTACTGGGATTTTCTCTCTCCCTCTCTCTGCCCCTCTCCCACTCACTCCCTCCCCCCCCAAAATAAATAAATAAACATTCTTACAAAATAGAACTACCCCACAATTCAGTAATCACACTACTGGGTATTTACCCCCAAAATACAAAAACACTAATTCAAAGGGATACATGCACCCCTATGTTCATCACAGCATTATTTACAATAGCCAAATTACAGAAGCAGCTCAAGTGTCCGTTGATAGATGGCTGGATAAAGAAGATAATGGAATATTATTCAGCCATAAAAGAGAATGAAATCTTGGCATTTGCTACATGGATGGAGCTAGACAGTATAAAGCTAAGTGAAATAAGTGAAACAGAGAAAGACAAATACCATATGATTTCACTCAAATGTGGAATTTAAGAAATAAAATGAGTGAGCAAAGAGAAAAAGAGAGAGAGACAGGCAAACCAAGAAATAGACCCTTAACTCTAGAGAACAAACTGATAATTACCAGAGGGAAGGCGGGTGGGGGAATGGGTGAAATAGGTGATGGGGACTAAAGAGTACTTTTATCACAATGAGCACTAAGTGAAGTATTGAATTGTTGAATCACTATATTGTACACCTGAAACCAAACAATACTGTATGTTAACTGTACTGGAATAAAAACCTAATTTAAAAAAAAAGATCAACAGAAAGGAAATAACAAGGAATAAGGACAAATGGGTCACAAAGAAATGAGAAAAAGTCAAAGATACTAAAGGCCAGAATGAGTTACACCTTCTGTAGATATGCTAAGGACAGTGAAGAGGTTCAGAACAAATCTCCCCAAAATATGCTACTTTAGCACATGGATTATTTTGAGTTGAAGGCAATCAAGACCCAACTGAATCAAGAAAAACTTTTACCTCTTCCTTAACTGCCTAAAAGAATTTAGGTAGAGGGTCTGATCCAGGAAGAGAACTATCACCAGAGGCAACCACCAGGAATCAGGGCTAGGTAAGGTAAGCAGGTGTGGTAAGCAGGTGGGAAAGTGAGCAGGGCCTAGTGATCAAATACCTCTCTGGGTCCCATTGTCTCTGCATGGCAACCTGTAAATTGCCTCCCTCCACTTTGTGGTCCCAGACCCCCACCCCCTTCTCCTTAGCTCAGAATGGCATATAAGCCTAACTGCCTGGTTGCCTATGGGTCTCATATTCTGCTGGGGCCCCCATATGTACACAATTTGCTTTTCTCCTATTAATCTGCCCTATGTTAATTTGATTATTAGAACAGCCAAAGAACCAAGAAGCGCAGAGTAAAAAATCCATGCCACAGAACAGCAAAATATGTGTGTTTCAAACAAACAAAACCTGGGCAAGAAAGTTAAGCAGGTGGAGACAGGCCCCCAAGTTAGGGCACAACGGTAATAGATAAAAGAGAAGACAGGGCAGAATTACATAGCTCAGATGTTCAGCCTTAACCTCTATTAAAGAAAATGATCTTCAGATTGGAAAGGATAGTGGTAGCATAATTTAGGAGGAACTGAAGCCCAAGAGAGGCAAAAAGATGGAAAGAGAACACCTAGCCACTTCAAATGAGTTCATGTCCCCAAATGAGGGCGGATAAATTATGATCCAGTACTAAAGGAACTCACGGACACGATCCCAGAAATATATTCAGTGGGTTTTAAGAAATCATGGCCCTACTAAGTACTAAAGACTGGCAAGTGATCTGGCTTCACGAAGGGAAAAAGTAGAATCTAAGAGCTATTGATTAGTCAGCCAGACACATATCCTGCATACAATTCCAAATGAATGTTCAAACAAACATGTTATGACCAAAACAAATCAGGCAACCTCTGGAGCAAGGAATGGAATAAAGGCAAGTTAACTGCACTTCTGTGAAGCCCACTAAAATGGACAAAGCATGAGAAGTTGGGGAAAAAACTTTAATGACAATGCATGATCACATGCCCCATTCATTTAATATGCCCTTATAAAATGCCCATTTATCACTTGTGCCAGGCACTGCTATCAACATTTTACAAATATTAATTCATTTCATTCTCATACCAGCCCTATGAGTAGCCTTTTTCTACAGACGAGGAAAAGCGGGCAACCAAGAGGTTAAGTAACTTGCCCAAGCTCACATGGCTGGCGACTGACAGAGCAGAAATTAAAACCAACACAGTGCTCCAGGGCCATGGTTTTTACACTAAGTTGCATCTCCATCCTATGAGGGATATCTGCCAAATACTGTAAAATTTGGCTGAAATTAATAGCAGACACCAAGATTAATACATTTCTCTCCAGTTCTTGAGAAGCGAAGTATTTTTCCAAGATACTCCACTCAGAAAAAAAGAAGAGTGCAAGAATGAGTTTGGAAGAAAGCAGCTGCTGTCCAACTGTTAATTTGAGAAACATTAACATTTTTAGAAAACAATAATCTAAGAAGATTTCCCACTGGCTAGCTGATGCCTGCCCAAGTGTTTTGTTCAGTTCATTCATAAAACAAGGCCATTTCAGAAGCAACAAGAAGTACCATTCCAATTGAAAACTGAGTCAATAACTTGGAATATCAGTTTGAGAAAATGACAAAATGCAAGGGAAAGAAAAAATTATTAAAGAGAAAATAATATACATACAGGACAACAAGCATGTGGATGACAGGTATCCCTCAAGAAGACAAAACAAATAGGGTACCAAAGATACAATCAAAGAAAACATTTATGAAGTAAACAAAACCTAACAAAACAAAACAAAACAAAAAAACCTAACCAACTGTACAAAAAAAGGTATACACAGCACTCAGGGAAAACAGTTGAAATATTATGACCAACACCAAGATATCTTGGTAAAATCACTGAATTCCAAAGAAAAAGAATAAATCCTATGTGAATCTCCGAAAACTCAAGTCACATACACAAAGGGCAAAATTCAAGCTGGCTTCCAAAACAACACTCAAGGCTGAGTGACACTGCTGATACAGTTTGGGGATAGGGGTGGAGGCACTCAAGAATTTTATAGCCAGCCAAGTTGTCAAACACTATAAAGACAATAAAAAGTCATTGTTCAATATGCGTGGATTCGGATACAACCATGGGCCTTCTTGATAAAAACCTCCAGTTGGTGAAATCCAGACAATCAAGCAATAAATCAAGGTACAGGACACAGGAAGGGTAAGACCCTTCTATGAAAGACTACGGGGATGGTGGGGGGGGGGGGCCAGTGGGCCCCAGAGCCTTTTAAATAAAGCACTAGGCTAGACGACTATGAGAAGTATTAATATAGAATACAATATAAATGTTAAAATGGTGACAGTATAAAGTAATAATAGATCTAATGAAAGATAAACCATTTCTGATATTTGCAAAGCACTTCTGGAATTATCAAAGCCTTTCCCATGTAACCCCTTATTTAATCAACCAGACGATCTTAGAGATAAGAAACTTTCGAGCTCAGAGAAGCAAGCTGCAAACACACCCCTGCAGACTTTCCAACACAAGTCTGTCCATGTTCACTACCTGATATGAATATTTCAATTTCATTTTGCTTACAAACCCTACTTAGTACACTGATATAAAGACATCTGAGGACAGAGACATCACTCCTGAATCTGTACCCAGTTGTTCCTCCTAACCATTCCCAGGCATCTCCCTCACTGTGATTCTTCTTTCTATGTCATCATTATTAGTCTCCTTTGAGCCCCAGTTTCCCTTTCTCATCTCATTTTAGGAACTGATCCCTGCATTCAGAACAAAGACTGCTTTTATATACACGATGAACAGGAAGCTTCCCCAACAGAGAAACAGACTCACGCATACCTAGGGCCAAGGGGGCAACATACAAAGAACATGGAAAGAACTGGAAGAATGAGGGAATGCTTTCCTAAGTGAAGGAAACATGAGTACTGTCTTCAGATCCTTAAGAGACTGCCATGTGACACAGAGTAAAGCACATGTTGTCTGTTATAAAGGTCAGCACTCTGATCAATGGCTTGACTCTCAAGAACCACGGAGAGCCATGTGTCCCCAAAATCACCCAGTCTAACACCACTTCAAGTGCCTGTTATGGCGGATCATCACCTGTAACAATATTTTCTTTATACTTTTGCATAAACTGACTCATTTCTTTTGCTTAAATAAATCTATTTTGAAGAACAATTTTTTGGTACTACTACCATAACTGGGATATGACGATCACTTGCCATAATTAGAAGATAACTGTACAAATAAAGACCATGAAAAACAGCATTTTTTGTTGTTGGCCAAAGATTCTAGGGACAGAAGCCCG
Organism: Felis catus; assembly: GCF_018350175.1. Taxonomy (NCBI): domain Eukaryota; kingdom Metazoa; phylum Chordata; class Mammalia; order Carnivora; family Felidae; genus Felis; species Felis catus. The sequence continues at coordinate 16,793,634 of NC_058378.1, forward strand.
CTTGGCTCCATCTTTATTACAAGGGAAATTAGTTTTAGAGAAAGTTAAAGACACACTAGCAGCAAACAGACTTTCTCCTTGGCAAAAGGAAAACGTTAGACTGTGAGTTAGTGCTATTCCTTGTCAAGTCCTGTGACTCTGAAAATCATCTCTTGTACCACTGGGTGACACATCCCTCACCTGTACAGGAATGAGTGCATGCAGTAAAAAGTGTTCCTAAATGACTTATAAAGTTATTCTGACTTATATTCACATAAAGCAAACTAGGAGCCCAATATGGAAGCATGTGTTATAGTAAGTAAAGCGAGCAACGATGGAAAAAATAGTTAATATTTGTTGAATGTTCTATGGTGTACAAAGCACTTTCTCTTACATTATTACACATAATCTGTTTAAAGTAGCGACTATTCTGTCCCCAGAAGAGTTCAACAAAGCATCCCTCAGGACAGATGACAGCTAAGGCACATGCCAACACCAACAGACTCAGACTCTGGGCTGCCCTACCAACCTTGCTATTTGAATTGCTAATTTTTAAAAGAAACGGAATTTTAAATTAAAACTTGAACCTATGGTCAGTTAGAAATCTGAATTGGATTCACCGAAGTAGAAAGCAATTTGATCTTAATTCAACAAGGGCGAAGCACATCCAAAAGAAGTTTGAATGGCAATTATTCTGTGTGTGTTACTACCACAACAGATCATACAAGCAGAATAACGTTCCTGTAGCTTATCAGGGAGAGGAGGGCTGAGGAAAGGTCACTGAAGGTAAGGAAGCATCAAACTTCTGATTCTGCCATTTAAAGACAGGTAAACTCCAAAAGGGTCAGCCAGACTGCAAAGCTCAAGTGTGCAAATTAAAATTCTCTCCCTACATCCCTTGGCAACCTTTGGGCTGCCCCAGATTTATCCAAATCAGAGAGAATGACACCTCCGTGGTCCTCTTGAGTACCTTAAAGTTAATGGAAATAATCTTGCCAATTGCTTTCCTCCTTCTTTTAGGAGGCACTAAATCCCACTTGTTCTGTAAGGACATCCTTCAGGATATGGGCTCCTGTCTTCACTCAACCAGGCTATGCAAGGTGACCATGCAGGGGAGCCAACTGGTTTACCTACTTTGAGGTACTGCATTTTAGCTACATTGTTTGAAAGATTTGCATAGGAATACATAAACATTTAAACACAAATTCTAGGAAGCCCAGAGGGCTTGGGCACAGCTGTTCTGAATTTTAAAGGGAAGAACTGTTCCATTTCTGAAATTCTCAATAACCTCAGCACCCTCCTTTGCTAAAGCTAATCCTGAACTCCCCCTCTCTAGACTCTCAAGTTCCCAGTCATCCTTGGAGCCCATGATGGCTGGGCAAGGATGAAAGCCTTCTCTTTTCCCTAAGAGCATTTCCCTTTACCCTTCAAGCTGTCAATGTCACAGATGTTTCACTGAGTGAAATGGTTGGGAGATCCTATGCCCTCTAAAGAGCATGTGGGGAGGGGATGGGCAGAGGATGGCCAGGTCCTGTCTGGCTGGGTCCATCCTGGCCTCTCTGCTTCTCTCAGCTTCTTTTATGTCATAACACCATTTGCTTAAAAATAACACTTCTATGTGGGGCGCTTGCGTGGCTCAGTTGATTAAACTTCTGCCCAGGTCATAATCTCACGGTTCGTGGGTTTGAGCCTCACATTGGGCTCTGTGCTAACAGCTCAGAGCCTGAAGCGTGTTTCAGATTCTGTGTCTCCCTCTCTCTCTGCTCCTGCCCTCTTCATGCTCTCTCTCTCTCTCTCTCTCTCTCTCTCTCTCTCTCTCTTTCAAAAATGAATAAACATTAAAAATAATTTTGAAATAACATTTCTATGTAATATTTTAAAAATGAGATTAGATTTTTGCTGAGGGCTTCTTAGATGACACTGATTGTCATATTTTATTTATGCACCAATGCAATGTTCCCATAGCATTTTAATTAAATTAGCTCTAGAATTCACCATCTTTCTTTCAGAATTCCATCTGTCTCTCCTTATTAGCCCGGTCTTTAAATCTTTCCCTGGAGAGATTAATTCAGTACACTTTTCTTCCCTCTTTGAGCCAAAAGCTACATGAGTCAAGATGGCAGACATTCTAAAAGATACAAGAACAATTCATCAAGTATTCTGCTTTAATATGATGTGAAAAGCTTAGGAGTTGTAGTGAACAGTAAACTCAACCTTACTGGCCAATGTGATGTGACGTGGGCATCAAAATTAAGCATTATCTTGGCTTGCACTGAAAAGGACCTAATGTTCAAGTTAAGGAGGCAGGAGACCTACTGTTCTTTGTTCTACTAGGAACACATATGGCCTATTCTTTTCCTTTCTGGGCACCACCTTTTAAGAGAAAACAGCAAAGGGGCACCTTGGTGGCTCAGTCGGTTAAGGGGCCAACTCTTGATTTTGGCTCAGGTCATGATCTCATAGTTCATGAGTTCAAGCCCTGCTCTCCGTGTTGACAGCACAGAGCCCGCCTGGCATTCTTTCTTTCTCTCTCTCTTTCTCTCTTCCCCTACCACCACCACCTGCCCACACTTGAGTTCTCCCTCTCTCTCTCTCTTTCTCTCTCTTTTTCAAAATCAATAAACATTAAAACAAATTATAAAGAGAAAACAGCCAGGAAGGCCACTAGTCTGGATGGTCTTAAGTAGAAGTGAGAACCTTTCCACACCCACAGAGAGTGATAATCCCGTGGAGACAGAGAGCTCTGTAATGTGACTTGGAATGGTGATGGGCGGGGGAGAGATGTGAAGGGAAAGAGGGAGCTTTAGAACCAGGTCAATAATCTCCCAGAGAGCAAGAAAAGCAGAAAAACTATTGTATCAGTGTCCTATTGCTGCTGTAACAAGTTACTGCAAATTTACTTGCTTCAAGTAATGCAATTTATAAATGGAAGACTTATAAATGTGTTATCTTACAGTTCTGAAGGTTAGAAGTCCAACATAAGAGTCACTGGGCTAAAATCTAGGTGTCAGCATTGTTACTTTCCTTATGGAGGCTCTAGGGAAGAATCTGTTTTCTTGACTTTTCCAGCTTCTAGAAGCTGCCTGAATTTCTTGGTTTATGGCCTCTTCTTCCAACTTCAAAACCAGCAGCTTAGCATCTTCAGATCTCCTTCCTGTCTCTTTCACTTATATTGTGATTACATTAGGCTCACTTGGAAAGTCTGAAATAGTATCCTGATCTCGAGATCCTTAACTTCATCACATCTGCAAAGTCTCTTTTGCCATGTAAGGTAACATATTCACAGGTTCCAGGGATTAGTATACAGAGATCTTTGGGGGGCCATTATTCTGCCTGCCTCCCTAGCACCGGGGGAGGGGAAGAAGTAACAAAGCATTTGAACTTAGATCACAAGCACGATGAAGAACTTCAAGGACTGAACGGTAAGTATATGCAGATCTTTAAAATAATAAGCAGGAGCGCCTGGATAGCTCAGTCAGTTGAGCACCTGACTCTTGATTTCAGCTCAGGTCATGATCTCATGGTTGTGGGATTGAGCCCCGCATCAGGCTATGCACTGAGCATGGAGCCTGCTTGGGATTCTCTAAATAAATAAATAAATAAATAAATAAATAAATAATTTTTAAAAATAATAATAATAAGCAAAGAGGGAGATGTGGGTTCAAATTCCAGTCTTCCATTTATAAATTGCATAACTTTTGCAAGTTACTTAATGTCTCTGGGCCTCTATTTTCTCATCTGAAAAATGGGGATAAGAATAGTACCCCCTCCATTTTAGGCTGTTGTGATGGTTAAGTGAGAGCATTAGCACTTGGCCTAACACATGTAGTAGAGGCACAAAAAAGAGACCTCAGACCTAAAAATTAGGAAACCAAGGCTCACAAAATTCAGTAGCTTAGCTATGCTGAACAATGTAATATCTATGATGCTTCCACTAGCTAATGCTTAAGGTTAAGATCGGTGTTTGGGCCCAATTTAAAGAGACATCTATTAATGCAACAAAAAAATAAGATTGTGTGCCCAGGTTACAGTGCTAAGTGCCAGTGACTTAAAAAAGCATTGGCCCCCAAGGAACTGAAGATCTGTTCAAGAATACCAACAAGTAGACAAAATATAAGTAAAAAATAAAAGCATCAATTGTCAAAGGTGCTAAATGGGTGGTAGAGACCATGTGTGCAAGAGGCCAAGGGCAAGTGATCCACGTCATTAATCTGGACACATACAAAAAGCCTTGCTGGAGGGGACGGGGTTTGGAGGAAAGAGAAGCCCTCGGACAGGAGAGTGGGAAGGTGGGGAGGCTCATCACCAAGTTGCAGGGGCAGCACAGCTGAAGTCAGAATTCACAAGAAGTACAGGGGCTGACAGATTACAGATGTCCGCATCAAGTGCTGTGGGACTCACAACAGAGGCTGCGCCAGCCTGCTTGCTGCATTACACAGACATTCCATCCCAGGGCTCTGTCTCCCTTCACTTCCATCAGTGTTTGCTTCCCATATTTCGGAGCTCTGATATCTGGTACATATATAACTGTCCATTCTTCTTGGTGAATGGAGCCTTTTATCAATACACAATGTCCTTCTCTGTTTCCTATAACAGTTTTTTACTTACAGTCCATTTTGCCTAACATCAGTACAGATACCTCAGCTCTCTTTTGATTACTCCCTTTTGATTTGCATGGAGCGTCTTTTTCCATCTTTCTACTTTCAACCTGTATGTGTCCTTAGAGCTAAAGTAAGTCTCTGTAGACAGCATGCACTTGGATCGCGGTTTTTTTTTATCCATTCTGCCAATCTATGCCTTGCGGTGAGTTTAATCTGTTCACATTGAAAGCGATTACTGATAATGAAAGACTCAATTCTGCCATGTTGCCATTTGTTTTCTGCAGCTTTTTTGTCCCTCATTTCCTCCTTTATTGCCTTCCTTTGTGTCTAGTTGATTTTTTATAGTGGCACATTTTGATTTCTTTCTCGTTTCCTTTTGCGTGTATTCCGTAGATGCTTTCTTTGTGGCCACCGTGAGGATTACATATAATATCCGAAAGTTATAATAATCTAATTTGAGTCAATACCAACTAAATGTCAATAGCATACAAAAACTCTACTTCTGCCCAGCTCCACCCACTCTTTTTGTTACTGGTGTCACAAATGACATCTTTATACTATTAGCATAGATTTATAATTATTTTTTATTCACTTGCTGTTTAAACTCTGTAGAACCTACCATTCTGAATGTGACTTTTTCTTAATTGGGCATTCACTTAGTTACTGTAGACCTCTGACTATTTTCCAGGGCTCCTGTGAAGTTATTTCAGCCAGTCTCTAATTGATCGTTTGTGTTTGTCTTTTTAAACATCTCCATGGGAGAACAAGGGCCTGGAGCTTCCTATTCTGCCATCCTGTGGACATCATTCCACTGAGGCATTTTAGGGCCTATAAAGGAGGAGGGGACCTAGTGGTGCTCCCCCATCCCCCATTTCTCTGCTCTGAAAATGCCTACCTGGAACCCCCTAATCACAGGCATAAGTTCAGACTGGAGCACTGTGAGGGCAGAATTTATGTTGCCACTAATTTTTCCTGTTTTCCCGTTAATTTGTAAAATCCCATAGTCCTCTAAAGGATTTGTAATTTTATATTGTTTTGGTTTCACTTATTATTTTGTATTTTTCGTCAATTTTGTTCTCATCTGGCATTGAGGAAGTTGTACAAGCATACCACCACAATAAAGCAAGTATCACAATAAAGGGAGGCCAGTCAATTTTTGGATTTCCCAGTGCTTACAAAAGTTATATTCACACAGTACTGTAGTCTCTTAAGTGTGCCTTATGCTTAAAACAGCATGTACATACCTTAATTTAAAAGCACTTTATTGCTAAAAAATGCTAAGCATTATCTGAGTTTCCAGCAAGTTGTAATCACTGATCACAAACGTCCATAACGAAATAATGAGCAAGTTGGAAATATTGTAAGAATTACCAAAATGTGATAAAGAGACATGAAGACAGCAAACATTGTTGGAAAAATGGCACCCACAGACTCACCTACTGCAACGTTGCCACAAACCTTCAATTTATTTCAAAAAAAAAATGCAATATCTGCAAGCACAATAAAATGAGGTGTGATGAGGGGCACCTGGGTGGCTCAATCAGTTAACCGTCTGACTCTTGATTTTGGCTCAGGTCATGATGTCAGGGTCAGGAGATTGAGCCCCGCGTCAGGCTCTGCACTGAGTGTGGAGCCTGCTTAAGATTCCGTCTCTTTCCCTCTACCCTTCCCCCTGCTCACTTGGTCACGTGTGTTCTCTCAAAAAAAAAAAAAAAGGGGGGGGGGCGCCTGGGTGGCGCAGTCGGTTAAGCGTCCGACTTCAGCCAGGTCACGATCTCGCGGTCCGTGAGTTCAAGCCCCACGTCAGGCTCTGGGCTGATGGCTCAGAGCCTGGAGCCTGTTTCCGATTCTGTGTCTCCCTCTCTCTCTGCCCTTCCCCCGTTCATGCTCTGTCTCTCTCTGTCCCAAAAATAAATAAAAACATTGAAAAAAAAATTTTAAAAAAAAGGTATGACTATATTTCCTTTGTTTTGAGACATACTTTTCTGTTTTACTAAATATTGAGTCCTGAATTTGCTTTGCCTTTCTTAACATTTTTATTTTCACTTAATTAATTCTTACTTCACTTATTTAACATTTTTCTTCCTTTGTTATATTTTACTACTTTTTCACTTCATCTGGATGTTTTATTTCAATTTACATGTATTTTTATAAACACTTTTTTGGGTTTTTTCCTCCAAATTTTTATTTAAATTCCAGTTAGTCAACATACAGTGTAATATTAGTTTCAGATGTACAATACAGTGATTCAACACTTCCCTACGTGACCTGGTGCTCATCATGACAAGTGCATTCTTTAATTCCCATCACCTATTTCACCCATCCCCCCCACCCTCTTCCCTTCCAGTAACCATCAGTTTGTTCTCTATAGTTAAGAATCTATTCCTTGATTTGTCTATTTCCTCCCCCTATATTCACTTTTGTTTCTTAAATTCCACATATAAGTGAAATCATATGGTATCTGTCTTTCTCCGACTGACTTATTTCACTTAGCATAATACTTTCTAGCTCCATCCACATCATTGCAAATGGCAAGATTTCATTCTTTTTGATGGATAAGTTATATCCCATTGTATATATATACACACCACACCTTCTTTATCCATTCATCAGTCAATGGACATTTGGGCTCTTTCCATAGTTTAGCTATTGCTGATAATGGTGTCCTAGACATTGGGGTGCATGTATCCCTTTGAATCAGTATTTTTGTATCCTTTGGGTAAATACCTAGTAGTGCAACTGCTGGATCATGGAGTAGTTCTATTTTTAACTTTTTGAGGAAACTCCATACTGTTTTCCACAGTGGTTGCACCAGTTTGCGCTCCCACCAACATATAAACACTTTTTTCTTAATTTCTACTTTCTTTAATTTTTCTCCATTATGGTTCATTTATCACATCTTATCCTTAAGCGACATTGAAGTTTGTGTATCATTCTCTCAAGTTCGTATCTCTGCTTCTAAATTATGATTATTTCTCTTTATTTTATGTAGTTTTAAAATTTATCACTTCTAAATCTCACTTTTTAATCTTTGAATCTGTGATCACCACTTTTATCGTTTCTATATTTCACTTTTATGTTTCAACTGTATTCTATTTTATCAGTATAGAGTGGTAAATAAGGCAGCAGGCCAGGAGGTGAAGGCCTCCTGTCTCCACCACTAGTAGCTATGTGAACTCTGGTGAGCTATTTAACCTCCCAGTATCTCAGTTTCCTATTTTTAAATGAGGAATCAACAGTTTCCATCACATAGAATTGAAGGAGTTCATATATGTAAGGCTCTTAGAAGAGTCTCTGCTACATGGCCACCTAGGCAGAAACAGATAGAGGCTCACTAGCCCATTTCCCTTTTCTCTCGGACACATGGTTGGACTACATTTCCCAGCTACCCCTGAAATTATGTATAGCCATGAGTCTGAGTCCTAGTCAATGAAATTGTGAACAATAGTGATATCCTCCACTTCTAGGCCTGGCCCCCTTTGCAGTTGTCCCATGCTCTGTCTTCTTCTATCTACTGATTAGATGTTGACTCACTGGGTGACTCTGGAAGCCATTTGTTGCAAACAGAGGAGAACTGGTCTATCTGAATCCCTGAATGACTAACTAGGATAGAACCCCTACCCCCTACCACCACAAACAACAACCCTGCTTCAAAATGTAATTTACAGGGGCGCCTGGGTGGGTCAGTTGATTAAGTGGCCAACTTAGGCTCAGGTCATGATCTCACAGTCTGTGGGTTCAAGCCCCACGCTCAGGCTCTGTGCCGGCAGCTGAGAGCCTGGAGCCTGCTTGGGATTCTGTGTCTTCCTCTCTCTCTCTGCTCCTGTCTCTCTCTCTCCCTCTCTCTCTCTCAAAAATGAATAAACATTAAAAAAATTTTTCATTAAAAAAAATGTAATTTATATATATGAGCAAGATAACAAACTTTGAAAGTGACATGCCACTGAGAATTTTGGTTTTTACATTACAACAGAAGGTGAACTAATACATGATTAGTGCCTTAAAGTAAGGCCCTACCTAAAACAAGGAGCACTGGTTTAGTAATGAGGCAGGAGACAACAAGGAAACTGATCTTAGAGGTTGGAAAGGTGGAGGCCCAAGTTATGCAGTGGCAAAATATTTAATAAAATCATCACCTGCAATAACTAAAAAGCATACCTAGTGTCTACTATGCTTGTAGCTCCAGGGAAAGAGTTGAAAAGTAGAACATTAGTAGTAACAAAATGAAAGAAATAGTAAATATTAAACTAATATTAAAAAAAGAGATATGCTCACTCAAGAATTTGTTGGTTTGCAAGCATAAATGAAAGGGGTTAGAATGAAGAAACGTGTGTACTGTAAGAGTTGGAAAGGGTTGAAAGCTGGCTGCTTCTAAATCTCAAACGGTAAGAAATAAGATTGAAAAACCTTGAGTGACAAAGGCCCAAAGACTCAGCCCTGTAACAAGGAACTGATTAAGAGTTTGCGTTCCCATCTGAGCTTATGGGCCTCAAAATAATCACCATTTGGTTGAGAAAGAAGGGCATGGGATGATAAAGTAATGTAATAAGTCGAGCTTGATAATAATATCTGGGAAAAAACTTTGGGATTATCTGTTGGTATAAGGAACTTAGTGGAAAAAAAAAAAAAACAGAAGAGAATCCTACTCCATTTTTGACAGAAATGTATGGCCTAAGAAACCATGAGCTTGAATTTAAAAAAATTAAAAAGTCTGTAAGAGCCTTTAAAAATCTCAGGCCACCAAAACAGAGGGCAGCAAAAGCTATGCACACCCTCATGAAGATGGCAGACTCCCCAGCAACCACTTCAAATGTTGCCAGGGAGAATAAGACAAAGAGGAACTTGGCAGGACAGACCATGGAGACCAATCAATTAGAGATTTCCTCTAAGAAAGCAGAATCGAGGTCTAATGGAGAAAGTTCTCCCACCGCCTGTTGGGGGGACTCCACCTTGCCTACCCAATGGCTTTGGTGATTGCTTTGCACACAGGACTACTGTGCACATCCTATTTTACCCTCTTCCAAGTGGGAGTTTTTTGTGCTTTATGACGTCTCTGCTCCACCACTGAAAATTGAGAGAGGCTGGGAGAAGGCAAATAATGGTTTTCCTTTTTAAGTCAGAAGTCACAGAAACATGAGGATCCTCATTTAGATGTGAAAGAGAAGACTGCACATCAGCCAGAGATCCTGAAAAGTGATCAAGACGCAATGACTGCATAGGACCTCCAGTGTTTCCTTCTGGGAAGGGTGAGTGGAAATGTGAGGCAGGGGGAAGTGAAAGGAGTTTTGGTGACCAGTAGGGAAAGCTGTGGCAGAGACTGGCCACTGTTCCCCAAACCTATTGCTTTCTCCTCCTGCATGCACAGCTAAACTACATTTCCCAGCGTTCCTCATGGCTTTATATGGCCACGTGACTGACTGACCAATGGAATGTGAGCAGAAGCAGTATCCCCCACTTCTGGTTCTAATGCATAAAAACCTCCCATGAAGTCTTCTGCTCTTCCTTTCACTACCGGCTAGCTGGGTGGCAAAGTCCTGGGCAACTTTGGAAGCCACATGCTGAAAGTAGTGGGGCCTTTGTCAGCCTGAAACCCTGAATGGTCATGCAAGGCAGAGCAGCCCCTCCAGCCAAGCCTGGTCTCTCAATAGGGAGGGAGAGTCTGAACTTTACCTTCAAGAAAAATATACTTCTAATGTTTTAAGCCATCGATATCTCTGAATATCCGTTATGGCACTAGCATCACCTTAAATACAAGAACTTAATAAAAATTAAGGCAAATAATGGGATGACAACTGTAAACATTCCAATTTAATGTGACTGGATGAGTAAATTATGGTACAAACATGGAGTACTGTGTAGCCATTCACAATAATGATGTAAAGCAGTATTTGTTGACATGAAAACATTTCTGTGCTATACTAATAAGTGGGAATAAAATTAAGTTAAAAAAAAAAGATGCAGCATGATCCCATTTCTATAATATTGTAGTGCATATAACACAGGCTCTGAGAACCTTCTAGAAGGATGTTTGGTAAAAAATTAAGAGTGAGAAAGGTGGGACTTGAGGGATCATTTCTTCTTCCATGATGTATTCTTCAGGCTTGTTTGATTTTTTTTTATTATGACGATGTTCTGTTTTTTATATAGAATCAATAAAGTTATGTTTGTACATTAACTGTATTATTTTTCTTCCAGGCGACGCTACGATGTCCCATTCATTTCCCTTAAGTCTTCCCATCTTCTTCAATATGGAATTCCCTAAAAACACTACTTCAAAGAAGTCAGAAAACCTGTGGGTGAGAAACCCCCCTCCCAAGACAATAACAATCTTATCTAGCCTTACAACCGTCTGCACTTCTCACAGTACATGTATTTCCATCAGTTTATAAGAACTGACATGATTTAAACTTCCCAGGATATTGGGCGGGGCTTATAAGCTGAACTTGCCCTCCAGGAGAGGAGGAGCAGCCAGCGCAGTGCAGTTTGACTTGAACAAGGAATCAGAGAGGGCAGGGAAGAAGGAGGAGGCAGCCACAGCCCAGTATGAAATCTTCCTCACATTCACGTGACTGCTGGTGTGTTTACCGCTGAGTTAACCACCTTCCTCCCAGCCAGGGTGAAGGAATGACTCTCTGACTGCACAGACCTCTCCATTACTAGGATCGCAGAAGAGGTGTCCATAGTTATGATTCTCACCATCAGGGTGGCTGTCATAAGAATTGTAAGATTTTAAACAGAGGTGTGAGCCAGGTGAAGTAGAGTTTTGGGGAAATTAATCAGACCAGAATGTCCACTGTCATTAGGAAGAGGCCAAAGGCTGAAAGCCTACTTTAAAGGCTATGGCAGTAATCCTAACACATGTGATGAAGATGAAACACGGAGGAAGGGTCCATGTGCTATGAGATCCTAGGGAGTGTACCAGCCCCTAAGCACCCAACAGATTTAGAGTCCACACAAGCTATACACAGAGTACAGGAAACCTGGGACCACTCCAGGTACACCAAACAGAGGACATTTAATCCAGAGAGTTGGTCACAGAGGTGTGGAAAGAACTGGAAGAGAACAAAGGAGAAGGAAAGGTGGAGCCAAGAGGAGGAAAGGATAGTAGCTAAAAATCAGGGGCTGGTGCTCCTAGGCTGTGTGTCCCAGAGCCTGCGCATGTGCTGCAGGGCAAGAGGTGGTGGGCATTGGCTCTCAGGCCTGGGAAACAAAGGCCACCTGCCAGGGCAACTGGAGTCCCCAAGTCACACAGCCTTGCCACTGCTACAGTGCACGTCTGCAGGTGCCCCACTGAAAAACCCAGAATTCACAAGCTTTTCTCTTCCTCCTGCCTCTGGTGTCCCACAAGTGCCTCTTACTGGCAGAATTTAACAGGAAGGGAGCTGACAAGGGAGTTAGGGATGTGCCACTTTCAGACTCCCAGCCCCAGGAGTAAAGAGCAAAGCACAGAAGGGCGGGTGAGGGGCCAAGAGTCAACAGCCAGCACCCGGCCTACACCCTTGCCCATTCTTTTCTGGCCTGTGTTAACAACTGTCCACGCTGGAGGACACGAGCAGGGCAGTGGTGGGGAAGGGGGCCTTGGAAGGAAAAGGACTATAGCCCTTGGCTTCAAGGAGAATCCTAGAGAAAATTCAGAATTGAGGAAATGGCAAAATTGTTCCTCCGAGTATGGTAATCCCATCACTGAAATTACAGTGAAGTGAGCAAGACAGAGCCGGCTGAAGCATGCCACACCCTCCTCCAGACGACCCCGCTCGCTACCCTGACAACAGCATCTTTCTCTTGTCGACAGAGCCACTGCTGGCACAAATGGTACCACTGGGCACATTTTTCAACGGGCACCTCCTCGGGAGTGATGGACTATGAAAAGACATCCCCTCTAGGAAACTATGTTAGAAAAAAGTAGCGTCTCCAAGCTGATGAATTAGGAAAAGGCAGGCCTTCCTCAGCACAGCAGCCCAGCCTGAGTGTCAGCCCCACTCACCCCTCAACTGGGATGCTGGGCAGGACATCACCCCCACGTGGAGGGCTGCAGCCTCCCCTGTTTTAGTTTGCTACTGTTTTCTAAGTCCTTTGTGTATATTATCTCCTGTAATGCTCACAACAGTCCAACAAAATAAGCATAACTATTTGCCCAGCTTACAAAGGGCAAGTGACAGAACTGCTATTAGAGATTTGAAATCTAATTATAACCCATCAGTAACAATAATCATCATAATAATACAAGTGCCCACAATGAGAAAGACACTGTTACTCAGATCTTTACTCATATGACCACAGTCGATTCGCCTAACAGTAGGATGTGGCTATCATCCCCTTCAGTCCGCTCGCCAAGAGCTCACTGCTGAAAGAGCCTGGGCACTGGGGTCTAAGGCAAGTGCCCAACCTGCATGTTAGTGCACATGGCGTGTGCACTTGATCCCCGGCCACTGCGAACGGCATCCTTTCATTTATTTTTTTGTACGAGTTACTGCCTCTCTCAAAGAGGCCTGAGCACAGTCGGATCTGACGGCACAATGAGACCGCACAGGAGTAGCTGAAGCTGGGATTTCCTGTGGGTTTTCTGTTGGCGAAACAAAAAGTCCCTTTGACTCTGACTCCTTTGGGGTTCCAGGGAACAAGCTGGCATTATCTTTGCACTGAAGGGCCTTTGACTCCCACAGTCACTGCAGACAATGCTGAAAGAACACCCAAAGGATCAGCCAACTGGCCTGCCAAGTCCCCAAGCTCACAGAAGTTCTCCCTCAGTGAAAACAGCTCCCCAAAGTTACAGGGAGCCGGTGAGGTTCGGTGGCAAAGCAAGCAGCCAGGTCCTGCTCCACCCCAGTGTGCGCTGGGGTTGGGTTCGTTTTCATAATGGTTTTATTAAATACACATGAACCATGACTGTTTCTTCCCCGGAGCCAAAACACCTGAGAAGCCAAGGGAGTGAGCAAACTCCGAGCTTAGAGAGAAAGGCAATGGCAGGCATGCTGCTGAGCTGAACTTCTTTTAAGGTTAGAATGCCCTCTTTGGGTATGAAGTGATATCAGCAGGAGCGGCGAATTTTCTGCGACGGGAGAGGCAACCCATCAGAGAAGAAACCAAAACACAGACAGTGTCCTAATGGAGACTCTTAAAGCTTACATTTCATACAGATGAACGTTTTATAAAGAGAAAACCAAAATTAAATTGCACCTTGAAAAAAGCAAAGATTGTCTGGGTCTAGACCAGAATTCCCTTTGCAGAGCCAATGCAATATACTCTGTCATGCAACCATCACTCTCCGTGATACATTTGGTATTAATCACCGACACGAAGCCTTATCACAAGGAACTCTAGAATGCTCAGAGCCCAAGACAGCATCACATATGCCAAAGGACTCGCTCACCTTGACTGCAGGTGGTGGGCATGTAAGGGGGCACCTTGACTGTTGCAACCCTGTCCCCTGCAGGCCTATCAATGACAGCAGTTGTCCCGTGCTCCCTCTAAGACGAGCAGTCTCAGGGGCCTGGGAAGCCTACAGCATAAGGTATCATTTGCCCTCAGGTTGCAGAACGTGGCCATACAGGATTAATCCAAGACGCAGCCTCAAGAGAAGACTCAAAACTCATGCAAGGCAGTCCACACAATGTGGCCCTCCCTAGTGGCTTAGGCAAAACACAAAGAATCCAAGTGTCAAGCCAAGAATCAAAAACCAGGGTGGCCTAGTGAGCACACAGTCTTGGAAGCTGAGTCCAGGAACCTCCCCACCACCCAGAGCAGACCACCCGTGCCGCCTTGCAGAGGGACCATGTGCACACCTGTTCCAGAAGTGTGCTGAAGCTAGACTGGACAACACACCCTCCATAAAGTCTCGTTCCCACCCTCCCTGCACCACTTCCCGTGGCCCTCTGCTCATCCCTTGTACAGTACTGGACTTGGTCACGGCTTATCAGCAGCCTGGCTCAGTAGAGACAACCCAACAGTAGCTGAGGCTAAGAATTGAAAATGGAGGAGGAAGAAAAGAGAGGCGGGGGGCCGGGAAAGAGGAAGCAAAATGACAACTATTAAGTACAAGTTCGTGATGCATCATCTAGAATTCCAGAACCCAGAAGTGTCCGTCTGAGAACCACAGGCTTCCTCTCCTTTGTCTTGCAGACATCTGACTTCACCGAGCTCGATCTCGTAGGCTGGCAAACCTCGTGTGCACAGATGCAAAGCAATCAAGGGCCTTTATTTATTCCACTGAGTCCTGGGAACAAGCAGCTAGTTTGCCACAGAAACACTAATGTGATTTAGTTAAGGGATCAGGGACCCAGACTGGGATGTGAGGGACAAGCTATAAGGCAAACTGAGATTAAAGGAAGGACTGACCTTAGGGACAGTATCAGCAAGTTTATAATAAAAGCAATTCTTTACACAAAAATATTATAGATTGTGATGAGCTTTTATATGAAGGATTTTACCACAATTCTACACTGAGGGCTGATCTCATTCCCCTTGTTTCCACAAGAGAGGACACTGAGATCCAGAGAGATTAAGGGACTTGCCCAGGGTCCGACTCCCATCCGGCCTCCTGACCAAACATGGCTAACCATCACTTTTCCACAACACAACGAGTAACTTGAAGTATTTTCATCACAATTTAAATGAAATTTGTCTTGGCAATGCATCTCTGCCCTTTCCATGAGGAGATGCATTTGTCCGATGCTTCAGGAATTCACAATATATCACAGTAAGTGATGAACGTCATGAGCAACAGAATGTAGGTGGTGCTGGGAGCAGTGGGAGCACCAAGAGTTGGCTTGGGGTTGCTGCAGCCCCCCACATGCTTCACAGTCTTTTACAGCCACTCCAAATTAAAGTCATGGCAATGTGCTTTGGTATGGGCAACTGACATTCTTCTCTTATGAAATGTGTGAATGAAAGCACCTTTAGAAATTGTCCCCACTTGTATTGATCTAGAACACGCAGTGTGTCTAAAGAGTGGGCTTGCATATAAAACAACTTTAAAACAAGTACACTACCCTCTGCTTTCTAATGCAGCCACTGCCTAAGCCTCTCCGTGTAGAATGGCAGGAGCCACCACTGGTTAAGAAACAATTCTCCTGCAACCCTGGGGGCTGTATTACACAGGTTACTTTAAACCAACGCCACTCAATAAACCTTTATTCCTACTTCAGGTCGAATAGAAATGGTAAGAAGATAAATAAGACTTGGCCTGGCCTGGCCTGGCCTGCCCTCAACAAATTCAGCCCAGACTAATGCAAAGGCATGTCCAAAAGAGTGTGTTTCTCGGGGCGCCTGGGTGGCGCAGTCGGTTAAGCGTCCGACTTCAGCCAGGTCACGATCTCGCGGTCCGTGAGTTCGAGCCCCGCGTCGGGCTCTGGGCTGATGGCTCAGAGCCTGGAGCCTGTTTCTGATTCTGTGTCTCCCTCTCTCTCTGCCCCTCCCCTGTTCATGCTCTGTCTCTCTCTGTCCCCAAAATAAATAAATGTCAAAAAAAAAATTTTTTTTAAATAAAAAAAAGAGTGTGTTTCTCTATACTAAATTTGTGGCTGACTCACCCCTTCCCCAGCTCTGTAATGATTAATAATTATTCATTTTATTGGAAAAGGCAGTCTCCAAATTTGAGTTGAATATTGTTTAAAAATGAGGGAGGGGATCTTTTCCTCATTAAAAAGCAGAATAAAAATTTAAAGGCAGTGTCAATATGAATTCATCCCAAGATTAGCCTAAGGTAAAGCAACTCCCTTGGAATATCTCACTTTATTTCCACTGAGCCCTAGTCTACCTCAGCAAAATGGGAAAAATGAGACAGTATCAATACTTTTTCATATACAATATCAATACTTTTCATATATATCCCTTATGCTTTTCAAAAAAAAATTCTAAAACAATATTTGAATAAATGTGTTAGGTAATCCCAAATCAAAGAGGAAAATATAACAGTTGGATTAAAATGATAGAATTTGTCCATTTTTCCAATCAAAGTACTATTTAAGTCAAGTAAAGAAAGACACACAAAAGCTGCATGATTGGGAAATAGTTCAGAACTCATTCCACAACCCCCAAGGCCAACTGGCTGTCTGGGTAGAGGATGAGATCATGAGTGTTGCATCAGTGTGAGACACTCCCCTTCATCACGGTCCCCAGACAGCTGGAGGCCTCCCCCAGCCTGGAAAACATGTGTCCTCATGACAGAGCTGCCTGAGAGGAGAAAGTCAATGAAATTAGGCAAACACAACACCACAGCCAGGGGATTAATGCAGTTTCTACAGATGGAGAACTAGGACACCTCTTCCTAGATGAAGAGTAGCAGCACATTTTATATACAAGCATGAGAATCAATACTTGAGTAAATTATCTTCAAAATTATTATACCTAGGAGTGGGGCGCCTGGGTGGCTCAATCAGTTAAGCATCTGACTTCAGCTCAGCTCATGATCTCACAGTTCGTGGGTTTGAGCCCCACATTGGGCTCTGCACTGATGGTTCAGACCCTGCTTTGGATTCTCTGTCTCTCTCTTTCTTCCCCTGCCCCTCCCCTGCTCTCTCTCTCTCTCTCTCTCAAAAATAAATTAACATTTTTAAAAACATTTAAAAAATTAGTATATCTAGGAATAAAGACTGCAATTGATAAATTATAAATTAAAGGATTCCTCCTACATTCCTCCCTCCATCCATCCATCTATCCACCCTGGACAACATTCCCTGGGTATCTACTGGGTGCTCGTTACTCTTAATGATTTTGGTGTATCCCAATGTGCCCAATCATTCTGATAAAACAACATCCAGAAATTTCCTAAGAACGAATTCTCTTTTCTCCACTGAACTGTAAGCTCCTCAAGGGCATGGGCAGACTCTACATTTTTTTCTTACCTTAAACTGCTATAATGGCTCCTGGCAATGTGGTTTGTGTATCTCAATAAACATTTGAACTGAACTTTTAAAACTCTTGATTGCTTTTGAAAGACATAAAAATAACAGGTGTGGTTAATCTACACACTGGATTAGTGCATGTAAACTATAATAAAGAGTTTAATTCAATTCAGTGAGAGTGGTACACAGATGAGGGGGTAAGGAAGTAAACCAATAAACCAGACTGCCCCCTTGAGCTAAAGGAGTTTACGCTAAAGTCAGAAAAGCAGCTTAAATACATAACAAACTATAACAGAAAAAGAGGGAAGGAGTGGATGACTCTGGAGGACCAGGGAAGGCTGAGAAGTTTTACTGGCTACATCTTAAATGAGTGATAACATTTTGATGTGTAGAGATTGGGGGGTGGGGGAGGTGGGGGAGCGGACAGATTCCATAATATTCTTGCTGGGCAGAATAACGTGTGCAATAAAAGAGCCAGAGTATCAGTTTTAGGGATTTAGGGGTCAGTTTATGGAAGGCCTCGCAAGGAATGTGAAGAACGGTAAGAATTTGCTTGTGGGACAATGAGTCTTTGCACAGAGTAACAGTAACCTAATCAGATCTGTGCTTCGGGAAGATTATCGTGGCAGCAGCGTGGGGCTGGAAGGACTTAACGGAGCAAAGAAATCCCAATACAATCAAGTGTCAAGACCAGGAAGATATGGGGAAGCCCTAAGACACCTTCCCAAGAAGCATCCTAGGAGTGTTGTTAACCAATAAGGGTCACCTTACAACACTTGGAAAAAACAGCAGGCTTTGCTACATCTTTCCTCTAGACTGGGTGGTCGGTGAGGATAACCTAATACATCTTTAAACAGCCTGCTGTGCATGCTACAGTGCTATGTGTAGAGTACATGCCAAATAAATATTCTTGAATGGACAAATAAATACAATGGAATGAATAAATGCATAAATTAATGTCTCTAGAATTCTATAAGCAGTCCAAGGGAAACAAAAGGATTGACAGTCAAGGTAGATTTTACACGATCTTCAAAGCAGATCTCAAAAGTTCTCATCACAAGAAAAAAATTTTTGTAACTATGTGTGGTGAAGGATGTTAACTAGACTTATTGTGGCAATCATTTCACAATATACACAAATATCAAATCATTATGTTGTACATCTGAAACTAACATAATGTATGTGAATTATATCTCAGTTTAAAAAGTCCAGGTAATTTAAGGCCTCCAAGTCTACTGTTTGAATCGGATGCAGATTATCTACACCCAAGGACAGCTGTCTCATATTTCACTATGCCTGGCCTGTGGCTATCAAGAAAAGCATTGGGGAAATATTAAGAACTGTGCTGAAATAAACTTTTTTTTATCAGAGGATTTGCAATCCCAAAACAGCTTTTGCAGTTCTAACTGTCCAGTGTATTAGAAACAGGAGAACCCCAACTTATCTCTATGTTTACTTCTTTTCTCATTTGACCCCTGTAAAATAGCCCACCTTTTTCTATCAGTGCTTGCGTAAGATGAGGCATGCCTTCATTTGTAAATGCAAAACACATACATTCTCCTGTGTCAAAAATCAAGCCTAATAATTATGCCAAAACATCTTATCAATCCACTCACAAATTAGAAGACAACAGATATGAAAAAGTTAAGTTGGTGTGCACGCCACAAAATTAAATTTAAACTCAGGTTCCATATTCAGGACACAATTCATTCATTAAACTTGAGATATATTACCTTTCAGTCTATGAAAGCAATTTGTCTCCATATAGGGCCATCTGGGAGGGAGCGGGGGTGGGGGGGGGGGCAGTGAGGGTTGGTGGTTCAAAATGTAAAACCCCAATGAGAAAGGAATAGGAAATTCACATAGTAGCTCAAATTCTCCAGGACGAAAACCACAGAATCCTAGAGCTATAAGGATTCCTACAAGTCTCACCCAATCCAGCCTTCCTCCCTCCATGCAGACTCGCCCACGATAGTCAACCACAGAATCAGCCAACACCAACTTAAATGCTACTGGTGGCAAAAAAAACCAACTCACTGCTTTCCAAGGCAGCCTATTCCTAAATAAATAAGGAACTATGGAGTGAAGCAAGGCTTCATGAAAACAGCTCTGAGTACGATGAGAGGACCTAGATTCTAATACTCACTCATCTCCCATTTCTCACCTTTTCTGCCTATAAACTAAGCAGGTCAGACTCTGACCTCTACTGTCACTCAGACTGTCAGTACTCTCAGACTGACTTATCCTCAGAGACTGCTATCCCGCACCTCAAGGAGTTTACTGTTTTAATTGCATTTCTCTGAGAGTTTAACCCAATCTGCAAGTAAAGGGAAAAAGTCCTACCATGACAGGTAAATGTTGGAGTTGAGCAAGTAGAATATTTCCATGTATTTTAAATGGATGAACACAAGGCGATGTGGCTGGGAAACGAACCTGAATTTGACAAGGGAAAGATGATCTAGGCCTATTTATTTCAATTACTTCATTTGTGAACAGGTCTCCTGCACTTACAACTACATTATATTGACCAAATACATTGTTCTCAGCACCCACACTTGGTAAATGCACTTCTCAATGCCTCACCTGCCAGAACTCAAGAGGCTTAACCAAATGATCTTTTGAAGTTTCATCCAGCAATAAGTTCTGTGATTCTGTTTGTAACACTTGATGACCAATGCCCGTAATGATTACAGGAAGCCTCACAATCTCTACCATCCATTTCTGAGCCATGACAGTAGGCAAGTGGCCTTTTGGAAGAAGGGTGGGGCCAAACCGGTGGTCAAGTCAGCCGCTGAGCACAGCATGGGGGCTCCTGACTGCCTTCCAAAGCCAAATAGAAATAATATCCATTGGTCAGCCACAGTTCTTTCCCCCTTCCACTTGCTGTGAAAAATTAAACTGATTGCAAAGTCTGTGCTCAAATATGCAGCTGGTAAACTGATTTCAACAGAAAAATGGATTCAGGATGGTCAAAGCATCTGACCATTAAATTGCATGATTGTTGCACAGAAGGCATTCACTAAGGAATTTTTACCACAAAGTCATTAACGTCAAGAACAAACAGCATAAAGACTCCCAAAGGCTAAAAGTCTTACATTACTAAATGGTGCTGGTTGAAAAATGACTGGCCACAAGTGGCCCAGGCTGTGCCAAGGGGACCATCCCTACCCCCAGAGTGGCTGCCAAAGACATCTCTGGAAGCAGTGCTCTTTGTTTGCTCTGCATAAGAACCCAGCATATAAACTGAATTATTATCATCGTTATCAAAGCAATGATACTAATTCCAATCACCCTAATCTAAAATGTTAGCTATTTTAATACTCAAAAACTTTGTTCTATGCTGGGCTTTAGATGTTATTATTTAAAGATCACCACTGTACCCTCTTTTTGTTCTGAAGGTCTTTCATCAAACTTTGACCAAAACCACAATAAAACTCAAACATCAACAACTCCATCTCTAATCCTTTTCCAATCAAAATTTTAAGATTTTTTTTAAAGAAAAAGTTATAATGCACATCACAAATGTTGGCTTGTTTCCCAAATTAATGTCTTGATATTTAAGCAGTGAGCAAGCATTATTTTTGTCATTCAACAAAACAATAATAGTTTGCATCCCATTTTTTAAAGATATAAATTGATGAACATAGCACAGAAATGGATTACAAGAACAGAGATGTCAAGCTATTTGCCTGCATTGATAGGATTATAGTGATTTTTTTTTCAACGTTTATTTATTTATTTTTTGGGGGACAGAGAGAGACAGAGCATGAACGGGGGAGGGGCAGGGAGAGAGGGAGACACAGAATCGGAAACAGGCTCCAGGCTCTGAGCCATCAGCCCAGAGCCTGACGCGGGGCTCAAACTCACGGACCGCGAGATCGTGACCTGGCTGAAGTCGGACGCTTAACTGACTGCGCCACCCAGGCGCCCCTATAGTGATTTTTTTTTAAGTTTATTTATTTTTAAGAGAGAGAGAAAGCATGAGTGGAGGAGGGGCAGAGAGAGAGGGAGAGAGAATCCCAAGCAGACTCCACACTATCAGCGTGAAGCCTGATGTGGGGCTCAAACCCACAAACTGTGAGATCATGACCTGAGGTGAAGCTGGATGTTTAACCAACCGAGCCACCCCGGTGCCCCGGGACTATAGTGATCTGTAATGTTCTTTCTCTTATTTGTAGTTTTCTGTGCTTCCTGTAATGAGCATGTGTTGCTTTGGGGGGGGGGGGGAGAATAAGAGAAACTTCATTTAGGAAATAAATGAATTTGGAATTGTTTCTGCAGCATAGAGGCCTGGCATTCACTCTCCCTCAGGGACGCAGACTTTCTCTAAAGGTCCATTTTGGTGGGGGAGAGGGGGAAGTGGATGATGGGCATGGAAGAGGGCACTTGTTGGGATGAGCACTGGGTGTTGTATAGAAACCAATCTGACAATAAATTATATTTAAAAAATAAATAATAATAATAATATTAATAATAAAGGTCCATTTCCCTCCAGGGGGGGCATCTCAGATGAGTAGCAAAGTCCCTGCAGAAATATCCTAGGTCCCAGCCTTGCAAGGTAACCATGATACCACCTTACAAGTTCTGGCAAATTTAAAGGTTAAAATAAAACATTAATTCAAAGGTCATTTAGTCTAATATTTGCAATAAATTCTTGAGATATGTCCTTTCAAGATTTTAATACCTTTCTTCTCTGCAGATTCTCATTGTTTATTTGTGCAAGAAGAATTAAGATTATTTCAAAGTCTCATCTACCAGAATTAACAATTCACATATATACATATATATGTATGTACATATGTATATACACGCATATATGTATGTAGTAATCTCTATGCCCAACCTGGGGCTCAAACTCACAACCCTGAGATCAAGAGTCATATGCTCTACTGACTGAGCCAGCCAAGCACCCTCACTCATATTTTAGAATCTATAAATATGTTAGGATATATTATCTCCTCTAATGTAACATAGGTCTACTCTGAACCACAGCTTATATCGACAACTTCAGTTTGGCCAGTGGTTCAGAACACATGTGTGAGAAGCACCCACACTAAGATTCTAATCCTGTCTTTACCCTTACCTGCTATGTGACCTTGCAAAAGAAGCAGGATAACCCTGACCTCAGCTTTATGCAGGGGAAATGAAGATTATAAATACCCACCTCACAAAGGTTTAGGGCAGATTTCATCAAAGGAATTCCTAAGAGAGTTGCCTGACACATTGGGGGCTCTAAAAAATTGCAGATGTTATTAATCCCTGCTGGTAGCAGTGACGCCTTGGATTTGCTTAGTGACTCATACTCTTCAAGGCACTTTCAGATCTTCTACCTCATTTGATGTTCAGAAAGCTCTATCAGTACAAAAAGCGGTAATTACTGTCCCCATGTTTCTTTTCTTTGGTCTTTTTTGTGAACAGATGAGGAAACTGAGGCCCAAGGTTACCGAGCTCAGAGACCAGATCCAGGCTCTTCGTGATCAGTGACACAGATTCACAGCTAAACTTCAAAAGACTTCAGGTGCCATGTCTGAATATAATAAAATTAAGTGTCTTTTAAAACACTCTGCTATTTATACCTGAATCAAATCCAACTGGTATTTCCACACCACGCCAAATTATTTTAGGCTTTAGGTAAAAATAGGAACTCAGGGTTATTTGGACCTTACTGTGTATCTCAGGCTCTGGACTAGGTGCTTCACACCCACCACCACAATTAAACCCCATGACAACCCTATGAGGTAGGCACTGACACTGCCCCCACTTCATAAATGGGGAAACTGAGGTATGACTAAGTCCAGGATTCAGATGGAGGCAGATTGTCTCCAACCTCCTGCTCTTAGGACTCTGATATTACCCAAATCTCATCTGTCTAACTGAGCACACATTTTGAAGGTTTGTAACGTTCCCTTTTACATAGGAGAAAACCAAGGCTCCAAGATGTTAAGGGATGTGTCTAAAGTTACTGGGCCCTCTTCTGGTGCAGCAAGGGCACAACCCAGCGCTCCCTGACTCCGAACCTATTCCCCTCCGAAAGTCTCAGATTCCCTTGCATACATTTTAAGAGTGGGATTGTGGGAGAAGTCCTGTCATTCTTGGAAAGCAACAATCCACTTAAGGGCCTCAGTGTCAACACTGAGAATCGACAGCGTGACCCGTGCTCCGGCCCCTGGAAATGCAGCGATGTCTCCAGAGCCGGGCTTTGGGCGTTCCTGTTACCAAGTCGGAAGTGGGAGGTGAAATTGTTTGCAGAGCAGACTCTTGGGGAAGTGCCAGCACTGTGTTCCATATCCCACCCCCAATCTCCTCCTCCCAGGTCTCCGATGGGGTGGAACCCGAGATTCAGCTGAGCCTCAGGACTAGGGCGAGTGTGAGGGTCTCCGCATTGATCCCAACCCCAAGCCCTTGACTCCTTCCCCTGCCACCGGGACCCGCCTAGCGGGGCGGGTCCTACAAGCGCAGTTTCAAAAACTGCCGCTGGCCGGGATCTCAACACAGTCCTTGGGGAGGGACCTGGAAACCCCAGACCCACGTCTCTCTTACCCCGGCACGCCACGCGCCCTCGGTTTCCCTTACTTCGAAAGGGGTGCACTTCACACAAGATGGTAACAGGCACACCCCCAGACCTACACGATTTCCAGGGGGCAGAACGCGCCCTCCGCGCCTGGATTTCTCCCATCCACCCCCATCCCTCGGAACCCCCGGGCTGCGGTGACAGCGCCCCTACCTGCGCAGTGGCCCCCGCCGCCACCGGCCGGGGCGCCTTGGGGTCCCCCGCCCAGCATGCACCCCACAGTCTCCTCCAGCTTCTCGGCCGTGGGAAGGCTCCGTGCGCCCCGAGGCCCGCGGAGGGGGAAGCGACAGCAAGCTGGACGGGAAGTGGGGAGGGGGGCGACGAGGAAGGGGGAGGCTCCTTCCTTCTCCGCGAGGCGGCCGCTTTCCTTTCCAGCCTCGGCCCCTTACACACTCAGACGCGCGCTCGCGCGCGCAGACACACACATACACACACACACACACACACACACACACACACACACACACACACTCTCACTCACTCCCGCGCGCCTGGGGCGGGCGGCGCACAGCCTGTCTCCGGGACCTCTGAAAGTTTGCCGCTCGCTCTCTCGCCCATTTCTGGGAGAACCCGAGAGGGGAAGTGCGGGGAGGGGAACGGGTGTACTAGAAAGGAGACTGGCAGCCCTCTGGGTGGGGGAGGGGGAGTCTGCCTCCCAGACGCGCGATTAGGGAAGTGACCAAAGGGTTGATGGAAGGCATAGAGGGGATGTGAGGGTGGGGAGAAGGTTGGAAGAGGTCAGGTCACACCGGCAAAGAGATGCGAGAGCAGTTGCTCAAAAATGAAATGTGAATCAACTTTCTGAATCTTCTGGAAGTGGTGGACTGGTTCCAGAGCCCCTCCCCAGGCTGGGCAGCCGGCGCAGGAAGGCTGTGGTCCATGTGGAGCTTCTAGGCCCCCTGACGGACCTTCACCCCTTCTGTTTGGTTCATTAAAGGAGGCTGCTGGGGCACCTTCCCCACCCCTACCCCGTCTAGCACCTGCCAGAAATGGTTCTTATCCTTAAGGAGCTGACCTCCAGTTGGGAACATAAACACGTGCATATAAAACTAAATAACATACCTATGCCAAGAGTCAGAGGCTTGGCATAAAAAAAAACTGTTGCAGAATTTGGGGGGTAAGAAAGTGTGAAGAAGTGTCAGGAAGAATTTCTAGTGGAAAGGGAAGATCGCAGAATTTTAGGGCCAAGGTGTTTCAAAAGATAAGACCCTTGTGGGTGCAAACACATAGATGTGCTTTGAAAGTCGGTGTGTCTGGGGACAGAATGAATACAAGCATGGATATTAAGGATGTGGGGAAATGGTGAAAGGAACATAAAGTTGGATCAGGCTGAATTTAATGATACAGACCACTAGGCAGAGATCTGGATTCAATGATTTAGTTTGAGAGATTAGAAAAGAGCTCTCACAGTTTGTTTGGTCCGTTGGCTGAAACATGGACCAAGAGACGACCTACACTAAATGCTAAAGGCAGCAATGCCAGATTTGTCTTGGTACACGGTAAAGGAAGCATCCATCAGCTCAGGGAGACTGGACTATTAGAGTGAAATTATCATGTAAGACCTGCTTGCTCACTCTGGGAGGGTCCTGAGATCACACCTTTCACTAGGGCTCTGATAAATAGCTTTGTGACCCAGCATCCTTCTCTGTAGGCCAGAAATTACGGTGGCAGCTGCAGCCACTGTACTGGGATCCTTCAATGCAATGGGGATAACTGGATCCCAGGGCAGCAGGGGCCACTGGTGGCAATGGATCACCAAAGGTAAGGTGGATGTGGTCAGTCATGGTGTTCCTAGAGGTCAAACAGATGGCAGGTCTATTAAATTCTTCCTTGATCTGTATAAGCAGAAAAGTTCTAGGTCAAGTGAATGAATGCTTAACTTGGTTTCAAGTTAAAACACAGAGACTGAGGCCTTCCGTCAGTTCCCAGACTTGAGTCAGTGTACAGATCCAGAACTCCTCGAATGAAGGAGGCCTGCCAAACTGCCCAGAATCTGTCCTGTTCATCTTTCCTCTGGCCTTCCCCCAAGGGGACACATGGCCTTTCACCAGAGCGATTCTGCACTGGGGGAAAGGAAATCATCAGACCTTTCACGAGTGACTGGACACTGGCTCTGCCCTGACACTGATTCCAGGAAGCCCAAAACATCACTGTGTTCCACCAGCTCCACAAGGTTTATGGAGGCCAGGTGACCAGTTTTAGCTCAGGTCCTCTCACAGTGGGTATCCAGTTCCAGAATGCATAATTGGAATAGACATACTCAGCAGTGGACAGAGTCCCCGCTCTGGTTCCCTGGCCTGTGCAGTGAGGGCTCTAGCGGTAGGAAAGGCCAAGCGGAAGCTGCTACAACTGCCTTTGTCTAGGAAAAGTCAACCAAAGCAATACTGCATTGCAAGAAGGACTGCAGAAATTAGTGTCGCCATCAAGGACTGGAAGGAGGCATGGTGGTCATTCCCACCACACCCCATTCAACTTGCCCATGTGGCCTGGGCAGAAGACAGATGGATCTCAGAGAATGACCGTGGATTATCATAAATTAACCAGATGGTGATTCCAACTGCAGCTGCTGTGCCAGATGTAGTCTCATTGTCTGAGCAAATTAACACATCCCCTAGTACCTGGTATGCAGCTGTTGATCTGGCAGGTATTTTTTCTCCATATCTGTGAGTAAAGACCACCAGAAGCAACTTTCTCTCAGCTGGCAAGATCGGCCATACACCTCCTTGTCCCATCTCAGGGGTATGTCAACTCTCCAGCCCTACATCATACTTTAGTCAAGCAGGGACCTATCGCCTTTCCCTTCCACAAGACTTCATGCTGGTCCATTACCTGGATGACATTATGCCAACTGGGCCTCGTGAATGGGAAGTAATAACTTTAGACTTATTGGTGAGACATTTGCACGTCAGACAGTGGGGAAAAAATCTGACAAAAATTTAGGGGCCTTCCATCTCTGTGGATTTTCTAGAGGTCCACTGGCAGGGGGCATCCCTTCTAAGGATATGTGTATTTGGCCCTTCCTACAACAACAACAGCAACAACAAAAAGGCACAACACCTAACGGTCTTCTTTGGGTTTTGGAAGCAACCTACTCATTTGAGTGTGCTCCTCAAGCCCATTTGCCAAGTGATCTGAAATGTTGCTACTTTTGAGTGGAGCTCAGAACAAAAGAAGGCTCCGCAACAGGTCCAGGCTGACATGCAAGCTGCTTTGCCTCTTGGGCCAAATGATCCAGCAGATTCAATGATGCCTGAAGTGTCAGTGGTGATAAGAGAAGCTTATGGAGGATTTGTCAGGCCCCCATCCGTGAATAACATCACAGACCTTTAAGATTTTGGAGGAAAGCCCTGCCATCCACCTGGATAACTACTTTCATTTTGAGAAACAGCTTCTGACTCACTCCTGGGCCTTAATAGAGACTTAGCATTTAACCATGGGCCACCACATTACCATGCAACCTGAGCTACCCATCGTGAGCTAAGTGTGGTCTGACCTATAAGCCATAAGTTGGGCATGCACAGTAGCACTTCATCATCAAATGGAAGGGGTATCTACGACACTGGGCTCAAGCAGACACTGAAGGCACAAGTGAGTACATGAGGAAGTGGCCCAAATGCCCATGGGGCCCACTCCTGCTACATAACCTTCTCTCTCCCACCCTGTACCTGTGGCCTCATGGAGAGTTCCCCGTGATCAGTGGATTGAGAAAGAGAAAGCTCAGACCTGGTTTACAGATGGTCCTGCACATTATTCAGGCGCTACCCAAAAGTAGACAGCTACAACACTACAGCTCCTTTCTGGAACATCCCTGAAAGACAGCAGTAAAGGAAAATCTTTCCAATGGGCAGAACTTTGAGCAATGAACCTTGCTGTTCAGTTTGCTTGAAAGGAGAAATGGCCAGAGGTATAAGTGTATGCCAATTCATGGACTGTGGCCAATGGTTTCGATGGCCAGAGATTTGAAAGGGACATGACTGGAAAGTTGGTGACAAGAAGATCTAAGGAAGAGGTATGTGGACAGAACTCTCTGAGTGGGCAAAAAAACTTGAAGGTATTTGTGTCCCATGTGAATGTTCACCAAAGGATGATCTCAGCAGAGGAGGATTTCAATCCTCAAGCAGATAGAATGACCCATTCTGTGGATACCAGTCAGCCTCTTTCCCCAGACACTCTTCACATTGCCCATTGTGCTCATGAATAAAATGCCCATGGTAGCAGGGATGGAAGTTATGCATGGGCTCAGCAATATAGACTTCCACTCATCAAGGCCAAGCTCACTATGGCCACTGCTGAGTGCCCAATCAGCCAGAGACAAACGATATGGCACCATTCCCCAGGGTGATCAGCCAGTTTGCTACGTGGTGGCAACTGATTACATTGGACCTCTTCCACCATGGAAGGGGCAGCATTTCATTCTTACTGGAACAGACACTTACACTGAATGCAGATTTCCCTTTCCTGCTTCTGCCAGAACTACTATCAGAATACCTTATCCACACAGCATTACTTCTGATCAAGGAGCTCACTTCACAGCAAATGAAGCATAGTAATGGACCCATGCTCACAAAATTCACTAGTCTTACCATTTTCCTTATCATCCTGAAGTAGCTGGCTTGATTGATAGATAATGGAATAGCCTTTCAAAGACAGCTACAGTGCCAGCTCAGTGGCAATAACTTGCAGGACTGGGGCAGGGTTCTGCATGAGCCTCTCTGTATGTACGCTGATTCAATGTCCAATTTATGGTACTGTTTCTCCCACAGCCAGGATTCATGGGTCCAGGAATCAAGAGATGGATATGGGAATGGAACTTCTCATTTTTAGCTCTAACGATCCACTAGAAAAAGTTTTGTTTCCTGTTCCTACATTAAGCTCTGCTGGCCTAGAGGCATTCCAAAGGAAGGAATGCTTCCACCAAGAGACACAACAATTCCATTTAACTGGAAGTTAAGACACCCACCTGGAAACTTTGGGCTCCTCATGTCTCTGAATCAATAGGCAAAGAAGGGAGGTACAGTGCTGGCTAGGCTAATTGATCCTGATTACCAAGGGGACACTGGACTGTTACTCCACAGTGGAGGTAAGGTAGGCTATGGCTGGAATACAGGAGATCCCTTAGGGCATCTTTTAATATTACCATGCCCTGTGATTAAGGTCAATGCAAAACTGTAACAACCCAATTCAGGCAAGGCTGCCAATGGCCAAGACTCTCCTAAGAATGAAAGTTTAAGTGACCCCAGAAGCAAAGAACCATGACCAGCTGAGATGTTTTCTAAAGGCAAAGAGGGTAGTTTAAGAAGGTAGTTACAAACACCAGCTATGACCAGTTGCAGAACCAAGGCCTGTAATTGTCATGAGAATTTCTTCCTTATTTTGTAATGACTGTTTATTTTTTTGTTATTTGTTGGGAAATAATCAATTTAATCTACATAAGCATAATTCATACACAAATTTCTTTTTTTTTAATGTTTAATTATTTGGGGGGGAGGGCCAGAGAGAGAGAGACAGAGGATCTGAAGCAGGCTCCACGCTGACAGCAGCAAGCCCAATGTGGGGCTCAAACTCAGGAACTGAGAGATCGTGACCTGAGCTGAAGTCAGATGCTTAACCAACTGAGCCACCCAGGTGCCCCACATACCCCAATTTCTTAAGTTCTGCCAAAGCTTTGGCCTTCTTAACATTTCTTTTCATTTGTTTGTTTGTTTATTTTTAGAGAGAGCAAGCATGAGCAGGAGAAGGGCGGAGAGAGAGAATCCCAAGTAGGCTGTGCACTGTCAGGGCAGAGCCCGAAGTGGGGCTTGATCTCACAACTGTGAGATCATGACCTGAGCCGAAATCAAGAGTCGGACATTTAAGTGACTGGGCCACCCAGGCACCCCTGGCCTTCATAACATTTCTTAATTTTAGTTTTTTTTTTTATGTGCTCTGCACTGCCTCAAAAAGTAAATTATCGTTTATGGGTTCAATTAGCATAAATAATCTGTCTGTGATACCTATATCTAATGATGTACAATATATAATCAACATTGTATCACCTAGAACTGTCAAACAGTTCGTTAAAACCTAAAAAGGACTCCAAAGGAATTAAGCTATTTAAGCTATTTTATTTAACATGTAATAGATATTTCTCATAAAGCAAAGTTTAAATATTTAGTTTTTTGATACCCTAATGTATTTCCGTAAGCCTTTCAGTCTACGGTTTTAGAGATATAGTTTTCCATCAGGGAGGCCAGATGTGTGTGTGTGTGTGTGTGTGCATGTGTGTGTGTGTGTGTGCATGTGTGTGTGTGTGTGTGTGTGTATGTGTGTATCTGTATCTATATCCATATCTGTATCTATATCCATATCTATATCTAGAGAGAGAGAGACATATATATAATTTTTCTTTAGATGCAACCAATTAAAGATTTGAAGAGGGTGCTGCAATGACCATGTTTAACATGGATTAAGTAAGGAAAGAAAACAAAGATATTTGATATATTATTTTATACTTTACCTTTGTTTTCTCCCCTCCCTTATCCCCTTATCCTATAACATAAGATGCATTAATAATAATCGAATTTACAGTACAACACGTAAGTTATACGTAAGTTATATATGAAGAAGAGTGAGCATCACCCCAGGACTTTGCATCTTCTTTCAGGGAAAGGATAGTGTATTTTTGGTTGTACTCAGGACAGTTATATCAGGTTACGTGGAAGTGCTATATTAGTGTCTTTATTTGGAAATTAATAATGGTTTAAGGAGACATGTATGGGTGTTAAGTTGTTAAGACGTGGATTGTGATGTACCTCCTATGTGTTAACCATCTAATCAAACACTGATCTAGGTGTTTCTGTGAAGGTATTTTTGTTGATGTGGTTAACATCTATAGTCAGCTGACTTTAAGTAAAGAGGATTACCCTAGATAATATAAGTGTGTCTCATCCAATCAGTTGAAGTCTTTAAGAGTAAAAACTAAGAAGAAAAAATTCTGCCTCAAGATTAAAGCCTCAAATCCTGCCTGAGTTTCCAGCCTGCCAACCTGCCCTACAGATTTCAGACTTGTCAGCCCTGACAATTGCTTGAGCCAATTCCTTAAACTTTTTTTTCTATCTATCTATCTATCTATCTATCTATCTATCTATCTATCTATCATCCAATGACTGATCAGTTGATAATCTATCCATTCCTGTACTCCTCCTGATTGCTAACTCCTTCCTTTGGGTCTCCTTCACTGGCTCCCCATCCCTTATGTTAATCTTCCCCAGAATTGTGTCCTGGGCCGCCTTCTCTTTTTAGGCATACCTCGCACTTGACCTATCTCATCCACTTCCAAGGGTTCGACTATCCTGATCCCACATCAATCGGTGCGTCTGACTACAGATTTTCTCTCCAACTCCAGATTCCTATTTCCAACCTACAAACTCCACTGGTCTCTCAAATTTAATACCTCCAAAAGGATTCTCACTGTCTTCTCCCATATTCCTGTGTTAACCATTTTTCTCAGATAGGTTTACTCGCCCCCTTTCTCCCTTCCCTCAAGCTGGAACCCTGAGAGACAATGCCACATACTCCTTCACTTCATCCTTTGGCATTCAATCACAAAATCCTGTCCATTCTACTTCAGAATTTTCTTTTGTGTCTATGCCCTCCTCTCTATATCCACTACCCCTGAATTTTACTGGGCCTCATTGTATCTCAGCTGCTACCTGAACATCACTACCTAGTTGTCTAAGAGGCCATTCAAACCGACCAACTTCAAAGCCATTACCATCAATTCTCCCTCAATCCTGTACTTCCAATTGTGTGTCCTGTATCACCTGTTGGTGCTGCTATCCATCTAATCAACTCTGCAGCACAGTTTGGAAGGCATCCTACCATATGGTTAGGATCACAGGCTCTGCCCTCAGCTAACTGCATGCACATCTCTAAGCTCCACTACTTCTCAGCTGTGAACTTTGGGAAGTCATTTAACCTTGTTAACCTTCAATTTGTTCATCTTCATAAACGTATTAATAATAGTAGATACCACATGAGGTTGTTGTGGGAGGCTCTGAGGTGGAGCATACACACTGGAATTTTTATGTTATAGTTATGTTATGTTATGTTATGTTATGTTATGTTATGTTATGTTATTTAGTGTATTTGCTTATTTTAAGAGAGAGAGCAGGAGAGGCAGAGAGAAGGAGAGAGAGAGGATCCCAAGCAGGCTCCATGGTGTCAACATGGAGTCCAATGCAGGGTTTGAACTCACAAACTGTGAGATCACGACCGGAGTCAAAACCAACAGTTGGATGCTTAACTGACTGAGTCACCCTGGCACCCAAAACTGGGTTTTTTATAGGTCCCCTAGGTGATTCAAAAGTGTAGTCAGGGTTAAGGCCACTGGTTTACTGGTAGTATGGATGGGTTTGTGGTAGATGCAGAAAGACCATTTAGGAAAGATGCAACAGTCCAGGTAAGAGGTTATAAGCATTTTAATGAGGCTAGAGAAGAGGGGTCCAGGTTCAAGAGATACTTTGAGAAGCAAAATTATATAAAACTTGGCAACTGAGCGTTGCTGTTCTACTGTCAACTTGATTATTCTAGGGATTATGTTTTGCAGAATCCTTTTCCCTGGACAGTTACCAGTTGCATGTAGCCAAAAGCATGCCATTTGGGAAGTGGCAGTGAAGCAGTAGCTATTTTGTTTGAAAGGTCATTGTTGGTCAGAGGCAATGGAGATAAACACAAAGGTGTTGGTGGGTTCCAGCTTATCCTTTCTCTTCCCTGTTCAATGCCCAGGCATCTTTCTCAACTACTACTCATGCTAACCAACAGCAATCCCAGGCTCAGCACCAGATGCTTCTCTATACTCTCACAGAGGAAGTATACGTACAGATACATCAACCTTCCACAGATTTCCGTATCAGCCCCCTCCACCATGCCAACCCTACAGCTGGACATGCACAGCTTCTAGGTTCCCTGTGAGCTCCAACTCATTAACCCCTGCCAGGGCTGCTTAAAGACTCTTCTCAGGCTCCCAAGTTCCCCTTTTTAGACTTCTGCTTCACCAGAAACAACCACAGTTGTGTAAGGTCTAATTTCTATAGTATATTCCCTACTCCACAAGACGCACAGAGGTTCTGCTTCCCCAACTGAACCCTCACTTGTAACCCAGATCTGATTCAAAATCTCTGGCATGGACATTGCAGAAGTCTCCCTTTACTCACAATGACAGCTTTCCCATTCCAACACACCATTGTATTAATTAAGACTTTTAATCACAACTATCCAAAACCAATATACTCTAACTTTAGTAATAAGAATTGTCATGAGGGTACAGGGGCATTTCACACAGTCCAAAGGCATAATGAAGGTGGTCCTCTGAAAAGCTGACAGCCAATTTCTGGGAAGCCAGCAGGACCTTGGCCCTCTCACGCCTCCATGCTTCTTTCTGCACATCTGTTTCCCATCGCTCCCAAGTTCACATGTTTCTGAGTCAGCCCCATGCAAAGCCTGACCCTCGTGGAACCGGTTCGAAATTTCTAGGAATGAGATCCTGATTGGTCCAGAGCAGGTCAGGAGCCCATTTCTCACACCATCAAGTATAGCCAAGGAAGTGGGACCATATAGGTATATAGGATAGGCCCCCTGAAACCACCCCTGGACATTCGGATGAGGGGCAGGCAGGGACCACTGAGCTGGACAACCAAGCCAAACTGTGTGTACTTTAAGAGTCACGGTGAGGGCCAGGCAACAAGAATTCTGTAGCTTATGAACAAACAGATGGCACCTTTAGTTTCTCTCTGCTTTTAATATGATTTCCATCATGGCTTTGGAGGTCCACCTCTTGATTTCAGCTCAGGTCATGATCTCACAGATCATAGGATCGAGCCCCATATCAGGCTCTGCAGTGTCAGCACAGAGTCTGCTTGGGATTTTCTCTCTCTCTCTCTCTCTCTCAAAAATAAACTTAAAAAAATAAAATAAAATTTTGGAAAGCTTTCCTTCATGAACACTACCAAAATCTTCCTAAGAGCAGAAATGGAGCAACGTCATAGATGCCAGTACAATCTGAGGTTGCAGCCTGGACTTCCTCCATCCTTCCTGCTAAGGCAATCGTTCTGCTGTGTTAAAATTATGCATATCTACAGATAACACTGACATAGCCAGTGGACATTAAATACTATAGGTGAAAACTTGCAGCAAGAAGCCAGGAGCTCAGGTGGGGGGAAATGTGTAACTCTTTTGCCAGGGCAGTGAATTTCAAAAATTGTGTTTAAAGATACAGGAATCTCTTAGGAGTTTATTAGTAATAGCTAATGTTTGTTGGGCACTTATTGCCAGACACTGTTGTGCACAATTTAAACTTGTTCAACTTATTTCACCTCTGCAACAACCCAATTATTACACCCATTTGGAAACCGGAGAACAGAGGCACAAAGAAGTTAAAGCTTACCCAAGACCATAAACATAGTAAGTGGCAGAGGAGGGATTTGAATCTGCACTCCAGCTGGAGAGGCCACACTCCTAACCACAATGATACGCTGTCTGTTGCTAGACAATAATGGCATTCTGTAATGCCTGAGCACAAATTATCACTCTCCCTTCACACAAGACTTCTATTTAGGTAATCATTCATTCATTCCACAGCATTTTCACACATAATTTCCTCCCCCCAACACGTACACACACACACACACACACACACACACACACACACTTTCCCTCAGGTTCCTTCTCAGCAGTCAATGAGAGGAGAAAAGGTAAGACATAACAATCATGCCTTCTATATAAGTAACGTATCTTTTTATCTCCCCTTCTAAACTGTAAGTTCTGTGAGGGCAATGTCATGCCTAATTCATCCTTGCATCCTCTGGGCAAAGACTTACTAGAACAAATGTTCTAAATTGGGATTCTGCTACTTGACAGGCTAGTTGACTTATTTCCCAGGTCACCTACAAATTTTCTGAGTACCACAATGATAGATGAGCACGAGAATTCCCATCCAGTTACATAGCTAAAGAGGAACAATTCTCATTGAGAACAATAACAATGCTTAAACAATTCTGGGAAATTTAATTGTCTAAAGGAGATCTTTTCTTTAAAAAAAAAATAAACTTGAATGAATTGGAGAAAAGAAATCTGTCTTAAACTCAGGAAATAACATTATGACAACATGAAGACTCATTTGTTAGTGCCTGGAAATAGGAAGTTGGTTCAGTTTCAAATACCAGCAGATAATGGCCATGCCAAAGGATGTTATCATAGCTTTAGGCTAAATATATACTATAAAGAACGTTTCTTTGCAGTGCATTTTGTCTAACAGCTATAATAGCGAGATAATACACGGGAAAGTGTCCTGGGACATCCCTAACTGGTGGCATATCTTTATCTCCCAGTGATTAGTCTCTGCTAGAGATCTGGCATTGACAATGGGCTTGTATGGTCAAATGGCCAATGCCATAAAGGAAGGGTGCCTTCATTTTGTTCCATATTAAGATCTACCACTCAACGTTTTCTACCTGCTCTTGCCTTGGTTTACCACATGCAATGCAGGGACAGCTAATCCCACTGATAATAATCTCTCCAGATATTTATTCATTATTACATAATTCATTGTGTGAGAGCCAAAGGGTGCTCCTCCTCCTTGCCGCTCTCTGCTTTGAATAAATAGACTTTGTTCTCTATTAGAAATCCAGGATCTACACTTATTCCAACATCCCCCAAGAGACACTGTCTCCCTCACACTGACTCTCATTCATTCTTCGGTTTAATCCCTGGGCCATTTCCCTACCACCTCCTCCACCCTCTTTCCATCTGACAGATGACACGTGGTTGCTCTCACAGTGCTCATTCACAGGGGACAGCATGAATCACCACAATATTACACGGCATCCTTACTGTCATCAAACAGCTCAGTGACCTCAAGCCTTCTGTTCTGATTTTCAATCTTCCCTCTCTGTGATGAGGAGAACTTTGGCCAACCCTCTTTATTGCATTCCTGCTCCAGTTCTCTCACAGTTGATTTGTGATCTGCGTACATTCCTGGCTCACCTTTTCCTAACGGGAGAAAGGCGACCCCCTCAAGTGATGGTGTCTGCAACCGTTGTGAGCTTGTGAATGCCCCAGTTCAACAAAGTCACATACATACAGAACACGGCTTGGCAAGTTTTAGGAGGCCATGCAGGTGGGTCCAACACGGACCACTCATGTGGCTTATGTGGACAACTGTCCACAAAGTCGTGAGACAGTCTTATTACAAAAGTGCCTGAAGTTAAGCCCACAAAACATTTCCCCAGTTAGCCCTTTCTTTCCATGTGTCTCATGGTGAGTAAAGCAAATGCATTCTTTCATCTTCTCTGGCAAACACCCTTAATGGCCCGGTCTCTATAAGGATGCTTCTGGGCAAGAAAATTCACATCAGTTAGCCAATTGGAAACTTGCGTCCAAAAATCGATTGAGGATTCTTTTTCCAATTAGGTGCATATGTTTGGAGGGTGAACTGTTTTATTTCCTAGTTTTCTTCTTTGAAAACAAGAGGAAAACAAGATGAGTGGCTTTTAGACTATCAGATTTCTCAGATGATTAAAAAAAGCTTTAAGTGACAGAGTCAGATATAGAATATTACTAATATTTTATTTTGCCAAGGAAGTTTATTTAAAACTTTTTCTACCAACTTCCATTACCACTATTTCATAAAGAAAAGCCTTTGTAAACTCAAATAATAAAGACGTGATATCAGAATAAAGGGCATTGGCTAAAATGGAATAAATTTTTGCTTTTTGGAAAATTCATTAGTTTATCCTAAGGGTTTTTTTTTCCCCTTTCTCTCATTTTGCCTTGATCCAGTGAACCTTCCATGGTCAGTAGGACCCGTCTCCACCTAACAAGACAGCCTCTGAGCCCAGGAACCTAGAGAGCCTCTCTCTGATGTGTGATGCACAGTTTCACAACAAAGCCATGAATATAATCAGGCTTTGTGTTATGAAACTGTTTGCCTGTTCATAAGGTTTAATTTTGGAAATGGGCTTTCCAAGGACAAAATTGGCACATGGTTGGGGATTAGAGCTAAATTACTAGTAGTCGTAGTACCTTCACCAAATACTTTCGAGTTGCTATCTTCCAGACCCACAGTGGGAATACCCTTCCCAACTCCTTCGAAGCTGGCTATGGCCCCATGACTTGCTCTGGTCACTGGGGTGTGAGCACAGGGGGTATGTGTCATATCTGGTGGAAGCTTTAGCAGCCAAAGCTTGACTCATGGCTCTTTTCTGTGATACCACGCTGAGATAGTGTAAGTGTGTCTTGAGATGGAGCTTCTGTCAGCCTTGGGCCCTAACTGATTCTATTACTAGAGATCCCCGCCCCCCACCCCCAGAGTTCTATGTAAACCCTCATTGAACATGCAGCAGGAACAAGAAAAAAAACCTTACATTGAAGTAAGCTGTTGAAATTTGGATGTCACAGGACAGCTTAGCTCATTCTGACTGGTACACCAAAGCACTCCCCATTCTGAAAGCCTTACTACGTGGATGGCAACACGATGTCTCAGATCGCGTGTTTTGGAACTGGGAGCTACCTTCAAACTGTCACCAACAATACTCATATTCTTCGATTGTGTGGATTTCCCCCAAGTTCTAACTAAACTTATTCTAGTATTTAGCAAGGCGTTCCTCCAGGAATGAAAGGTAAGTCTTGGCAATAGCAAGAGCACACAAGAATGGTCCCGTGACAGCACTGGGAGGAGGCAGGTGCACAGAGTAGAGCCTCCCATGGAGGACCTCCTTGCTCTGGGTTGGAATGAAGAGGTTAGAAGAATCTGGTATTTCAGTGTTTCATGGGACTTTGGGCAAATGTCCTAAAAATGAAAGGGAAGACCCTTCTTTCTTTAATTCGTTCCACATCCTTAATTATGAATGTGACGGCTGGAGCCTGGGAATAGCAAAGCAGAGACATAAAAGTAGTCTGGCTCCCTGACAGCTTTGTGGGGTTGGCATACCACCCCTGGGTTCCCTTCCTTCAGATTTCCTTTACGTGATATGTTTATGCTGCTGTCGGTTTGATTTTTTTCTTATACAAAGCTAAATCTATTATATACCATATTTTTAAATTTTTTTTAACGTTTCTTTTTGAGACAGAGAGAGGCAGAGCATGAGCGGGGGAGGGGCAGAGAGAGAGGGAGACACAGAATCTGAAACAGGCTCCAGGCTCTGAGCTGTCAGCACAGAGGCCGGCGCGGGGCTCGAACTTACAGACTGTGAGATCATGACCTGAGCTGAAGTCGGACACTCAACCGACTGAGCCACCCAGGCACCCCTATTATATACCATACTTTTAAAAATTATTTGAGGTGCTCAGTCGGTTGAGGTTCCGACTTTGGCTCGGGTCATAAGCTCACAGTTTGTGGGTTTGAGCCTCACGTCAGGCTTTGCACTGACAGAGCCAAGCCTGCTTCGGATTCTCTGTCTCCCTCTCTCTCTGGCCCTCCCCCACTCACACTCACTCTCCTCTCAAAAATAAACATTTTCAAAAAATTTAATAAAATAAAATAAAAATTATTTGAAAAATAACGTGTATCTCATTTTTTACATTTGTTTTTAGGATTTTTATTATTTAAAAGTAATGTATATAACTTATTTTAAAAGAAATACAGATTTATTAAGTAGATGTCTTCTTTTCACTAGTGGATAAATAACTGGAGCTTGACGCCCGTGATGTGGGAAACGGAGCATGAGGAACCACCTGGGTTCCAGACTGTTCTCCTTCAGGCATCTGAGGCTCAGCTCGCTCGTGAGCAGGGTTGGATGAGGGTGGCTAAGGAACTTTAGCTTTGATCACCCTGGTAGGGTTTTGAGGATTTTTGTCATCCAACCCTCTCTTCTCAGTGGGTTGGCATGTCCGAGTCTCTGGCCTGAAACCTCCAAGGAAATGAACCCCATTTCCCTTCCCCCAGGGCAATTGCCCCCAGGGACAATAGGGACAGATCAGTGGAACACAGGAGAATTTTAGGACGGTGAAAGTACTCTGTGTGACACTGTAATGATGGATACATGTCATTATGCACTCGGCAAACCTCACAGAATATACAGCACAAAGAGAGAACCCTAATAGGGACTATGAAGTCTAAGGACTTCGGCTAATAATAGTGTATCAATATTGGCTCACCAATTACAACACACCAGTACAAGATGCTGATAACAGGGAAACCGCTCGGTGTGGGGTTGGGGGGGTGGGGTATATGGAAATTCTGTACCTTCTATTCAATTTTTCTGCAAACCTAAAACTCTAAAAGGTGAAGTCCATTAAGTTAAAAAATGTTAACAGGCTGCTTGAAAAGACAAGCAAAACAAGGCTTAGGTAAGCAGGTGTACAGTGACAAGGTCCAGGCACCGAGGGTAACGTTTCTTTCACTTGCAATTCTTTGTAATTCTTTGCACTTTAAATTCTGGGACTATGAGCTTTCCAGCAGCAGCCAGGACCAACTAAGAATAAGCCTACAAAATTGGCTCAAGAACTGTCAAACACTGTACATATCTAAAGAAGGTTAAATCAGTATGTCATTTTTAATCCCAACTTGGAGGAAATGGAGAGGAGAAATGAGGCGAGGCAAGGAGGCAAAAAGCCCACCAGTTTGAGAAAAGCCCGCAACAATAGTGACCATTTGGCGGCAGTGGCAAATGGAGTGAACAGAGACTGAATATCTGCATCCCACCGGCACTCCGATTGTGAAAGAAAACGTGTGAGGTGTAGACTGCTCCATGGGGCCACACAGCGAAGAGAACCACCCTGTATCACGCGTGTCCAAGAACCTGAGGTTCACGCTCTGGGTCCAGAGCGTGTTGTTAGCTGAGAAACCGAGCTGCATCCTTGAGCATAAGCCAGACGCCTTGACAGATGGCAAGAAACTGCTCTTCTCGGGCACCCAGTCATCTGAGCAGCGTGGCAGAAGGAGCTGGGCTCCCTGTGCCCAGCTGGTAATCTTCTTATGTCCTGGGGCTTAAGGAGTGATAGCCCTTTGCAACTGTTCTTTCCAAACAAAGCTTAAAGCTGGGCAGTCTGGTTTAGACCTGTTTATAGCAAGAAAGAGACACAGATAGACTGACAAGTAAGAGACTGTGGAGTGATCTGAAATGATAATCAACAACAGTTGACACTGTCTATATCCCTGGGGCTTCAAAGCATTTTGTCAATTATTATAATTATTATTATTATCATTATTATTATTATTTCTCAATTATTACAACAACCATATGAGAAAGCAGGAAGGCATCATTCCGATTTTATTTTTTAAAAGGGAAGAAGAAACAGAAACTGCCAAGCAGAGAGCTGCCCACAACTGTGGTTAATAAACAGCAGTATGTCTATGAGTCCTGGGTTGCCCAAAGCACTTTCCGCAGCCGGGTTCAGGTCCAGGTTCTGCCTGCAGGGGTCTTAGCTCTTTGGGAATTATACAGGGACAACTAAAGAAAGATGAGTTAGAAGTTCAGGAGAGGCAGAAAAGCACTGTGGGCTCAGATGGCTGAGAAGTCTTCCTAAAAGAGGAGAGAGGGGAAGGAGGGCTTTCCAGGCACAGGGAAGAGTGGGAGCAAAGATGGGCAGCTTGCTTGCCAAAACGAACCACCGACCTAAAGCTAAGAGCTCATGTAGGTGAGGATTTGGAGGCAGTATCTTTAGAAATGGAGGTTAAAAAGCGCCTCCTGGGCGCCTGGGTGGCGCAGTCGGTTAAGCGTCCGACTTCAGCCAGGTCACGATCTCGCGGTCCGTGAGTTCGAGCCCCGCGTCGGGCTCTGGGCTGATGGCTCGGAGCCTGGAGCCTGTTTCCGATTCTGTGTCTCCCTCTCTCTCTGCCCCTCCCCCGTTCATGCTCTGTCTCTCTCTGTCCCAAAAATAAATAAACGTTGAAAAAAAAAAACAAATTAAAAAGCGCCTCCTTAGTGCAGTAAGCAGCGTGTTAGTCTCATAATCTGAAGGTCCTGAGAGAAATGGAGGTTAAGGCCATGTGATAAAGGGTCTTGAATGCCAGGCCAGGAACATTTTTTTTCCTGTCAGCAAGAAGGCATTAAAGACTTTAGAGCGGAGAGTGATATGCACAAAGCAGATTTTTGGAGAAAGATGGACATGAGATTCAAGAGAGGTAGCAGAGCAAGAAGCACAGGTAGGAGGTGGGAGGGCCGAAGTCACAGAGATGGTGGGGATGGAAGACATTGAAAAGAAAGGATGCAAGTGCTCAGATGGATGAAGAAATAATGGTGGCATGACGTTAAGTTGCAGATGGAGGTGGACCTGGCTGGAAACCCCTAGCAAGTGATAAGAGATGTAGGGCAGATGCTCAGGAGAAAGGTAAGGGAGAGTTATCTGGGCAAATATGATAACTGGGCTCTTAGGAGAGAAGAGAAGGAAAGAATGAGAACGGAACACTGAAATGGGTTCTACCACTGTTAAGGAGTGCAACTGGGAATCAGAGCAAGAAAACAGGTGTAAGCAATGGGAAGAGGAACAGAACAGAGTGAAGGCGTCACTTCCAGGAAGCCCTCCCAATCAGGCCCCTGGCTCCAAAGGCGCCAGGTCCTCTCTTCACATGTGCTTGCCCGCACACGCCCCTAAGCTGGGCAGAGGCCCCCAGGCGCAGAGCCAGAACTGGGAGACCCTCTGACCAAACTGGGGATACTGACCACACCTGTGATAGTCCAGAGCAAGGTCAGGGAAAACCAGGAAACGAGGATTTCAGAAAGGAGGACACAAACAATGAGGAAACCCACAGAGACATTAACATTAACAAGCCTGAAAACAAAGAGAAGAACAGGCAGTTTCCTGGAGACCTTCAGGGGCAGGACCAAAATGTGGAGGGGCTCAGGAAGGTGTGGATGGCACAGAAACAAAATCCCAGCACACAGCCTCCTCTTCAAGAAGTTGTACAGAGAAGGAAGGGAAAGGTTAGGGGAGGAATCATCAATGGGATGTGGGGAAAAGAGAAGTTTCTTTCAGAATAGGGTGAACATGCTCATCACCACACAGAGAGGAAAGAGAGAAAACAGAGTGATTGAAGAGAGGAACCGGGAAGATGCTGGGAAAGACTGAGCTGATGCACAGGGAGTGGGAAGGCAAGAGAGACTGGCAGGCCCAGCAAAGCTCTGCAGGCAGGGAGATGCCCACCCCCTGCCAGGCTCCTCCCTCACTGAGCAGGGGTGAGGTAGGTGACAGTAGTCACTGGGCTATCCTTTCTCAGGAATACCACAGGGATAACCCAGTTAACTGCAGTGGTCTGGACAGGCACACTGAAAAGATACTCCTCTTATAATTAGATACCCGGAAAGCAACAGGTACTGGGGAGCATATAAAAAAGAGCAAGAAAAGCTGACAGAAGTGAAGAATTTACTGATAGTTTACTGCCATTATACTAAGGGCTTTACTTTGGCCAACTTATTCGGTCCTTACAATACTGCTGTGGGTTTTATGAATGGGGAAACAGGGTATAAATAAATACCATGCCCATGCACAGGACATGGGCAATGGAGCTGGACACCATGGGACTCCAGAACCATGATCCTACCTGCTATGCTTGAGATGGCTTACTGCCTCCCAGGTGAGCTGCAGTGACTGGAGAGATTGGAACCAGACAAGTCAGTCTGGAAGCATTCCTGAAAATGGTGTGTTTAGTACATGCAGTGTTTCCGTTCAAAAGGAGAAGAAGGATGGATTTCAGTGAAGAGACAGGGTATCTCATTAAAGGGGAGTTATGTGCAATGGTGTTGAGGCTGGAGGTGACACAATATGAGCATGCAAGCCCCTTACTGGCTGGATGGCACTTTGATCCAATACAGAAAACCCCTAGATTCTGTTATAAGTGCCTCACACTCTAAGAAAATCTGACATTCAAAATCCAAACTTAACAAGTAGAGATAATCACTTGCCCAGTGAGTGCCTAACTGTGTGCCTGGCATTGCACCAGGAGCTTTCAAAACATGACCTCAAAACCACACAATTTCTCAGGGCAGAGGTTATTAGCCATGCTCCCAAGTCAGGCATCACAGGTGAAATGTGTCCCCCCAACATTTGTATGTTGAAGTCCTCAGGACATGTGACTGTAATTGGAGACAGGGCCTTTAAGGAGGTAATTAAGGTAAAATGAGCTCATTAGGGTGGGCCCTAATCCAATATGACTGGTGTCCTTGTAAGAAGAGGAGATCAGGACAGGGACACACACAGAAGGAAGATGGCCATCTACAAGATAAGGAGAGATGCCCTCAGAGGAAACCAAACCTGCCCACACCCTGATATTGCATCTCCAGACTCCACAACCATGAGGAAATAAACCTGTAGGTGGAAATACGCCACTCAGTGGTACTTATGACAACACTGACAGACCTCAACCAGGGAGTCAAGGCTGGGGAACCTAGCTCTTGTCCATGATCACAAATCTAGCGAGAGCTGAGATGAGAGCTCAGCCAATGAGACACAAGAACCTATGCAACAGAAAGGCCCTTGTACAGTAAGGTTTGCTCCAGGCCTCTGAGTGTCAGCTACGCTACCTAATTATAATACAATTCATTTTACAAAAGCAAATTGCCCTTCTGGCAACTAGTATTTCAAGCAAAGAAAATTCTACTAATTTTGTTCGTGTTCCTTTGTAGATGGTGATGTTTCCATAATTAGTTGGGCAATTCTGAATATCCACATTCATGTGTGCATATGGATAAACTACTGAAAATGGATGGAAAATGTAAACTAATTTCATTTACCGAAGTGGGGGGAATTTTAAAGTAATGTCTATTTTCCATGCTATATAGGTCATTTGAAAAATAATCATTTTAAATATTTTCCTTCTTAACCTTTTTTCACATTCATATTTAATACTCCTTTTGCCCTAACTGCCAGAAATTATTCCCCCTCGGAAAACCGAAAAGATTCCACCAAAAAACTGCTAGAATTGATTCATGAATTCAGCAAAGTTGCAGGATATAAAATCAATGCACAGAAATCGGTTGCATTCCTATACACCAACAATGAAGCAATAGAAAGAGTAATCAAGGAAGTGATCCCATTTATAGTTGCACAAAAAACCATAAAATACCTAGGAATAAATATAACCAAAGAGGTGAAATATCTATACACTGAAAACTATAGAAAGCTTATGAAAGAAATTGAAGAAGACACAAAAAAATGGAAAAAGATTCCATGCTCCTGGATAGGAAGAACAATATTGTTAAAATGTCGATACTACCTAAAGCAATCTACACATTCAATGCAATTCCTATCAAAGTAACACCAGCATTCTTCACAGAGCTAGAACAAATAATCCTAAAATTTGTATGGAACCAGAAAAGACTCCAAATAGCCAAAGCGATCTTGAAAAAGAAAACCAAAGCAGGAGGCATCACAATCCCAGACTTCAAGCTATACTACAAAGCTGTCATCATCAAGACAGTATGGTACTGGCAAAGAGCAGACACTCATATCAATGGAACAGAATAGAGAACCCAGAAATGGACCCACAAATGTATGGCCAACTAATCTTTGACAAAGCAGGAAAGAATATCCAATGGAATAAAGACAGTCTCTTCAGCAAGTGGTGCTGGGAAAACTGGGC
Source organism: Felis catus (assembly GCF_018350175.1). NCBI lineage: Eukaryota > Metazoa > Chordata > Mammalia > Carnivora > Felidae > Felis > Felis catus. The sequence goes on from NC_058378.1 coordinate 16,838,181, forward strand.
AGCGACATGCAGAAGAATGAACCTGGACCACTTTCTTACACCCTACACAAAAATAAACTCAGAATGGATGGAAGACTTAAATGCAAGACAGGAAGCCATCAAAATCCTCGAGGGGAAAGCAGGCAAAAACATCTTTGATCTTGGCTACAGCAACTTCTTACTCAACACGTCTCTGGAGGCAAGGGAAACAAAAGCAAAAATGAACTACTGGGACCTCATCAAAATAAAAAGCTTCTGCACAGCAAAGGAAACAATCAGCAAAACTAAAAGGCAACCGACAGAATGGGAGAAGATATTTGCAAATGACATATCAGATAAAGGGTTAGTATACAAAATCTATAAAGACCTCACCAAACCCAACACCCAAAAAACAAATAATCCAGTGAAGAAACGGGCAAGAAGAAACGGGCAAAAGACATGAACAGACACTTCTCCAAGGAAGACATCCAGATGACCAACCGACACATGAAAAAAAATGCTCAACATCACTCATCATCTGGGAAATACAAATCAAAACCACAGTGAGATACCACCTTACACCTGTCAGAATGGCTAACATTCACAACTCAGGCAACAACAGATGTTGGCGAGGATGCGGAGAAAGAGGATCTCTTTCGCATTGTTGGTGGCAATGCAAACTGGGGCAGCCACTCTGGAAAACAGTATGGAGGTTCTTCAAAAACTAAAAATAGACCCAGCAATTGCAAAACTAGGCATTTATCCACAGGATACAGGTGTACTGTTTTGAAGGGACACATGCACCCCCATGTCTATAGCAGCACTATCAACAATAGCTAAAGTATGGAAAGAGCCTAAATGTCTATCGATGGATGAATGGATAAAGAAAATGTGGTATACATATACAGTGGAGTATTACTCGGCAATCAGAAAGAATGAAATCTTGCCATTTGCAACTACGTGGATGGAACTGGAGGGTATTATGCTAAGTGAAATTAGTCAGTCAGAGAAAGACAAAAATCATATGACTTCACTCATATGAGGACTTTAAGAGACAAAACAGATGAACATAAGGAAAGGAAAACAAAAATAATATAAAAACAGGGAGGGTGACAAAACAGAAGAGACTCATAAATATGGAGAACAAACTGAGGGTTGATGGAGGGGTTGTGGGAGAGGGAATGGGCTAAATGGGTAAGGGACATTAAGAAATCTACTCCTGAAATCACTGTTTCACTATATGCTAACTAATTTGGATGTAAATTTTTAAAAATTAAAAATAAAATTAAAAAAAAAAGATGCCAGAATTTGAGAAATACATTTAAAATAAAAGTAGCCATTCTAAAAAAAAAAAGAAAGCAAAAGAAATTATTCCCCCTCAAAATGTCTCCTATATGTTTTTTAATATTATATATTAATGTAAAAATTATTATATATGTATATTATATTTTTTAACTTTTTATTAGAGCAGTTTTATTTTTTTTCAAGTTTTTATTTAAATCCCAGATAGTTAACATAGTGTAATATTAATTTCAGGTGTAGAATTTAGTGACTCATGAATTACATACAACACCCGGTGCTCATCACAAGAGCCCTCCTCAATACCCACCTCCCATCTAGACCATCCCCCACCCACCTTCCTCCATCAACCCTCAGTTTGTTCTCTTTCACCAAGAGTCTGTTTCTTGGTTGCCTCTCTTTTTTTTCCCTCCTATGTTCATCTGGTTTTTTTCTTAAATGCCACAGAGCAGTTTTAGGTTCACAAAAAATTAAGATAAAGGTACAGAGATTCCCATAGGCCCTCTGCCCCCACATATGCACAGCCTCCCCCATTATCAACATTTGTTACAATGGATGAACCGACAGTGGTGCACCATAATCATGCAGGGTCCACAGTTTACATCAGGGTTCACTCTTGGTGCTGTACCTGCTATCAGTTTGGACAAATACGTAATGATGTGTATCCATCAGTACAGCATCATACAGAATAGTTTGATTGCCTTCAAAATCCTCCGCCTATTCATCACACCTCCCCCTGCACCCAACCCCTGGCAACCACTGGTCTTTTACTATCTCCAGAATTTGCCTTTTCCAGAAGGTCATACATACAGTTGGAATCGTTCAGTATGTAGCATTTTCAGATTCATTTCTTTCATTTAGTAATATGCGTTGAAGTTTCTTCCATGTCTTTTCATGACTTGTAGCTCTTTTCTTGTTTTTTGGGGTTTTTTTCTTTTTTCTTTTTCTTTTTTTTTTTTTTTTTTTTTGGTCATTGAATGGTATTCCACTGTCTGGATGTCCCACAGTCTGTTAACCTATTCTTCTACTGAAAGATATCTTGGTTGCTTCCGAGTTTAGGCAATTATGAATAAAGCTGCTATAAACAGCCATGTGCAGTTTTTGGGTGAACACAGTTTTCACCTACTTTGGGCAAATACCAAGGAATACAACTGCTGCATCATGTGGTAAAAGTATACAGAAGTGATTTTGTAAAAAACCACTAAACTATATTCCAAAATGTCTGTACCGTTTTGCATTCCCTCAAGCAATGAAGAGTTCTCATAGCTCCTCATCTCTGCTAGAATTTGGGTTTGTTTGGTTTTTTTTTTTTTTAATGTTTATTTTGAGAGAGAGAGAACAAGTCGGGGAGGGGGAGAGAGAGAGAGAAAGGGAGACAGAGAATCACAAGTAGGCTCTGAGCCCTCAGGGCAAAGCCCCACGCAGGGCTTCAGTGTACGAACCATGAGATCAGGACCTGAGCTGAAAAAAAGAGTCAGGCGTTTAAACGACTGAGGCACCCAGGAAGCCCCTCTGCCATGTGGTGGAAATTTTGAATTTTGACCATTCAGATAGATGTTGTAGTGGTCTCTTGTTGTTTTAATTTGCATTTCCCTGGTGACATATTACTTAAAGCATCTTTCAAATGCTTGTTTGCATATGAATATCTTCTTTGGTAGGTGTCTTTTAAGGTCTTTGGTCCATTTTTTAATCGGGTTGTTTTTTTTATTGTTGAGTTTTCCCATTTGTATTTTTAATAAGAGTTTTTTTCTATTTAAAGACTTAAAATGCATATTATAAAAGTATCTTACACATGACCATAAAAATCCGAACAGTATGGAAGAGAACAAACCGAAATAGAAATGAGCATCTCTCATTTTTGGCACCTGCAGTGGTTACTTCCCTTTGTCATACTATAGTATCTTGCTCTTAGTAGCCTTTTTGGTTTTTTCATATTAGAGATAGTGTGTAAACAGGGGAGGGGCAGAGAGAGAGACACACACACACACACAGAATCCGAAGCAGGTTCCAGGCTCCAAGCTGTCAGCACAGAGCCCAACGCGGGGCTCCAGACGAGGGGCCTGAACCCACTAACCACAAGTTCATGACCCGAGCCGCAGTCAGACGCTCAACCCACTGAGCCACCCAGGCGCCCTTGCTCTTAATATGTTTAAAGAAAACATGGATTGACAGATACAAATGTCTGCATGTATCAAAATACTCTTAAAAATACAGGGTAAAAGAGCTTCTCAAAAATGGCCACTAGGTGGTAGAAGTCAACTAAAACATGCAAACATGAAGGACCGCCATCTCACTTGCTCTGGGTAACTTTTCTCCCTTTAGAAAGAAGTTCGTGTAAGAAAGACGGGATTCTTCCAAGGTCCCAGCCTCATATATCTAACATCAGCTCCCCCAGACCTCTTGCTTCCACTGTCTGGGGCCATTTCGGACTGTGCGTGAGTGGAGACGTGAGGACCAACATCTCACCTCCCCTGAGAGCAGGACAAGGCTCTAAAGGCAGTTCTTTCAAAGTGAAAGCACTAGACAGGCACACTCTGTCACATGCAGCATGTCCAGATGTCTCTGTGCCCCTGTACAAATGGCGGCCTTCCACTCTGCTTCCGATACCACATTCCACCCTCCGATCCTACTGAGGTAAAGTGCCACCGGCGAAAGATTAGCTCTTGATGCAGGCCCACCTGTGGCCCAGGAAGGGGAAACCTCTGAACAGCCTCTGGACTAGTAGAAAGAGTGAGTTGGCTCATGTTAAAATTTCCCCGAATCTTTTTTGTGCTTTGGTCTGTGTTCACTACACACAGTAAATGCTCAATAAAGACCTATTGTTTTGACTTGATCTCAAAACCACCCTCCTAAAGCACTGAAGGAGTAACTTCCCATTCATTAGATGTTCCTTAAGTCAACGCAAGTGCTTAAGCGGCAGCAGAACAGGTCTTACAGATTTGAGAACATTCTCTATACTTTTCTTCATGACCAAAATATTTCAGGATGCTAAGAAACTGAGAACAAAAGTAGTCGAGTGAGTAAAAAGGGAAAAAAATGTTTAAAAAAGAAAAATAAATAAATATGAACAATGCTTTAATTCAAAAATTTTACTCCCAGAATTTTATTCTAAGAAAATATTTCAATAGAGGCAAAAAAAAAAAAACCCTACAAAAAGAAAAGGAAAAAGTGGAAATACAAACTTACATATCCAATGTTTGCATAATAATTAATTATAACATATTAATTTACTAGATCATTTTCTATAATGAAAATCATTTTGAAGACAATGAAAAATGATAAAGTCATGCATTATAGGTTTACAGGTTTTTTTTAGACATGGAGATAATCAAGACTATTAAAGGCAAAGCAGACTAAGCAAGAAAATGTTTTTCCATAACAATATACCAATAGTAAGACCCAGAAGTTGACCGAAGCACTCTGTTTTCCTAACAATTACCAAGAATTCGATCCCTCAATCCCAATCTCATGTCACCTACAAATGTGATGCAATGTCACACTGTGGTTATCTATTTATTGCCCTTGTGTTTTAGAGTTGTCATAGCGGTAAAATTTATTTTAATAAAATTATTAAACTTTCCTTACTAATTAAAGTATATTTTATTCGTTTTGAAACCATAGTGATATAAATTTACTCTCAACTACGTTACCACCATGTTCACATTTTGCTTCAAATTTTCAGTCTGTTAACAAAATGCCTATAAACATATAAATGTCCTTCCCATGCAAGATAAGGAGCTGCTCTACCCACGGAAGGTTCCAGGTTCTCTTGGCAGTCGTAGGATAAAGCATGCTCCCCAAGGACAAAATAAGCTATTTGTGCCAATGCTTATATGAGACAATGAGTGACCCTCAAATTCATACTTTAAAAAAAGGGGAAAACGATACTCTTCTAGTTAGTTGCATGGATTTTGGCAAGGAAACTGAGCTTCCTTGGACTGGGTCCAGAACCTGCAATCCCAGGACCTCCACAAAGACCAAAGGGCAGCAGAGGTTGATTGACCCCAACAGAAAGAACTATTTCCTGGCTGGCGCACAGACACAGTTTCTGATGCTACAAACTTTCACAGTGTTCAGAGTGGGAGGAGTAGATAAGTTTTGCAGTTTACAAGAAATGAGCCAACAACCTTAAGGGGTCCTCTGTGCCTTTCCCATGGATCATCATTAGATCAGGAACTGAAAAGGGCAAATCTTTCACTAGTGTCTGTTCATTTCACCCTAAAAACATTTTGCTCTAAAACATAGAGAAAGAGGGGTGCCTGGGTGGCTTGATTGGTTAAGCGTCCCATTCTTGGTTTTGACTCAGGTCATGATCTCGCGCTGACGAGTTCAAGCCCTGCGTTGGGCTCTGTGCTGACAGCTCAGAGCGCGGAGCCTGCTTCAAATTCTGCATCTCCCTCTCTCTGCCCCTCCCCTGCTTGTGTGCTCTCTCTCTCTCTCTCTCTCGCTCTCGCTCTCAAAAATGAATACACATTAAAAAAATTTTTTAAACACAGAGAAAGAGATACTAATGTGTGTGGATCAGTGGATTCCTTCATATATATATCATATGTTATATATATATGTAAATATATACTTCTCAAATATGTGTGTATGTATTTGTAAAAAGCTATTATTTTAATGAGATTGCCCATCAGAAGCTTTGTGATAATAGAATGAGATGGAATTGGTCAAATTTTGGTCTTCCAAGATAATACACCATCACTGATCATCTTAAAAACTCATTTTAAAGTATTAATTTTTCATCTCCACCTGTCTCAAAAGAAGATATTTCAAAATACAATGAAAAAGACAAGAGTATAGAAAAGTATGCATAGGTATAGTAAAAATATGTAAACTGGATAGAAAATCAGAGTTTTCAAAGAAAATGCATTAATTTGGAGAAAGTTAAGTTCAAAACAGAACACATAACACATTTCCTCTTGTAATGCCTACAAATTTACTATAAAAGAGATACTTAGTACAGTACTTTAAAGCTTATTTGAGATGGCAAATACTTTGCAATGGGAATCAGAAGCCAGGTGCCTATTCCAGGAAAGAGATTTCTGTATTGAAAATAAAAAAAAAAATAAAAAAAAAAAAATAAAGGAACTATGTGCAAATAAATAAATAATCACCCATGCTAAATCAAGGGGTCAAAGACCAGCTTGGCAGCTGGAACAAAGACAAATTTGTCATCAAAACTCTTTGGCCCTTCTTTCCTAAAGTAAATTTGGAGCTAATTAGCTTTCAAGACTTTTCCGGGATTTTTTTCCACAGAGACAAGACAAAGAAACACACTCAAGATAAAAAACAGATGTTGAAGTTTACTGGTCATTTGTCCATGTACATTATATATTTACACGTCACTGTGAAAGCTGTAGTTTGGCCAAGGCCCAAATGTATTAGGTGACATGGACACTATGGATCTTACTCCGTGTGCAAGATGCCACCGCCTCGCATGGCTGGACTCTACCTGGGCTGAGATACGTTTCCCTTCTGTGTTCGATGTTCCTTACTGCAGTTGCCTTTGAGTGTCGTGTACAGATTTCCAAAAATCACAGGGACTGTACAACTTACAATCTCTTACACTGGTATTGGGCCTACCCACATTCATCAACACCATCTCCTTCTTGTCAAGTCATAAATTTTGGTTCCTGAATACCCGGCTTCGAGAATACCGGAAGAAGACAATGCAGCGGTAATTTCTCGACACAGATGTCAGAGAAAGCCCAGCCAAACCAGAAATAAAAAGATAAGCAGAACACACCTAAGTTTTTTAGGGACCTCTGTACAATTTCTTTAGGATCCTGAACCCGCATTTTTACCTTTGGTTGCTAAATCATAAAGTTTATACTCCGTGACAACAAACAAAATGTATTAAAATATAAGGTCTCTATGCAACTAAGAGCCCTGGTCAGTAGCTGGTTTAAAGATTTCAAAATACGAGAGGTCCTTGAGGAGTTGGGGACTGGAAGGAAAGGATAGAAATAGAATATTTCTAGATAAAATGTACCTGAATAAATGAATTTGCATTTGAATAAAGATATTCGTTATAGGGTCTAGAACTGCCCTTACTCAAAATTTTAAATGAGGTGCAACTAAAGGCACTACAGGACAATTTGTACACCAAGTTTATATATAAACAGTTTTTCCCTTTAAAATCTGTTGGGGTGCGGGGCTCGGGTGGCTCAACTGGTTAACTGGATAAGCCTCTGCCTCTTGATTTAGGCTCAGGTCATGAGATCAAGCCCCTCGTTGGGCTTAAGATTCTCTCTGTCCCTCTGCCCCTCCCTCTCTCGCTCAAAAATAAGTAAATAAATACACACATGCATACATACAAAAACCAAAAACACAAAAACAAAAAACAATCAGGCTTCTGGGTGTTTCTGAGGAAAACATGGGATCCCCACAAAATTTGACCTGCACGTCATGGAGTCGTTCTAGAACAGAGAAATGTCCGTAACTTTTATTTTCTTGTCCAGTTCTCTGTCTTCTCATAGGAATCTATCTAGAGTTCCAAAATTTACAAGGTCGGTAAAATTTAAATTTGGTCTGCTCGGCTGGCATCCATTCTCCTCTAGTCTTTAGGAGAGAAGCATCTCTTATTTCTTTCTGTAGTTTCTCTGCATGTTGCAGAGCACCGACTGGAATGCATTCGTGAGCGTACATAAGGCTTTGGACTGTAACTCACCCCCATACAGTCGTTCCCCTTATCCACAGAGGATGCTTCAAAACCCCCAGCGGATGCCTGAAGCCCGGGGTAGTACCCAACCCTGTGTATACTGAGTTCACTCCTATACAAATGTATGATAAAGTCTAACTTAGAAATTTGGCGCAGTAGGGGCCCCTGGGTGGCTCAGGCCATGATCTCACGGTTCCTGGGTTCGCGCCCAGCCTTGGGTTCTGTGCTGACAGCTCAGAGCCTGGAGCCTGCTTCGGATTTTGCGTCTCCCTCTCTCCCTGTCCCTCCCCTGCTTGTGCTCAATCTCTCTCTCAAAAATAAACATTTAAAAAAAAATTTTTTTAACAAATTAGGCGCAGTAAGAGATTAAACAGCAATAGCTCCGAACAAATCGAACAATTAAAACAATACACTGTAACAAAAGTTCTGTGAACGTAGTGTCTCGCACTCAAAACATCGTGTTGCTTCGTACTCACCCCTCTGGAGGTGACGTGCGATGACGAAATGCCTCCTGAGGCACTGGAGTGAGGCCAGTGACGGGCATCCTGACGTAGCATGTGATGCAGATTTCTGCTGCTATTGGCTTCCGGCAGATTCGACAGAAGGAGGATGGGCTGCTTCAAGGGGCCGTTGACCGCGCCATACCGAAACTGCAGAAGCGAAACTGCAGGTAGAGGGAGGCCGCTATTCTAGCCTATTGTTCTAAACTCAGAGGCAAGAGGGAGAAATTGTAATAGCTTTCTTTTGGACTGCTTTTGCTGTTACTGAAGTTTATTCACAAAGATCACGTGTAGGAGGTTGGTGGAATGCTTTTCCTGGAGCCTCAGTTCCAAGCAGCTAAGTAGCGGGCGTTCCTTTAGAGTCAATCCAGCGCACGATGACCTTGATGACCTTCTTTCTCCCATGCGCCCTCCTGAGGCACCCCACCCCCCACCCTCATCACCATCCAATCCACATAATCTTCTTGTTGCAGCCTCCTGCTTTCCCAGGTGGCTCTCTTGGGCAGGACTTATATAAGGCTCCAGACGGCGCCATGCCTGTGTTGGCCCACTGTGATCAACAGGAAATACTCAGGAATCCTTGGCCTTGAGGTTCCCAAGACAGCAGCAGGTGCCTGACTCCTGGTTAGTGAACCTACTTCTCACCCTCTGCATTTCCCAGGAAGGTTCAGACCCCATTCCAAATACTCCCCAACTTCAGCAGACACCTGAGCTCTCAGAGTGACCACACTGAAGCTCCTTTCTCTAACTTTGGGCAGGCGAGGGGCAGATGTGGAGAAAGGGCAATGGTGTGAATTCCCCTCTTCTCGCTACACTCTGATACCCCTTTTCTGCGGGTTTTTTAAAATTATTGTAATATATATAAAACATATGCCATTTTTAGGTATAAATTACATTCACATTGTTGTACAATCATCACCACCGTCCATCTCCAGAACTGTTTTATCTTCCTGAACTGAAACTCTGTACCCATGAAACGATAACTCCCTACCCCCTTGCCCCTCAACCCCTAGCAACCACCATTCTATTTTCTATCAATTTGACAACTCTAGATACCTCTTATAAGTGGTGTCATACAATATCTGTCCTTTGTGACTGGCTTATTTCACTTAGCATAATGTCTTCCAAGTTCATCCATGTTGTAACATGTGTCAGAATTTCCTTCCTTTTTAAGGCTGAATAATACTTCATTGTACAGGCATACCACATTTTTTTATCCACTCGAATATTGATGGACACTTGGGTTGCTTCCTCCTTTTGTCTGTTACGAATAATGTTGCAATGAACGTAGGTATATAGATATTTCTTCTGATTCTCCTTTTATATCCTTGATCTTTTCTAAATTTTGCCCATGTCGACTCAGTCTCACATTTATTTTGGTATTTGATGTCCATTACATCAGTGCCTCAGTCAAAATTTAGACAAGAAGATGGGGCGCCTGGGTGGCGCAGTCGGTTAAGCGTCGGACTTCAGCCAGGTCATGATCTCGCGGTCTGTGAGTTCGAGCCCCGCGTCAGACTTTGGGCTGATGGCTCGGAGCCTGGAGCCTGTTTCTGATTCTGTGTCTCCCTCTCTCTCTGCCCCTCCCCCGTTCATGCTCTGTCTCTCTCTGTCCCAAAAATAAATAAAAAACGTTGAAAAAAAAATTTTTTTTAATTTAGACAGGAAGAAACCCATTTTAACATTCTGCTAGCATAAGACCCAATGGTAATCTTAGGCCCTATTGAAATTCCTGTAACTTTAATTTTACCAGACAGGTCTTGTCTCTCAGTGGTGGTTTTCCCTCAGATGCTCCTGATTTCATTTTCTAGTGAAGGTTTGGATACAGACTGGTCTCAGTAAGCACTTCAAAATGTAATCCAAATGTGAACATGTGACTCCACGATTCCACTCTTAAGTATATACCTGGGAGAAAAGAAAATGTGTCCACACAAAAACTTGTAGACAAATGTTCGTAACAGGATTATTCAGAATAGTCGAAAATTGGAAACAACCCAAATGTCCACCAACTAACTGATCGGTAGATGGACAAAATGTGGTATATCCAGTCAATGAAATATTACTCAGTAATAAAAACGATGAAGTAGTGATCTAAGCTATGACACAGACAGACATCCAAAACATTATACTAAGTGAAAGAAGACAAATGGAAAAGCTGACATATTCTAGGATTCTATTTATACAAAATGTCTAGAAACGGCAAATCGATGGAGACAGAAAGTAAATTAGTGGTTGCCAGGGCTTGGCAGTAGCAACAGGGAGTGACCACAAATGAGACAGAAGGCTTCTTTCTGGCGTGACGAAAATGTTCTAAAATTTGATTGTGGTGATGATTGCACAACTCTGTAATGTCACTAAAAATCATTTACTTAAAATGGGTGAATTTTGTGATATATCAATTACACCTCAATGAAGCTCTTTCTTAAAAATAGAATGCAAATATTTAACAAGTATAGTTCATGACATAATTAAAACACAATCTTAATTAATTATTGTACAGAATTAATGGCTGAAAATTTCTATGGCAAGATGCTCATAGTGGCTCTCTGACATTTAGACTATAGGATTCTTTGCTTTTGCTTGTGTGTATTTTAAAACGTTCTTCATTGACCATATGACTTTCCTAACAACAAAAGCTGTGTGTCTGTTTTAAATTAAAAGCAGGGGTGGGGCACCTGGGTGGCTCAGTCAGTTAAGCGTCCAACTCTTGGTTTCAGCTCAGGTCATCATCTTTGTGGGGTCGAGCCCCACGTCAGGCTCTGTGCTGGCAGTGCAGAGCCTGCGTGGAATTCTCTCTCTCTGCCCCTTCTCCTCTTTCACTGTCTCTGTGTCTCTCTCTAAATAAATAAATAAACTTTAAATTAATAATTTATTAACTCATTAAGAGCATGGGTGAATTTATTTACTTTTTTACTTACTTATTGCAGTGCGGGGGGGGGGGGGAGGCTTTTCAAATTAGACAAAAACCCACAACACTAAAGGCACTCTACCAAATTTGCCATATAAAATGTTAACATTTTTCTGTGTCACAAAAACCAAACCCAAACAAAACCAATAACTAAACACAAAGTTAAAACACAGAGGACAAATTGTGGAAAGCATTTGCAAATACAATGACTGACAAAAGATAATTTCCTTTATTTATAAAGCCTAGCCAAATTAGTAATAAAAAAGTTGAACCCAGTGGAAAAATAAGCGAAGAATATGAACAAGCAATTCACAGAAAAACAAATAACTGCCATTTCTATATATAAAAAGACGTTCAGGGGCGCCTGGGTGGCTCAGTTGGTTAAGCATCCGACTTCAACTCAGGTCATGATCTTTCAGTTAGTGGGTTCAAGCCCTGCATTGGGCTCTATACTGACAGCTTGGAGCCTGGAGCCTACTTCAGATTCTGTGTCTACCTCTCTCTCTCTCTGGTCCTCCCCCACTCATGCTCTGTCTCTCTCTGTCTCTCAAAAAATAAACATTAAAAAATAAATAAATAAAGTATGAGACCTAGATGTGCCAATAGGGAAATATCCCTAAGGAAGATGAGGTGAAAAAGAGAAGAGTAAAAATACGTATTGTGTAAATGTTAAAACACACACACACATACATATTTGGGGGAACATAAAAATGCTTATCTTCCGAAAAGAGGGACGAAGGTACTGCTGGGAAGGAAGGCTATGTACTTTTCATTTCTAACTTTCTATGCTGTGTTGCGTATTTCAAATCTGTGCCTGAATTTTTTTTTTTTAATGCCCAGAGAGGTTAGCTAGACGATGGGATTATGAACCATTTTTGCTTTTTTACTTTTCCATATTACAAATAACTTTAAGGGCTTTTGTTATTTGAACAGGTTATTATTTCCGGCTGCACCACCCGTCGCAGACGTGCCAGATGCAATCAAAGAGGATACCAGATGCAGCCAGGGGTACAGCCGCAGCACGTACGTGGGAGGCGTCCTGAGCGTCCCTTCTCCCGCGCCCGGGTCCCCAGCCACCAACCTCCTCCCCGACCCCGCGCCGGCCTCGCTGCGCACCCCCGCCCGAGGTCGGACGTGGACAGGCTGTGCGCACGCGCGAGGGAGGGGCGCGCGGCGGCGGGGGTGGGGGGGGTAGCCGCCTGGGACCCCCGTTGGCAGGGGAGCACCGCGTTTGAGGAGCCCGGGAGGCCGCTAGCGATTCCCTCACCAGGCTCATTTAGAAGCTTCTTTAGCCATTCTTCCAGGGATTTCCCTTCCCACGCCAGAATGCCTTACCTACCTACGCCCACTCCCCAACGGATACGCCCCTAATATAATAAACAGGTGCGGAGATGATGGGGCCCTTTTATTTTATCTGTGTCTCCAAATGAGCACGTGTCACTTTTGTGATCATAAAAATCTGTTGAAAAGGATCGATAAATCACGGATATAGGCCTGTGTGAAGGCATGATGTCTACTGGATTCTAGAGAATTTTCCGTCAGGGTAACTGACCTTCTCTCCGTGCACGGAACAGACAAGGGGGAAAACACAAAGAGGTGACAGGTGAGGGACTCTTGAAGGCCTGGCCCCACCTTTCTTGGGTGGCAGGGTTGGGGCAGAGGGACAGAAAGGAGGGGCAGCAGGCAGCTTCGGAGAAGGGAAGGCAACAAAGGAGAACAGCTGCTGTGTGCATGCTTTGAGGTCCAAACTATATTCTCCCAGTCTTGTCTTTAATCTTTATAGAATTTGCCATGTATCAGCTGTCCTCTCCATCCTGCTGATTTTAGAATTCTCTCACACTGTATCAATATGCGTACATTCACACAGGAAGCCAGAATAGGTGCGGTCACACTACCTCTCGTGCCAGGCACTAGATGGCAGAAGTTGGCAGGAAATCTTTGCAGTCACATCCTCACTTCGCAAATTGCCAACGGAGGGAAACGTCCACATCTGAGTGTGGCCCCTGTGGCTTAAGTGTCTCAAACCCTATCACCCAGTTGCTCTTCTACTGAAGTGCTGACTCAGGATAGGAAGGAAACACACACACAGACACACACTCACTCTTTGTTAATTTCCATTTGGGCCTCATTGGACGACTAATGCACGGGTTCTTTTAGATCCACTGGATTCCCCCAGGTGTTGTCCGGGGCGGGGGTCTCGCCTCGTGACTCTCTTGGTTTGGCTGTGTGCTTCTGAGCAGTATTTGCCTCTGTACAGGATGAATGCTCTCCATTTCAGCTCTGAGAACCAGAGTTTATTCAGGATGGAGGCTGTATACAAAGGGGGAGGGGGGAAACTGGGGCACAAAGAGAGGAAGCTGGTCCCCATTCTTTAGCTTGCTCCCCATTCCGGCCTCCTTTTAACACAAAGGCAGGCAGTGCTGGCAGACGTTGGAGGGTCCGTACTGAGGCCTTTCACTTCCTGGTTCCAGGATGAACTCTCCAAGCCTTATCAGGATTTGTCCAACGACCTCCTGTGCTCGTCTTTTGACCCGATGCTTGCTCTTCTCTGATGTGGGTCCCTCACTGCAGTGTCCCCAGTCTTGGTCATGCCTCCTCCCAGTCATCTTCCAGAGACTGTCCCGTGGGCTACGGGTGCCCACCATGACTGTTCCCACAGAATCTTTTGACAGTTCAACTGTCACCATTTCAGTTAACCCCCTTGGTGTCCCACACCACCTTTGGGACATAATGATTCAAACAATCGGGCTTCTTTTGAGTGTCCCCACCAACTCTTGACATCATATGGCTCCAGGAGATCCCACCATTTGCTGTTAGTCAGTAAACCCCTATGTTCCTGTTGGGGAATTCAGAACAAGACTAGCTTTCAAAAAGACAAGCATGGGGGCACCTGGGTGGCCCAGTTAAGCGTCTGATTTTGGCTCAGGTCATGGTCTCACAGTTAGTTGAGTTCAAGCCCCATGTCGGGCTCTCTGCTGTCAGCACAGAGCCTGCTTCAGATCCTCTGTCCCCCTTTCTCTGCCCCTCCCCCACTCATGCTCACTCTCACTCTCTCTCTCAAATTAAAAAAAAGAACATTAAAAAAGAACATTAAGGGGCGCCTGGGTGGCGCAGTCGGTTAAGCGTCCGACTTCAGCCAGGTCACCATCTCGCGGTCCGTGAGTTCGAGCCCCGCGTCGGGCTCTGGGCTGATGGCTCAGAGCCTGGAGCCTGTTTCCGATTCTGTGTCTCCCTCTCTCTCTGCCCCTCCCCCATTCATGCTCTGTCTCTCTCTGTCCCAAAAAATAAATAAATGTTGAAAAAAAAAAAGAACATTAAAAGAACATTAAAAAAAAGAACGATTCCTTCAAAGAAATGTTAAAATATACATGTATATTTTAAATATACATGTATAAGATGTACATATGTGATAAGATTTTAAAATATACATGTATGAAATATACATATATAAGATATATGTGATATATTTGTCCATATATATCATTTTCTAGATATGTATAATATATATATGATAAGTTGTAATTAAACAACCATGTTTGAAAAGACTACTGTGGTATACTTTAGCTAAAAACTGCCCAGAGATATAGACCATTAACTGATTGGGTCTTCAGTTAACAGGGCTCCAAAGATGCCACGATCACTTGGATGAAGCGCTCAAACGTGACCATCAATATGAATGATGGCCGCCCTCCATGTTAATGAACAGGTATTTAAGTTTCTACGAGACCAAAGAACCAGCGGGGCAGTGGTTGACAGGTTGCCACAGTGGCTCTGAGCAGAGTAGTGTGCTGACCGTCCTGACCGAGATCTCCTGCGGTGGAAGAGAATGACTGGGAAGTTTTCCCTGGGAGTAAGTACGAAGAAGAGTCAGGAAAAGATTCTTTCCTGGGGTTTCTGAGCGAAGGCTTTGTGTACTGAGGGAAACCAGGAGAAGTCTGCTTTCATTATGGTGCTTTCTTGCTCAAAATCATTGGCTTCCCATTGCCTGAAGCAGCATTTCCGAAGCAAGTTCCACACAAGTGCTTTTTTAAGAACTTTAATGCCTCTAATGTGTTCACGTGCCCTGTAAATTCCCAAGAGGAGTACACAGAATCTAGTGTTTCCCAAACAAATTTGCTCTTGGAATCCTGTTTTCATGGAACATCTCAGAGGAACACATTTTTAGAAACGCTGGTCCACGCGATAAAGTCACGTTCTGGCATCCCAGGTGTGTGTGCTGCTTTCCTGCTTGTCCTGTTCTCCACTCCTCCAGGTTCCCAGCTCCTAACTAAAGGCTTGGAAAATTGTAAATTCTATAATCAGTCCCCATGGTCTTTCCTACATCACTCGTCCCCGCCTGCATTTCCCCCTTTCCCTTCCTGCCTCCCAGTATGACTCCCCATCCTCCCCTCCACCCCACAATGCAGTTAGTCTTAAACTCCAGTATGCTTGGGGCGCCTGGGTGGCTCAGTCGGTTGAGTGTCTGACTTCGGCTCAGGTCATGATCTCATGGTCTGTGAGTTCCAGCCCTGCGTCGGGCTCTGTGCTGATGGCTCAGAGCCTGGAGCCTGTTTCAGATTCTGTGTCTCCCTCTTTCTCTGCCCCTCCCCCATTCATGCTCTGTCTCTCTCTGTCTCAAAAATAAACATTAAAAAAAAAAAGTTTTAAAAAAATAAATAAATAAACTCCAGTATGCTTGAGAATCCCCCTTGTTAAATGCAGATTCCTTGGCCCCACATCCAGACACTCTGATTTAGTAAGTTGCACTTCTAACAAGCTCCCAGGTGACACTGATACTGCCTGCCCAACGACCTCCCTTTGAGGAGCATGGCCTTAGAGATAGAATCTCCCTCTGCAGAAAGGCCTCCTTTCCCACTCGCCTTGGAATTTTTAAATACTTACCAGGCCCCGGATGGTAGTCGACTTTTTCTCGAATGTGTTTTATTTCCCCACGAATCCGTAAGGATCTTGGGAGAAGGAACAATGACTTGTTCTTTTTTTTCTAGTTGTCTAGTTCAGTATTTTGGCTATTGTTCAGTATTGACTAGTTCGGTATTGTTGACCACGAACCACAAATGAAGGTTGGCCTCCTATGAGACACGCACTTGGGCACTGAGGCTGTCTGTAGTGGTTGTCAGGGGCTGTGTGAGTCCATAACCCCTTGCTCCAGACAACTTCCCCCTTCTCTCTCCAACCGGGGTCTCGATTGGCTGGATTCATGCATCTATTCCTGGCCTTCACAGTGATGCGAGCTCCCTGGGAAAAGGCAACAGCCTGGTCCATCATCAAATAAGTTTCTTGCTTTGTATTTGTGTTGCCCAGACCCTTGCACAGGTATTTTGCACCTTTGCCATATATCCTGGACCCTGGTGCTTGCTCTTCTACTTACTTCCTCCCTTGAGCTCCTGCAGGATCTCTGTCCTCTGAACACTGGCATTAGGTTTTGGAATGTTCTTGTAATCCTAACCCTTGTATTCACGTCTTCTGTGGCATCTTTCTCGTGTTCTGACATCATGCCACATATTCAGTCATTAACTCAGAATTTCCCCTGGCTTTCTGATAGCTGTATTTGTTCATCCTCATTCATTCATTCATTCATTGATTCTCACTCTCTCTCTCTCTCTGTCTCTCTCTCGCTCTCTCTCACTCCCCACCCCACTCCCATCCATTCCTCACTCTTAGCTGACTCCAGGAGACGGACTAACACAGACATGGTTCTCAACCTGACTTTCAAATCCCAATCACTTTGTCCTGATTCCTACAATGTACACAAACTTAACCACATGCAAGTACCTAGAAAAGTCTGGATTTCCCTCCATTTTAATAAAATTCTGCCTCTTGCCACTTGGAGGTACCTCTGGGTGCCAGAGGTAGCTAGAGTGAAAACTATGCAACACCGCATCCTCCGTGCTTGACGCTACAGGTTATATAAAGAATAAACCAGCCTTCAAAGACCTTATAATTTAGAAGGACAGGCAAGACAGATAACCACAAAGAATGCGGTACATTCCATGAACAAAATACAAACCAGGCAGTGAAAAAAATTCAAAAGAAGAAATTTTACGGATGGAATTGTGGTTCCTCCCCAACTCCATCCCCAACAAGATTGATATGTTGAAATTCGACACCCTAATACCGAAGAGTGTCACCTTATTTAGAAATAGGGTCTTTGCAGATGTAATTAGTTAAGACGAGGTCCTACTCGAGTAAGCTGGACTCTATCCAATAGGACTAGTATCCTTAGAAAGGGGGAAATTTGAAGACAGACATGCATGGAAGAAGAAGGCCATGAGAAGATGAAGATGGAGATTGGGGATGATGCTTCTACTTCCCAAGAAACACCAAAGCTTGCCAGGATGCCATCAGGGCCAGGAGAAAGGCATGGAACAGATTCTTCCTCACAGCCCTCAGAAAGAATCAACCCTGCTGACAGCTTGATCTTGGGTTTGTAGCCTCCAGATCTGGAAGACAATGAATTCCAGTTGTTGAAGCTTCTTGTCTTCTGGTACTTGATGGCAAACCAAGGAAACAAGATTTCTTGTCACAGCCTATTAAGGAAGATTTCATTAGAAATGAAGATGATAAGGGGCACCTGGGTGGCTCAGTCAGTTAAGCATCAGACTCTTGACTTTGGCTCAGGTCATGATCCTAGGGTCGTGGGATCAAGCCCCAAATCAGATTCTTTCTCTCTCGCTTTCTGTCTCTCTCTCTTTCTGCCCTCTTCCCTGCTTGCACTCTCTCTCTCTAGAAAGTTTTTTTTTTTTAAATGAAGATGATAAAATTTAAGCTCAGCCTCAAAGAAAGGGCTTTCAAAGAGAAGGAAAGAGCATTCAGAAAAATAGAAGGTAGAAAAACATTGAGCGTACTTGGGAACTTGAGATTAGCTTAGAACCTACAGAGGGTCAAGGAGAACAGGCAGAGAACATTAGAGAAAGAGGAGGAGAGCCATTTGTCGATATGAGTATACAAAGTTTGAAAAAATATATATTGAATTATGAAAATTTTTCCTGTATTTCTATAGATAAGGTTCCCAGCTATGTATGCCTTGTAAATAAAATCTTATTTCTTATACAGAATAGAATATAGTTGCTGAACCCAGCTTTATTTCATTTTACTACTGAATTTCAGACTTGAACATTCACAATTTTACAGCCACTGAATGGAAGTTGTGGTATCAGAATTAAAATTTAGGCCTTATGTGTAAAAAGGAGATAATTTCAGAACAGTTTCCCTACTCACATATCAACGATATTTACAGCTTCTAATTCCATTTTAAGGGTTAACACTTGGAAACACAACACTAGGATCAGTTCTGGGATGGATGTCAAAGGGCCCGGATTCAAGGAAAGAGATCATTTCGATCTAGCTTTTTAAAAGTGGCAAAGCCACTTCCCCCAGTGCCTCCATTTCATTTCTAAAAATAGAGCAACATTTCCATTTTTTTTTTTTTTACCTCTCAAAAATGAGATGAGATAAAGAGATGTTCAAACAGGGATATATATACATTTTGCTCAATTTCCTTGCAGTAGAATGAAAAGGATAGACTATATAATCTCTAATATCCCTTCCAGTATTAACATCCTAACCAGCAAAAGTGAAGAATTGAAACCCAGACACAAGCTTACAGCAGTAGAAATGGTGTGTGTGTGTGTTGGGCGGAGGGGGGGTATGTATATACACATACACGTCCATATCTATATTTGCGCCATTAGATGGCAGCAGGAAGCTAAGTCATAGCAAAGTTGTCTTCAGCTGTTTCTGCTGTCAGAAAAATTTCCCTTGGCTTTTTCTTTTTGTAATGTTTATTTATTTATTTGGAGGGAGAGAGAGAGAGAGTGGGAGGGGCAGAGAGTGAGAGAGAGAGAGAATCCTGAGCAGGCTCTACACCATCAGCACAGAGCCCAACGTGGGCCTTGAACCCACAAACTGTAAGATTGTGACCTGAGCCGAAATCAAGGGTCAGACGCTCAGCTGACTGAGCCACCCTGGTGCCCCTGTCTTTTTCTTTTTAATGTAGTCTCCACAGGGTTCTCAATCTCCCTCTCTCCCTCTCCCCTAACTTAAAGACCACCTTTTCATTAAATTATGGAATATGTCAAATGTTCACAAACCCATCACACACAAGTTCAGCAAGATTTTTCATACTTCCTTCAACTATCCCCCCATCTTTCTCTCTTCCTGTCTCCCTTTCCAATGAATTTTAAAGCAAACCCCAGACATCGTGTAGTTTCACTCCTTACACTTAGATGTACCCATCTAAAAAATACATGCTTATTCTTACGTAATCAGAATGCCATTATGAAACTTAAAATTAATTTCTTGGAGTCAGATCATGTCTCTTTTCAATGTTTTGAAGCAAGAATAATGGCAATATTTTACATAACTTACAATTTAACAAGAAATGATACTTGAATAATAAACCAGGGGTTTCTGATATAGCATTGCTATAAAAATGGCTTTAGAAAAGTATACATTGTAATAAGAAGTTGGAAGGCCTGAGGACTGTCTTCCCATGGATTTTATTCCATCTCAACACTGTTCTATGCTTCAGTTCCAATAACCCCAGAACGATGCTGTTACCTGAAAGGGCTCTGCTGAAGATTAAAGAAATAGCATCTGTTAATCTCATTAAGTTCATTGAGGCAGGATGAGGCTGGGTGCTGGTAAATGGAGCAGATAAATAAATGTGAGGCATATACACTTTTTTTTTTTTCAATGTTGAAAAGTAATCACAGAGAACCTTGTCTCCTTCGGCGCACGTACTAATACTTCAGAGCACGTGTGACACATGGAAATCCTATTAAGCAGGATAGGGTGGACTTAGGTAGGAAAGTCATGCCAGAAACTACCTCTAAGTAACCCTGGGAAGATGCCTACGGCTCTGGGAAGAGACATATAAATACATGTCCATGTCATTTAGATCTTAGATTTCTGGGGAACAAGGATTTAGAAGAGGGAGTCGGGTTGATTGATAATTATTCCAGAAAAAAAAAAAATCAAGTTGTCAGTAAATAGCAAAAACATTCATATTACCCCCCTATTCTGCTTTCAGCAATGTATCCTAAAGGAAGAAACATATAGGCAAAGATGCGTTTATAAGGTCATTTGTATTGGTATTGTTTGTGATGACAAACATTTTAAAATAACCTTTAAATATTCAACAATAAACTGGTTGAGTGACTTCCATTATAGCACCATGATGGTATACTTTGTAGCCATTTAAAAGTCCCTGGTAGGAATACATGGACTGACATGTTAATGTTATGACATTATCTTTAGTGAAAGATGTTATAAAACAGTACCAGGGCACCTGGCTGGCTCAGTCCGTGGAGCATGTGACTCTTGATCTCAGGGTTGTGAGTTCGAGCCCTGCTTTGGGTGTAAAGATTACTTAAAATTAGAAAATCTTTTAGGGGTGCCTGGGTGGCTCATTCAGTTAAGTGCCTGACTTGGGCTAAGGTCATAATCTCATGGTTCATGAGTTCAGGCCCTGCATCGGGCTCTGTGCTTACCATGTGGAGCCTGCTTGCAGTTCTCTCTCTCCCTCTCTCTCTCTCTCTGCCCCTCCCCTGCTCATGCATTCTCTCTCTCAAAATAAGTCAACTTTTAAAAAATCTTTAAAAAAATAGAAAAAAGAGTGGAATTTCTCTTTAATTATAATTGGATATGTGTATATGTACTCACATACATACACACACACTCAGAGAAACAAGATTAGACAGAGGGTTAACATAATGCTAATAGTAATTATTTCTTTAAGTAGAAATAGATTTTTCCACCATGTATACATAAAATTTATGTAAAAAAGTTTTTTTCTTTTAAAAATTCAACTACTGATCTGGCAACATGGAAAAATGACCTATAGTAAAATGCCATGCCATCCAGAGAAATAACACATGAAAGGAAAATAGGTGAAGGGAAAGCAAATCCTTCAGAAACACAGAGGGATCCGAAATCCTGACTGGGTCGTACATAAATTGATGATGCTCAAGGTTGTGAGCACAGTAGAAAAAGGACCTAGCAACAGGTACTAAACACCAGAAGCTTGGATTTTAATACCACACAAGGACAGGAGATGAAAGTTCAGGTTAGGTGGTAAATTCAAAATAAAGAAAATATAATACACTTGAGCAAATGAAGCCCATTCATGCAACAGGATTGGCCCCTCAAGAACTTGTTCTTTTGGAAGAGTCTGAAAGAGATTTTGAAACAAGTATGTTTAAAATTATTAAAGAGATTTCTAAAAGGAAAGAATAGAACATTATGAAAAAAGAACAGGAGGATTTGAAAAATAAAATATACAGAAATTTAAAGTTACTGAAACAAAAACCTCCATAGATAGATTCTTTCCTCAAAAAAAGTTAAGTCAATGAATTAAATTAACTTGCAATGAAGGGATTGATTGTTAGAAATCTGCAAAACAGCACTGGAAAATTAGCCAGATAGAGTCCAAAAAGATAAAGAAGCGTATGAAAAAATGTGAAAAAGAGGCTAAGAGATATGTTGGATAAAAGGAAAATGTCCAAGAGACATACAAAAAGGGGAAGGAAAGAATATAGATGATGAGGTAAAAGCAGTATTTAAAGAGAATATGCTCAAGGGTTTCCTGAATTGATGACAGACATGAATCCACATATCCAATGAATCTCAATGAGTTCCAGACAGTACTGTACACATACACATACACACATCCCACACATGTATTTCTAAACCCATTGTAATGACACTGTGGACACTAAGAAAAAAAAAATCTTAAAAACAGCTTGGGAGGGGGCGGGAGAATTTCCACAAAGGAAAAACAAAAATAGCACAGTTGACACCAGGAGATAATGGAATATTATTCTCAAAGTGCTTCAGGAAAATTACTGTCAGGTTAAAGTTCTCTACCCAGGGAAGCTGTCCTTCAAGAGTAAGAACAAAATCAAAGCATTTGAAGACAAAGAGACTGAAACAGCTTAGCATCTCCAGAACTTGGTAAGAAACAAACTGATCCTAGAAGAAAGAAACAGGAGCAAGGACAATGGTACTCAGAGAATCTGGTTGCCTGTGTGTAGATCTAAATGAGCTCTAACTAAAACTAAGCCAACAACACAGAGGAGATGGCAAGGGTGGGAAGGAACAAAGTGCACCTAAAAGACTGGACAACAATAACAACATATCAGATGAGGGATTATTAGAGTCAAAGCAATTCTAGGGTCTTACATAATTCAGGAGGAGGACAGAAACACAGATTAACCTTAGATTTTAAGTCAAGGATGCATGGTAAATACAAGAGTTACTAAAAAAGTAATATAGAACTTCTAAACCAGTAGAAGGAAAAGGAAGATAAAGAAAACTTCATTATCCCAATAGAAGACAGGGAAGAAGCAATGAGAAAAACAACTACAAGAGAAGACTTGGTTAATAGAAAACCTAAAGTAAGAAGAGGGAAAAGTCCAAAATCTAACAGCAAACACAATACAGTATCATAGATAAATTAATTCCAGACAAAGAAGACTCATAGGTACAACCCCGCCCCCAAAATTATTATAAATAATAATGGAAAAGCTTCCCATCCCACTGAGTAGATCTCACTTAATGCTAATAATAAAACCAGAGAATAACAACACAAAAATGAAAAAGTATAGGCCAATCTCATTTGTAAACAGGATGCAAAAATACTAAATAAAATATTGGCAAAAACAAACCTGAGTGTAGATTTTTAAATAAGAAAAAAAATCCTGCATAGAATACAAGAATCTATTAGTTAACAAGAAAAATCTATTCATGTAATTCACCATATAAACAGATTAAGGTACAGAAACTATCTGATATTCTTAATAGATGCAAGAAAAAATATTTGATAGAATTAGCATAATCATAAATTTAAAAAGAAAAAGCCTTAGCAAACTAGGACAAAAGCTTCTTTATTTTATTTTTACATTTTTTTCAAAGTAGTCTCTATGCCCAATGTGGGGCTTGAACTCACAACCCTGAGATCAAGAGTCGCATGCTCCACCAACTGGAGCCAGCCAGGCAACCTGAGAACTTTTTCAAAGTGTGTATCAAAAACCTACAGCAGGGGTGCCTCGCTGGCTCAGTTGGTGGGACATGGGACTCTTGATCTCAGGGTTGTGAGTTCGAGCCCATGTTTGGTGTAGAGATTACTTAAAAGTAAAATCCTAAAAAAATTCAAAAACCCTACAGCAAACATCACAGTAAATGTACAATTATAGAAGTGTTCCACTCAATCATAAATAAGATCCTTATGCATTATGCTTCTGTCAGGGAGGTCCTATCCAGAACAAGAAAAATAAAAGATATGAAGAAAAATGTTTGTGTCCTAAATTCATTGTTCTACCCTTGGATAGCAAAGGGTACTTGAATCAAAGTCAAGTCAGCCCTGCAGTTGTTTGTAATTGTTAACGATGATCTTGGGCAGAGTGGGCATAAAGGAGTCGGGAAGTCTGTTGACAAAGGTGTTTTGAGAAAACAGGCTCTTAATTAGCTCTGACTTCTTGTTAAGTAGATAAAGAAAAGGTTAATAAAAACTTACAGGCCTGTGATTGTAAAATTTAAGTTAAATCTATCATAAAGTCATCCTGAGTTTTCCTGTAATATTAATATTTATTTTAATTGTTTCAGAAACTGTTGATTTATAAGTCTGTTACTGGAACATGCTAGTTGTAGGAAAGTCACAATGTCTGCTATAGAAAGTGGAGCACTTAAAGTTGCAATCTTTACTTGCATGGACGGTTGGTGTTTCCCTGCCAACTTCAGCGATCATTAATTCACTATGATTCCACATAGCTCACCCTGACAACTCAACCATGCATAAGAGGAACAAAGCTACAGATATTTTTCTCCTTATGAAAAGATATATTTCAAGTGAAAACAGTCACTAGCAGATTAAAACACAATGCGGAATTTGGGGCGCCTGGGTGGCTCAGTCGGTTGAGCGGCCGACTTCGGCTCAGGTCATGATCTCGCGGTCCATGAGTTCGAGCCCCACGTCGGGCTCTGTGCTGACAGCTCAGAGCCTGGAGCCTGTTTCAGACTCTGTGAATCCCTCTCTCTAACCCTCCCCTGTTCATGCTCTGTCTCTCCCTGTCTCAAAAATAAATAAAACGTTAAAAAAAAATTAAAAAAAAAAAAAAGAAAACACAATGCGGAATTCTATCAAATATTGAAAGAAGAAATAATACAAGAATATCAAGACAATTTGGAAGAAAAACAAGGTGGGCGTCATTGTAATTTCTCAAAACTCATTATAAATTTATAGCAACTAACAAATGTCTTCGCAGTATAGGGATAAGCAATAGACCAATGATACAGAAAAAAGGGAGCCTAGAAAAGAAACCCATGTTTCTCATGAGAACTTGAGATAATAGAGATGGCCTGGTAAATCATGGGGAAAAATAGGGTTTTCAATCCATATGAAAAGCTACGATAACTTCTCTTCTCCATACTACACATCACACACCCTATGCTGGAATACCAAATAAGAAGAAAGAAGAAAGAAGGAGGAGGAGGAGGGGAAGGAGAAGGAGAAGAAGAAGAAGCAGAAGAAGGGGAGGAGGAGGAGGTAGAAGAAAAAGAAATAAGAAGAAATAAAAAATAAAAATAAATCCAGATTTATTTTAAAAGAGAAAAAGCAAAACTTTAAACGTCTAAAAACTTTTAGACAAAAATACAGGATAATATATTTGTGAGCTCAGGATATGGATGATGTTCTTAAATAAGGCAATAAAAACACAAATCATACAGGACTGCTAAATTTGATGGCATTAAAATAAAACATTTCTGTGTGAGAAAAACAGCACACTCCCAAACACAGACCAGGAGGAGGTAATTATAAAGAACAAAAGGAGGGAGAGGCAACAAGAGGGTTGGGGATGACAATCTAATAGGAAAATATCAAAAATATATGAACAAGTAATTTACAAAAGAAGAAATACGAATGGCAAAAAAAATCACTATTAGATTAAACCACATCAAAATTACCAACATATACCAGTTTTTGGCAAAAATGCAATTTAGTATAGGAAAAACTAGCAGCAGAAAGGGCTATAAAAATTAAAAGAGATACCATTTAAAACCTATCAGATTGGTCATCAGGATTTTGCAAAATTATGTGGAAACACAAATTCTTATACAGTTGCAAAAGAAAGCGTAGACTGGTACAAGGACTTTGGTAAATATCTAGTAAAACTATTGAATAGGCATATTCTAAGACCAAGCAATTTCACTCTTACGTTATCCAATAAATTCTTGCACATGCTCACTCAGAGGCCACCTAAAAATACTGCATTCAGGTTCTATAGAGAAATAGAACCCATGGGGGGCAGGGTGTGGCGGGGTGTATGTGTGTTGTACAAAGAGACTTTTTTAAGTATTTGGCTCATGCCGTCACAGAGGCTGAGAAATTTCAAAGTAGTCAGCTGAAGATGTAGGACAGCCGATGTGGTTTCAGTCCAAATCTGAAGGCCCGAGAACTAGGAAAGCCCGTGGTGTAAGTGCAAAAGCCAAGGAGGTTCGAGAACCAGAAAAGGCTGGTACTTCAGTCTTGAGTCCAAAGGCCAGAAAAGACCAATGTCTTTTGGCCGGCAGGCAGGAGGAATTCGCTCCTACTCAGCTGTTTCCATTTAAGTCCTCACTTGATTGGACGAGGCCCACCCACATTAGAGAGGGCAATCGGCTTTACTCAGTCCATGTTAATCTCATCCAGAAACATCCTCACAGACATACCCAGAACAACGCTTGATCAAATGCCTGGGCTTTCCATGGTTCAGTGACATTGACAGATGAAATTAACTATCACAGATATTCACTACAGGATTATTGGCATTATTAAAAACTTGAAAGTAATCTTTTTAAATTTGTTTTTCTTTTTTTTAAGATTTTATTTATTTTTATGTAATCTCTTACCCCCAATACGGGACTCAAACTCATGACCCCGAGATCAAGAGTTGCACGCTCTGCCAACCGAGCCAGCGGGATGCCCCCCAAAACTTGACAGTAATCTGTTTTATTCTGTAGATACTGACTACGTAACCAGTGTATGCCATGGATTGTTCAAGATGTTTGGGATACACCAGTGAGTCAAACAGACAAGCATTCCTCTTATTGAGGAGCTTACCTATTAGATAAGGGAAACATAGTAAGTATAATGCATAAGTAAGTTACATATTACTTAGGTAGTAAGGGAACGCTACTTCCCACAACTTCAAGGACTCCATTCATGGTATACTTTATGAAATGCCACCCTCTGAAAATGTATAAAGCAGCAGTATTGAGTTGGGAGTTAAGTGGCACATGGCAAGTGAAATTATTAGGTCAAGGTAAGCGTCATTGGGAAGGTGGCATCTTAGCACAAACTTAAAAGTGAGGAGGGAATTAACAAGCAGATGCCTGGGGAACATGAGCAACCAGGCAGAAGAAACAGACCTTGTAAACATCCATAAACTGGAAGCCGGTGAGTCAAAGGGAGAATATTAGATTAAAATGAAGGGATGGCGGGGGCGGGGAGGGGGTGGTGTGGGCGGATTTCGTGTAGAGTCTTGTCGGCCATTGCAAGGGTTTGCCTGTTTTAGTCTGGATGAATCCGTAGCCCCTGCTGGGACTTAGAGAAGCAAAGTGATCTGACTGCCTGCTAAAAAAAATGACTTTGGCTTCTCAGCGGCAAAGGGCAGAAGCCAAAAGCTATTGCACACTCCCAGGTAAGAGATGGTGATGGCTTGGACCAGGACAATAAAAAATGTTGGGATTCTGGCTGTATTTTAAACATAGAGCCTACAGAATTTCTGACAGATTGGAAGTGGAATGTGAGTCAGACCGAGGAGTCAAGGATGACTATTAATTATCATGTATGCCTCAACAACCAGACGGATAAAATCATCACCAACTGAGAAGCAGCAGGTAACATGTAGAGCAGGTGTGAACAGAGAAGACCAGCTGAGCTCTGGACATGTTAACTTGCACCTGTGTATCAGACATTCATAGGGAAATGTTGAATTAGGAATTGGACATATGCATCGGGAGTTCGGAAGAGAGGTCTGGGCTGCCATTGTCAGCATATACATGGTATTTATTTAAATCCAGGAGATTGCATAAGACACCTAAGGGGATGGATGTAGTTAGAGAAGAGGTTCAAGACTGAGCTTTAGGCAGTGAGTCCAATGTTAGAAGGTGAAGGGGATGGGAAGGACCCAGCGAAGGAGACTGAGGAGCAGCTAGTCAAACAGGAAGAAGACAAGAGTGTGATGGCTGGAAGCAAGTGGAGAAAAGTGTATCAAGGAGGAGAGAATGATCACTTCTGTCAAATAGTGCTGACAGGTGGAGTCAGATAAGGACAGAAGGTTAGATACTGAACTAAATAACATAATGGACACCTGGAGAAGAGCAGTTCTGGAAAAAAATGTTAGGGATAAAAGTCTAAGTAGGTTCAAGAGAGGATGGAAAGAGAGGATTTGGATTCAGAAAGTATACACGTCTCTTTCAGAAAGTGGCAATAAAGAGTTGGGGGGTTTTGGGGTTTTTTTTGTTTTTTTTTTAAGATATGCACAATAAGGGGCACCTGGGTGGCTCAATTGGTTAAGCACCTGACTCTTGATTTTGGCTCACGTCTTGATCTCATGGTCATGAGATGGAGCCCCACACTCAGCCTGGAGCCTGCCTCTCTCCTTCTTCCTCTGTCCCTCTCTGGATCTCGTGCACTCTCTCTCTCTCTCTCTCTCTCTCAAAAAAAGCAAAGATATGCACAATAAAAGTACATTTGTATGCTGGTGGGACATTCCAGTAGGAAGACAAAAATCAGTCTTTCAGGATAGAGATGAGAACTGCTGGACTAGTCCTTGAATAGACGAGAGAGGAGCCAGTACACAAGTGGAGAGGTTGACCCTAGAGAAAAGCACAAGTAGCAGGAGGCAGGAAGGTATTGAGTGTGTGACTGCGTGTGCCGGCTGTGAAATGTGATGAGCTTGTGGAAATTCTCCTCTGTTTACTTCAAAACTTTTTTTTAACACTATCAACACTTTTTTTTTTAAGCAGGCCCCACGCACAACGTCGGGCTTGAATTCATGACCCTGAGATCAAGAGTCGCATGCACGCTCTACCAATTGAGCCAGCCAGGCGCCTTTGTTTACTTCAATTTTCATAGCCATTGGCCAAGTGGAAGGATAGGGAGGTGATATGAGAGGTAACTAAAAGAGGGGACAAGGCGAAATAGTCATCTATGAGAGAGGAAGAAGAAATGGAATAAGGAAACACAGTAGGATTGCCAGGCAATAATCAGACAGACCCACATGAAATTCGTGGTCTTAAGCTTGAGATGAGCCCAGTTGGTGTGGCTATTTTTCCTGTCCTAGCTCCGTGTCATAAAGGCAGGTGTGAAGTAGTTAGAGATGGATTCGATCTGGATTTTAGTCTTGCCAACAAGTATGATGAAGTAAGCGAGGAGCCAGAGAGTTGACATTGTATGCAAGGGAGCAGTAATAAATAGCAATGAAATTGAAGGTGGGAGATAAAGGGAAAGAGGCTACAAAGGGGTTAATGAGCAGTGGAAAGTTAACTGGATTGACAGGTTGAAGGTCCCAGGGCAGGGTTCTAAGAATTGTTGAAGTTGGGATACTAGAAACCGATAAACCGATAAAAAAAAAAAAAAAAAAAAAAAAAAAAGACAGGCGTGAAGCAGAGAATGGGATGCAGACAATTGAGAACACGAGTTAATAAGTATAGAGTGACAGTAAGGTCCTGGGCATAACCATGGGAGTGGACAGCAGAGGTACAGTGGAGGAAATACAACTGGAAGAAAGAGGCTTAAATATGTGAGAAGCCAGTATATTAAAAGAATTCTCTTCATGCATCTTTTTTTTTCCATTTTTTTTTAACATTCATTCATTTTTGAGAGACAGAGTGTGAGTGGGGGAGGGGCAGAGAGAGAGAGAGGGAGACACAGAATCCAAAGCAGGCTCTAGTCTCTGAGCTGTCAGGACAGAGCCTGACGTGGGGCTTGAACTCAAGAACCGTGAGATCGTGACCTGAGCCGACCTCGGAAGCTCAACCAACTGAGCCACCCAGGTGCACCTATCTTCATGTATCTTGAACCTGCCATTGGATTAAAATGGGCCTAACTGTTGGAGAGAGTGAGAGTAAATCAGGAGCTAAGCTCATTAAGAAATAAGAAGGAGTGGTCTGGGGTACAGCAGATTAACAGCAGAAGGGAAATGGAGAACTGGTTTATCCTGAAAAGTAAACCACCAGGTAGCAGCTACAATGAATTAACTAGAATTACTCATGTTGCTGAAGGTGACTTTCAAAACCCTAATATTAAATGAAAAAAAAAAAAACTAGTTGCAAAAAGATACGTACACTGGGACACTGTTGACATAAATTTTTAAAGTAAACCCCCCCAAAAAATGTTTTTAAAGAAATGAAAAGAAAACATAAATAAATAAATGTAAACCAAACAAATTATTTACGGATCAATACATTATATATAATAAAAACATTAAAATATGTAGCAGAAGAAAATATATTCCAATCTTGTGGTTGGTAGTTTTTCTGGGGATGGAGAGGTGGAATGAAACTCTGTAACACTGTAAGTCTTTAGAAATAGCCTGGAACATAGTTTTAAAAAGTGTACCCCAACTTAGCTGCAGACACTAAGGAAACAAGGCTTCGCGTGTATTCTATCAAACTCAGGATCAAAATGTGATTTTAGCAGCTGTTCTCACTGTTTACTAAAAACAAAAGCTTCTGCCTTCTCTGGTCTACCTTCCACAAACCCACATTGTTTTACATCTCAAATCTTCCTTGGACAAGACTGAACCAAAACTGATAAAAATAATAACACCAATATTGTCCTTGGTTTTGAGCTCTTTACGTGACAGAAAGCCTATAAATGTGTCACCTGGCTTTTTCAGCCCTGTGTACGGATTCATGCCTGAATAAGAAGTATCCTGTGCATTAACAAAAACATACACATATTCTTTTAACTTTTTCCCACAATACTAAGCATATTTACATTCTGCTATTATCAGCTAAAATAACTTGGAAGTCTTTCCATAACAGTACATGCGAAAACTGTCTCATTCTTATTTTTAAATTTTTTTAAGGTTATTTATTTACTCTGAGAGAGACAGAGACAGCACAGATTGGGGAGGCACGGAGAGGCAGGCAGAGAATCCCAAGCAGGCTCTGCACTGTTGGCACGGAGCCTGACACAGAGCTCGAACCCACGAAACTGTGAGGTCACGACCTGAGCCGAAATCAAGAGTCAGACACTTCACCAACTGAGCCACCCAGGCGCCCCAAAACTGTCTCATTCTTAACGGCTTTATAGCATTTAATCGTATGGTTGTACCATAATTTTTTTTTAATGACTTATTTTTTGAGAGAGAGAGGGAGAGAGGGAGACAGTGAGAGAGGATCTGAAGTGGGCTCTGCACTGGCAGGCTGACAGCAGCAAGCCCGATGTTGGGCTCGAACTTCCAACCCGAGAGATCACGACCTGAACCGAAGTCAGACGTTCAACCGACTGAGCCACCTAGGCGCCCTTGGCTGTACCATAATTTATTTAATTTGTCCTCTATAAGACAACACTCATATTTCAAACATTTTTGTATTCTAAACAATGCTGTAGGAGTATTTTTTGAACGTGTAATTTCATAAATGTATGAATAAACTTGATAGACACTGCCTCAACATCCCCATGGAGAACAGTATCAATTTCATAGGCCAATAGCAATTTCCATTTTTCACAGCATCATGAGTGCCTATTTTCCCCATACCAACGGTGTTCTCATTCTCAAATCTTAGCCCATCTGAGAAATGAAATGTGATAAACTGTCATTTTAATTTGCATTTCTCTTATGAGAGAGATTAGGCATCTCTTCCTATGATTAAGAACCATCTGTATTTCGTATCCGAAAACTGTCTCTATTAGTCAGCGTTCTGGCCAGGAGAACAGAAAGCACTCTAGGCATTACACTCAGGAAAGGATTTAATACAGGTGCTTCCAAAACCTTGGAAGAGCTGGGTGAAAGGGAGGTCAGGGAAAGCTGCCAGCAAATTCAGGAAATCCACAAGTCACAGGAATTACAGGAAACCACGGCGGATGATCTCAGCTGCCTGTCGCACAGAAGCAGATGATTAACAGAATGCAAAAGCCCCTGCGAAACCTCACGTATGCCTTCGGAACGAGCCGCGAGCCCTGCCCTCTGATGCTGAGGGAACGATAACGGCTTCTATTTCTCTTTTGTTTTTCAAGCGGTACGTGTGCCTCTCATTGGTAGACTGAAAGTAAAATCCTCTTAGCAAGAGGATCAAGGAAATGTGGTTTCCAGGCCTCCAGCCCCTAGACACGGAGGGAGAGTTTAGAAGGCAGGTTTAGTAGCAACAGGTAATGCCCGGCAGACTCCACCGCATTGTGCCCGGAGCTCACGCACATCCCGCCAGCAGAGTTGAAACTTCCAAACATCATGCCTCCACCTAAAGTGCAGCAACCATCCTCCATGCCATTGAGGCGTCTCCCCCACATTCCTTCATCTCCCCAGTGAAGTTCTATCACTCACTCTCCATCTCTGAGGCTTATGCCTCTTCTAGCTTAATACCACCTGCCTTGGCCATCCTGTAACTTGAACGCTAAACTAAAAAGGGTGGCCACCGATGACATGCTCTATATAAAATAACAAAGTAAAAGGAGAGGAAGAAAAAGGGACACAACTGATTAATATATAAAACACACATTTTGAAAAGCAAGGAGACAATAGGCATCGTCATTCAAGGCCTTGTTTCTGCAACTGCTCTTGACGGGATCATTGATACTTAGAATTTTCTTGTACTACTCATCCTCTGTTCCCTTTGTCTTTAGCCAAAACCTCAGTTAATTGAGATTCTCTACCTGGTGGATGACCCAAATGTTCATTCCTAAAGAATCAGTGGCATTAGGGTTCTGCCCACTTGATGTTGCTGTAGCCTTCTATCCATTTTACCTCCACACACAAGTACTAAGAAGTGTTCCAGGAACGACTATGGGAACATGTTTGCGTGTGTGCATTATATCAGACAGGAAGTTTGGGAGGCTTTTATTTGCATTATGAATGGGGAAAAAAGTTCTGGACTTTGAGTCCTGTGTTCTTCTGTTTCCTGGATTCTGTTCTGTCATGGTTCTTAAAGCAACACTTGTGATTTGGCATATCCAACTGCATATACTATTCAAAAGATCATTGAGAGGGGTTACAAATAGGATTTTTCCAGGAAAAGCAGACCAGTAAGAAATAAACACTTTGGCAGCAAAAGCACAAGCAACAAAAGCAAATATAAATAAGTGGGATGACATCAAACTAAAGAGCTTCTGTACAGGAAAAGGAACAATCAACAAAATGAAAAGGCAACCTACCAAATGGGAGAAAATATTTGCAAATCACACATCCGATAAGGGATTAATATCCAAAATATATAAAGGACTCATACAACTCAAAAGCAAAAACACTAACAACTTTTAAAATGGGCAGAGGAACTGTTTTCTAAAGAAGACATATGAATGGCCAACAGGTATGTGAAAAGGTGCTCAGCATCACTTATCATCAGGGATGTACACATCAAAACCACAATGAGAGATCACCTCACACCTGGTAGAGTGGCTACCACCAAAAAGACACGAGATAATCAGTGTTAACAGGGGTGTGGAGAAATGGGACTCCCAGTGCATTACTGGTGGGAATATAAATTGGTGCAGCCACTATCAAAAACAATGTGGAGCGTCCTTAACAATATTAAACAAAGAGCTACCATATGATCTAGCAATCCCACTTCAAGGTATATATCCAAAGGAAGTGAAAACTGGATACTGAAGATATATGCACTCTCATGTTGACTGCAGCACTCACAATAGCCAAAATATGGAAACAACCTAAGTGTCCATCCATGGGTATATGGATATAGATGCAATACACACACACACACACACACACACACACACACACACACACACACACAATGTAGTATTATTCAGCCATGAGAAAAAAGGAAATCCTGCCATTTGCGACAAGTTGGAAAGACCTTGAGGGGCATTATGCTAAGTAAAGTAAGTCAGACAGAGAAAGACAAATACTATATGATATCACCTTTACACAGAGTCTATAAAAAAAACAAAAAGTGGTGATTGCCAGGGTTTGGGAAGTGGGGAAACAGGGAGGTACTGCTCAAAGGGTACACAAAGACTAACAAGTTTGGGGATCTAATGTACATAGGTAATAGTATTGTTTCATATACTTAGATGTCTCTAAAAGAGATCTTAAATGTTTGTTGCCACAAAAAAGAAATGGTAAAGTATGGTAATGGGTGTAAAAAAAAGTAACTGTGATGGGATGGAGGTGGTGTGTTAATACTATTGTGGTAATAATTTTGCAATTTATAAGTGTATCGAATCAACTTTGCATACCTTAAAGGTACAGTGTTGCCTGTCAAGTATATCTCAAGGGGGGGGGGAATCAAATGATCATAAAGGTTAAAAAAAAGGAACCCTAAATTTGAAAATGGCATGACTGAAAATTATGTATATTTTATTCCACAAAAGCAAAAACCTTTCTCTTGAGATACACAAATTATATAAACCTAAGAACAGTCATGATAGGTGAATGTCTGAATTAAAATATCAGTGTGATTCTACAAATTAAAACTTTCATTAGGGCACAACTTTGGGGCATTCATTCAACAAAAATTCATTTATTATTAAAAAACAAATGACCAAAAGAAAATCCCACTACTTCATAAACCCTGAGAATTGCTTCATCTAGTTAGGATCCATTGACTTACAAAGCCTTTGAGGATGCATGGGACCTTGAAACACCATCTAGACCAGTGATTCTTAGCTTTTTAAGGTTGAAGACCCATTTGAGAAGGACATGAAAGTCAGGAACATTTCTCACTAGAGAAACATTCTAACGTAACATCAGAATTTCACTTACAGAACAAAATCGAGTTCTGCCCTTGTCAATAGATCACAATGGAGGAAACATGCTTATACAAGGGTATGGGGTGAAAGACATTTTCAGATTGTTCTTATGAAAAATGTTTTAAATCTGGGATTCAGGGAATTAGTTTTAGAGCATTCATAGAGATTTCTGAGGGTTGATGAATCTCCTTAAAATGACATGCAAAATTTTGCAGGTATAGTCTAGTCAGTAAGTTATATTCCTGGGTTCTTCATACTCTATAATGCATCTTCACCTAGATTATACTGTCCACTCATAAAAAACATCTGAGAAAAGTAAGGTAGGTATTATTCAACACACGAGAAAATGAAGTTTCAGAAAGATTAAGGCAGAAGGTAAACCCGCTCAAGGTCACATGTAATATTAGAACCAGAAAAAGTAGTGTGCTATGCAGAAAAGCTGTAATCTAAACTTCATTAGATGTGGCTTCTAACCCAAATTTTTGTCTAACATGTGGTAGATAACATTGAGCAAGTTACTTAACCAACCTCTCTAGGTCTTAGTTACATTATTTATAAAAGGATCTGAAGGAAAGCATATGCATGGGGAGGGGATATGATCATTCCCTGCCTGCCTCAGAGCTGTAAGAATCAACTGAATTTGTGTAAATGCACTTTTAGACAAACAGCAATGCTGCTATTAACCTGTGGGTTAGAATTTGATGTACAAATCACCTAAAAACTTTTCAAGTCTTACCTAAAATAAATAAATAAATAAATAAATAAATAAATAAATAAATAAATAAATAAATAAATAAATAGCTATGAGTCGCAAATGTGACACTTATCATACTGAACAAATTGTTGACCATGAGGTACTTCCTAGACTTCTGGGTGGCTCTAAGTACAATGGGTCCAAGGACACTGATCCTGTCCATAATCCCTCTGGGATCCCCAGAGCACAGAATAAGAGGGTGCTGAACAGTGATATTGAAAACCTCACGAATGCCAATGAAATTAGGACCCTGTTCATTGTTTGGAGAGCCATCCCAAATTGGGAACTGACAGAGAGAGGCTTACTGAACGATCTGGAAGACCAACTGATCTCTGGCTTAGCAGCAATGAATACTGCCCTGGGCAGCAACAGTTGCCAAAAACACCTTTGTAATTCTGGATGCAACAAACTGCACTTGAAGAGAGAATCAAAGCACTTCTTCAAAAACAAACTAACAATTGTAACTTCCGTAACAATCCAAAGGTACTTTTTCTGAACAGACAAGATAGAGGATACTAAGAGAAGCCACAGAGTTAACAGCTGAATGGGGAGGAAAACAATAAAAGTTAGCCAATAGAAGCTAATCAGGCACGCACTAATTCCCCAACTGGGGAGAGGGTGTGTGTGTGTGGGGGGGGGGGGGCGGATCCTTAGACCTCTAAAAATAGGAAATCAAGGTGGGTCAATCCAGGGCTATACAGAAAGGAGACTAGTCAGCACCATATCTTACTACTATGTATTCCAAAAGCATTTATTGCAACAAATCATAAAATCAGTGTTTAAGACCTGGAGAAAAAAAAAATCTCAAAAAAATTAGAAAGTAAAAAATATTGGGGCACCTGGGTGGCTCAGTCAGTTGAGCTTCCAAATTTGGCTGAGGTCATGATTTCATGGTTCGTGGGTTTGAGCCCCGCGTCTACGCTGACAGTGCAGAGCGTGCTTGGGATTGTCTCTCCCACACTCTCTGCCCTCGCTTGCTCTCGTGTTCTCTCTCTCTCTCAAAAATAAATAAACACTTTTAAAAAATGTAAAAAATATTATAATCATTAAAGATACTAGAACACAACCCAAAGAAAAGTAGAAGATAGTAAAGAATAAAAGTATAAATCAATGAAACAGAAAACAGACTACCAAAAATAAAGCCAGTCTTCAACAAACAGTGCTGAGACAACTGGACAGCCACATGCAAAAGAATGAAACTGGACCACTTTCTTACACCATACACATAAATAAACTCAAAATTGATTAAGGGCCAAAATATGAAGCCTGAAACCATAACAACCCTAGAAGAGAGCAAAGGCAATGATTTCTCTAAGGCAAGGGAAACAAGGCAAAAATACATTATTGGGACTACAGCAAAATAAAAAGCTTATGCACAAAGGAAACAATCAACAAAACTAAAAGACAACCTACTGAATGGGAGAAGATATTTGCTAATGACGGATCTGCTAAAGGGTTAGTATCCAAAAATATATAAAGAATTCATACAACTCAATCCCAAAAAACATCCCAGTTAAAAAATGGGCAGAAGGCATGAACAAACACTTCTCCTAAGACATCCAGACGGCCAACAGACACATGAAAAGATGCTTAACATCACTCATTATCAGGGAAATGCAAATCCAAAACCACAATGAGATATCACCTCACACCTGTCAGAATGGCTAAAATCAAAACCACAAGAAACAACACGTTGTTGACAAGGATGTGCAGAAGAAAGAATCCTCATGCACTGTTGGTGGAAATGCAAACTGTAACAGCCACTGTGGAAGACAGCATGGAGGTTCCTCAAAAAATTAAAAATGGAATTACCAGACGATCCAGTAATTCCACTACTGGGTATTGCTGAAAGCATACGAAAACACTAATTTGAGAAGTTTTATGCACCCCTATGCTCATTGCAGCATTATTTACAACAGCCAAAGTATGGAAGTAGCCCGAATGTCTAGCAATATAGGTGAATGAATAAAGAAGTGGTGTATATATGCACGCGCGCGCGCGCGCACACACACACACACACACACACACTCACGATGGAATATTATTCAGCCACTAAAAAGAATGAAATCTTACCATTTGCAATAACACGGATGGACCTAGAGTATAATGCGAAGTCAAATAAGTCAAAGAAGAATACCGTATGATTTTACTCATATATGGAATTTAAGAAACAAATGAACAAAGAAAAAAGAGACAAACCAAAAAAACACAGACTCTCACCTATAGACAACAAACTGATGGCTACCAGAGGGGAGATGGGTGGAGGTGATGGGTGAAATAGGTGAAGGGGATTAAGAGTACACTTTACTGGGGCACGTGGGGGCTCTGTCAATTAAGCATCCGGCTTCAGCTCAGGTCATGATCTCCTGGTTCGTCATCTGGAGCCCCACATCAGGCTCTGTGCTGATAGTGCAGAGCCTGCTTGGGATTCTCTCTCTCCCGCTCTCTCTGCCCCTCCCCCACTCTCTCTCTCTCTCTCTCAAACAAAAAAGAGTACGCTTATCATGATGAGCAGTGAGTAATGTATAGAACTGTTGAATTCAGTATACCTGAAACTACTATAACACTGTATGTTAACCATATTGGAATTTATAAAAAAGAAGAAGAAAGAAAAAGAAAAATTAAAAGAAAAAAGCCAAATAAAGCAAAAGGTAACTCTTTGAAGACTAACATAATGGAAATACATCTGGCAAAACTGAGTAGAAGGAAAAAAAGTATATACAGAGAGATAGCACAAATATATATTATGGCTACAGATATAGCCAAGATATAAATGCAGTAATACTAATAACACTTTGTATCAAAAAACCTGAGAAAAATATAACTCATTGAAACTTACCATTAAGAAATGATGAAAAGCTTGAATGGTCCTAAACAATAAAAGAAACTGAATAGTTTTTTTCTTAAAATCTTCCCACAAGCAAAATATCATACTCAGTTTCACAGGCAATACTAGCAAAATTTCAACGAAGCAATCAATCCACTTTTGAAAAAGCATTTAAAAATGATTACAAAGATTCAATTCACAAAACATTAATTTCACCATCTTAAAGTGTACAATTCAGTGGGTATTAGTATATTCACAGTTGTGCAATCATCCCCACTAATTCTAGAACATTTCTATCATCTCAGCAATAAACCCCGTGCTTGTTAGCAGTCACCTGCAATCCCCACGCCCATTCTGTTAATTTGGTTGATTGTTTCAAAACCATCTTTTGGTCTGATGCTATTTTCTGTTTCATTTATTTCCACTCTAATATTTACCATTTCCTTTAATTGTTTTGTAGTTTGCTATTCTTTCTCCAGTTTCTTAAAGGCAGATAGATGTTTAGGTTAGTGACTTGACCCCATTCTTTTTAAATGTAGGGATTTAAAGATATAAAGAAATTCCCTCTGAATCCTGCTTTCATTGCATCCCATACATTGTGTTTTGTGGTTTTCATTCCTCTTGAAAGATTTTCTAATTTCCCTGTGATTTCATCTTTGACCCACTGGTTATTCAGGAGTATGTTGCTTAATTTCCACAGATGTGTGAATTTTCCCAATTTAATTGTTACTAATTTTTTTTAATTGTTTTTTAAATGTTTATTTAGTTTTGACAGAGAGAAAGACAGAGCATGAGCAGGGGAGTGGCAGAGAGAGAGGGAGACACAGAATCCGAAGGCTCCAGGCTCTGAGCTGTCAGCACAGAGCCTGACGCGGGGCTCGAACTCACAGACTGCAAGATCATGACCTGAGCCGAAGTCGGACGCTCAACCGACTGAGCCACCCAGGCGCCCCTGTTATTAATTTCTAATTCCATTCCATTTGTGGTCATAGAACATGCTTTGTATTTCTAGCTTTTTAAAAGTATTGAGACTTGTTTTGTAACCTGACATTTTATGGATTCTGTTCCACACGCACTTGAGAAAAAACATATCTGCTGTTGTTGCTGGGTGGAGTGCTCTACGTAGGTCTCTCAGGTCTATCATGTTGTCCAAGTCCTCGAGTCCCTTACTCATGTCTTGTTCTTCTATCCATTATTCAAAGTGGGGAATGGAAGTTGCCAACTAATATTGTTGAATTGTCTAGTTCTCCTTTCAGTTCTGTCAGATCGGGCTCCGTGTATTTTGAGGATCTGTGGTTAACGTGTGTGTGTGTGTGTGTGTGTGTGTGTGTGTGTGTGTGTGTGTTTATAATCGCCATATATTCTCAATGGAATGAGCCATTTACCATTACATATTGTTCTTGTCTCCAACAAAAACAAAAATATTAGCCTTAAAGTCTATGCTGTGCGTGGTTCTCTTGGTTACTCTTTGCATGGAATATCTCTTTCTGTTCTTTTAATCTATTTGTGTCTGAATCTAAGGTGAATCCTTGTAGAGAGCAAAGACTTTGAATCAAGTTTTTAAATCCATTCTGCCAATCACCCATTTACGTAGCACCTTTCTTTGAGGCACCCTCAAAAAGCCCTATGGCTATGCAATGTGGATTCTGAAAACCACTGATTTAATACATGCAGGAATTACTTATGAAGGAAATAACCCAATTTTATTCCAGAATTGTCAGTAACTTGCCATGCAACCTAGAACCACTTTCTTTTTATAATAAAGATGAAAAATGAAAAACATGACAACATTTGATGCTATCAGAGCAACTATTTTAAAACTGAAAAACATTCAGGATATATTTAGAGATCCTCTACTATCCTGTCCTAACACCTACTCTATTAATATGCAATATATAATTACAATATGCAATTAATATTGCATATCAATATGCAATTAATATTGCATATTAATACGCAATACGCACTGCCAACAGCGATGGCACCAATCCATGGGTAGTAAATACTGTTGACTGCCTACCCCAAGGCTATTTTCCCCTTCTCATATGATGATAATGCCCTAATTCAGTTTCTTTTATTTGCCCTTCTCCTCTCAGAAAAACGGTATTTTGGTCTATTAGGTGATATCATTCTCCTCTCCACTAAATAATTTAGAAAGATAAGAATGTCACCCAGTTTGGGTCAATGGGATGTACAGAGATGTCCTTCCTGAAGCCCTCCCTACCTCTGGACTTATTTTGAGAAATAATAAATCTTGGGGCACCTGGGTGGCTCAGTCGGTTAAGTGTCCAACTTCAGCTCAGGTCATGATCTCACGGCTTGTGAGTTCGAGCCCCATGTTCAGCTCTGTGCTGACAGCTCAGAACCTGGAGCCTGCTCCAGATTCTGTGTCTCTGTCTCTCTCTCTCTCTCTGACACCCCACCTCCCCCAACTCATACTCTGTCTCTCTCAAAAATAAACATTAAAAAAAAAATTTTTTTTTAAGTAATAAATCTCCATATTAAGTTAGTCTGTACTAGGTTTCCTATTTAGGCCCAAAATTCTACAACCTTTTGATTAAATATTTCTCAATATGATCAAAAAATAAGCTTTAACTTTTCTTTTAATATTTTATTTAAAGACTTCAGTTTTAAACATCTTTAAGACATTCATCAATCCATTTATTTATGTTACCTTTAACATTATAAATTTAACTTCAGAAACAGAAATACGTAATGAGACTATATTTTAGCAGTGTGTCTTCAAATAGGGAAACCAAAAGAAATGCTACCACCAAAACAAACCAACCAACCTAATTTATTAGGCATGTCTATGTTTTATTTTCCTTTACATGATTTTTTTTTTTTTTGGAAAATTTCACTTTCAAAGAATCAGGCCTTGCAAACAGAGCAGCTAATCGTTCCAAAAATAAAATCCAGTATCTAGATTCTCAAAACTCACAAAACCAAATGGAAATGTCTGGTTGTCAGCCAATAGTGTCATGCTCACATCAGTTTCACATCACAGGGAATAATCTAGAACTAATTTCAGTAGGCAAGTTCCAATTCTAAATATTACTAAAGACTACCACTGTTATTCCCAACTGTGTTGACAATTGTCTTATTGCTGAATTGTACATGATAAATTTTCTTTGGCAACTTTTTATACTATTAAGTAACACAACTGGACAACTATAAAGGCTTGAATTAACTCAGTATTTCAAAAATTTCAAACTTCACTGTAATTATTTAAATGTAATTTCTTATAGATGCATCTGTAAGAAACATGCCTAATGTAATAGAACGACAACAAAAGAATTGCTAAATAATCACTACTAAAAGCTTTTCAGATGTATGTACAAGTATATAATTGAACTCAAACACCAGGGAAAATATTACGATGTTAGCTCCAATTCACTACCAGACTTTATGTGCTAAAGGATAAAAAAATTAAATGTAGAAACTAAAATCTAGGTTACCTGTTAATTTTTCTGGAAGGCTCTTTCAAATGGGTTCAAAATGGCCTAAAAACTGGCCAGAATATAATATGAATTCTCACTATAATACTTCATAAAATTAAGTCTATTGATAACTTAATAATTTTTAATTCTTATTCTACGGAATAAGCCTATTTTGGAGGCTTCACAAAATATTACCAAGAAATTTTAACAGGAAGCTCAAGTCCAGATGTGTAGCTAGAAAATCTTTTCTATATATAACAAAATCACCAACTTAAATTATAAATGGCTTCCGCTAAATACTACCACTCCACACTTCACACAACGTAAATTGAAATAGGTATGGCAGAAAGTGCGCTCCGAAGCATGTTCACGTTACAAAGATAAACGATCAACTACAGCCAGCAAAAATACAGATAGGCATATATGCAAACCTTTGTATGCAAACTTTCATGAGTAAGATGTAAGAAATGATTCGTTTCGATAATTTTATGTACAGCTTGTTTACAATTTAAAACAAGTATGACTGAAAACATTTCTATTTAAAAGCCACAATAAAGCCCCACGAGATACTAAATAACAGTCTTACAAACTGGTCTCGCAAGAGAATAACAACTGAGGACGGTATTCTAAGAAATGCCCTCTTCTTGATCGATCATTTCTGTTTTAACCGAAAAGACATCTGCCAGCATATGTTTTGGAATCTCTGAGCCTCTGACTCTCAAGGCGTAACAAGCATTCTCCACTTTGGCCAGACTTTGTTTCAAAGTATACAACTTCTTAGAAACCTCGTAAGGTCCAGTATTGCCAATGAATGAAAACCCATCATAAACCTGACGTAAAAACTGGCTCACTTCAAAGGGGGTGTCAATGTCCCCATTCCCCACACTGTTAATACACATCCGCATCAACTCTCCAGTTAAATCAGCCACTCCCAGAAGGTAATCAACAGGTGTGATTTTCAGTCTCCAAGTACCAAACTGCTTATCCTGTGCATCAGAGGAGGGCTGGTAAAGAAAACACACACACACACAAAGAAAATACAACGTGAAAAAGAGTGAATATGCATGTATCACATTTATTATAAAGTATAAAATCAAGAGCAGATCAGTCATGCTAATCTCTAAATAAAATGATCTTTTTTGCTTAATGACCATTTGGGACGCTACAAGAACTCATGCCCTGCGTAGAAAGTTGAACTAAATGACTTCAAGATAATTTCATAATCTAATACTGTAGCATTTTAAAATCAACTATTCCCAACCTCATTTGACATACAAAATAAAATTAAAACATTCTGAAAACAAAGTCTGATGACTTTACTGCATGACGGTCACTTAGTTATCTAAATGACAAGTCACAAAGCCCTCTAGGTTGGTGATACACTCACGTTTTCCTAAGTCCCTTAGTGTCCCTTTCTGGCCTCTCTTCCATCCCCACTCAGCACTGACCATCATGATTTATTACTCTCTTGTTACCTCCTCCTCAGTGCCCTTAGATTCCTTTGTGGGTTTGTTTGTTTGTTTGTTTGTTTTTTTACTGCACCTGCCCAACAAAAACACAACCCTGCATCAATATTAAAGTCTACTCGCACTAGTGCTTTATTCAAGTGGCTGAGTACCACAGAGCTAAAAAAAAAAAAAACCCCAAAAACAGTAATGATAGTCACAGCTATACAGAATTTATACAAATTATTCACCAATCCTTTTTACTTATTCCTCTAGTTCTCTCTCCTGACTCTTCAGACACTGTTCCAAACCTTTATCA
The DNA here is from genome assembly GCF_018350175.1 of Felis catus. Classification (NCBI taxonomy): domain Eukaryota; kingdom Metazoa; phylum Chordata; class Mammalia; order Carnivora; family Felidae; genus Felis; species Felis catus. The sequence goes on from NC_058378.1 coordinate 16,881,210, forward strand.
GAACTCTCCTTAGCCCCCTACTCAATCCCAAACCTCTCCACTCTGAGTAGACAATCTTGTCTACTGTCACTGACCTGGCCATGTGCCAGATCACCTGGCACAAGCTCTCTCAATGACCTTATTCCTACAAAACAAAACAAAACCAAAAAAAACTTATTTATGTCCATATCCATCTTTACCTTCTATCCTCCAGTCTCAGATGATGAGTTGTCCCTCCTCTTGTTTGAGGTTAACTCTTCCAAATGACCTTGACCCATCTCCTCCCACCTCTTCCAGGACCTTGCTTCATAAGGTGTATGCCCTTGGGCAAGTTATTTCATCTCTCTAAACCTCAGTTTCCTCATCTGTAAAATGGGATAACAGTACCTACCTCAGAGGTTTATTTTAAGGATGAGATAACATTTACCAAGTTCTTGGCATAATGCCCAACACAAAGTAAATACTCAATAAATGTTAGCTGCTATCACCATTACCATCATGTCAATCTCCTCTTTCCACAACAGTTTTTTTCCTTGCTCTATTGGAGCCTTTCTGGAAGAGGAGATGCCTAAATTGTTATTCGAAGTCCACAGGCGACTCAGCTAGGTGAAGTTGCAATTATACTGGAGGCCATTTTAGGCAGAGAGAACTGCAAAGGCATGCAGGTGAGAACTGTGATGTATGTTTGAGGAACGAGTGAGGTATCTCCTTGAGTCAAGTTTAAAGTAAGAAATGGTACAGGATGACTCCAAAAGGACAGTCAGGAGTAGAAAGTCACATTAAGGAATGTGAACTTTAATCACTGAGAAATTTAAATGGTTTTGACAATATTCTCAACAGGCAAGTCAGAACAAAATACCTTCCCCTATCAAATCCCAGAAGTTTTAGCACCAAGGATCTTTAGCACTAAAAGGAAAAACTATTTATGAATGTGGCCTGGTTTTGAAAAGCATATGTGAATATTATGACACCATAATCTTCAAATAACTTACTACCTAAATCCTGAAAACAGCACATTTACTCTCAGTTTCTCTTTACACTCTTGCCCTGATATTTTCATTCTGAATTAGAAAGAACTCGAAAGAAGGGTGTGGTAACTTCGGACAGAGGATCAAATAGGCTCTTTACTTCTTTCTGCAATGCAATCTTCACTAAACACATAAAAGACATACAGGAATTTTACTTCTCAAAAGTGAATATCCTCCTTAATAAACTTCATATAATTTTAAAAACTGAGAAAATATATATGTGGCTTCCTTAAAGTAAGTTGTATCTGTCATGCCAAATTAACTCTGACCTTTTGATGCTAACATTTTAGTTAATATTCAAGAAAACAGTATTTCTACAGCTTCCTCCATCTTCTGCCTGCCCATTCCGGCTCTGAGTAATGTTAAAAAAAAAAAAAACAATAAAGAAAAAATTATGAAAAATAAAGACAGGAAAAAACTAATTTTATCCTTAAGTGTATTGGTATCTCAGGAAGTACCCAATATTCAAAATCTCCTCTTTCATTGCCTGAACACTATATATTGAAACCCAGCGTAAAAATAGTATTCACTTAACAGTCAAACGGCAAAAGTTTCTCTTTTCTTAATTCGGAATAGCTATATAATTTTCAGATACAAGTTTTAGGGACTTAGTAAGCGATTAAGAGCTCTCACCTAACATAATAACAATTTTATATTAACTGACTATTGAGCACGTATGGCTCATATGCTATATACACTGCCTAACTGAAAGCCTTTCAATCAAATCCTGTAAAACACTCCTTTGAGGTAGATACTTGGTGCAAGGGTTCCTGCAGCACACTCTGAGAAACAGTGGCAGGGTGGACAAAGGCACCTGGCTTACATTTCAAAACACCTGGTTTCAAAGTTTAGCTCTGCCACACTTAATTAGTTGTGTGGCTTTTGAGAAGTTATTTAAATTCTCTAACGCCCACTTCTTTGCAAAATGAGAGTAAAAATTCTTACCTCATACAGTTAGTGAAAGAATTAAATGAGATAGTGCTTACGAAAGGCACACTGTAAATGCACAATAAAATCAAAAGTGGACTTAACAGGAATCACCTAACAGCGCTTTAGGTGAACAGCATTGTTTTCCCCCCAACATACCCATAGCTGTTCTTGTTCCATCCACTAACAAAACTATTTTAAAAGACCGTTTCCTTAGTTGGGAATCTTGGAAACCACACTCTAGAAAAGAACACTACCGTCTCAATATTCTTAGCATTATAAACCAGCAAACCTCCTATAACCATTATACGGTTATATAAATTATATAAAAATGTGAAGTGATTTTAAATTCTTACGGTCTTATTTTCTTTTCCATATTCTTCTGTTGTAAATATCAATTGTTTATTAATTTCATCCATACTGATAAGTGATCGTGTTTTGATGAAGTGCTGAAAAGAGACTGCCTCCACATATTCCTGCAGTCCTGAAATACCAACCAAGAAAATTGCTAAGGAACAACCATTACATTAGTCAGACTGTCATTAATAAAAAAAACTTCAAATTGCACAACACCTAGCTCATCAAAAGCTTAATGGATGCCTACTATAATGGTGGCACTGGATTCAATACTTAGTCTACGAAGGATTACCTGGGGATAGATGGTGGGGATCAGTACTGAACACAGCAAACATTTCTGTCACTGAACTTTACGAACAGCTCAAATACAAATGGATTCAAGTTCTTCTTTCTACTTCATGTGGCATTAGTCTTAGAAATCTACTCTCTCTGCTATGGGGAAATGTCAAAGATTTTTAGAAAAAAAAATTGATTTAAGGAAAGGGTATTATAAAAATTATTAAGGCTTTAACAGAAACTATACAATTGATTTTTGCTCTCTAAAGCAACAAAACAGATAACGATTTAATCAAATGAAGCATAAAATTAAACACCATTTGGATCTTTCTTGAAATTTTAATAGGTAGAAAACACTTTAAATAATGCAGAATAAAGTGTCAAAATACAAAATACTATTTTTCTCCTCCTACTCCAAAATGGATCTAAGAATAGATAACTCCTTTCCACTTTGATAATTTAAATTAAAAAAAAGAAACAGGGGCGCCTAGGTGGCTCACTCGGTTAAGCGTCCGACCTTGATGTGGGCTCAGGTTATGATCTCATGGTTCACGAGATTAAGCCCATGTAGTGCTCTGCACGGACTCACTGACAGCACAGAGCCTGCCTGGAAATCTCTCTCTCTGCCCCTCCCCCGTGTGCATTCTCTCTCTCGCTCGCTCGCTCGCTCTCTCTCAAAATAAAAACATTAAAAAAAAAAAACAAAAACAAATGAGCAATACAATCTTGTATCAGATGTAAGTTCTACAAAATTAACACTGAATTAAAACAAATTTTCGTAAAGGTCGAAAGTAGTACTATACTTTTTCAAGTGTTTTAAAACAACTAAGTTCTAGGACACCTGGGTGGCTCAGTCAGGTAAGCATCCGACTTCAGCTCAGGTCATGATCTCATGGTTCATGAGTTCGAGCCCCGCATCTGGCTCTCTGCTGGCAGTCAGCATGGAGCCTGATCCGGATCCTTAGTCTCCCTCTCTCTCTGCCCCTCCCCTGCCTGCACGTGCTTTCTCTCTCTCTCTCTCTCTCAACAATAAAAATAAAAAAACAAACATTAAATATATATATATATATATATATATATATATATATATACACACATATACATACACCAAAGTTCTATGGCCACAATTTTCAATATTAGTTTATTATGGCATAATCTATAAGATGATACAAGGAAAAAGTATTTCTTAAAATGATTATCATTACTGCTGAGTTAAGAAACAGTATTCTTTGTAAAGGCTTGATTGTAGAAACAAGAGAAGAAGGAATTCTGACTCCAGAAAGAAAACTCAGGACTGAGTAGAATCCCCAGAGTCCAAGCTGTCTCCCTGGCACCTGGGAAGAACACTCCCAGCCCTGACACCGACAGTCAGGCGTGGCGGCCGCAGCGCTGAGGCTCACCCCACTGTGGTAGCGTCGCATCAAATGCCGCAGCAGGGTCAAAGACACAAAAGGAAGTGGATGACTTGGTTCTGATAGCAGTAAGAGGAAACAACTGAATGAAAATATCCTGACTCATTTGGGGCCACGAGTGATGTTGAAGCAAGGTCAGAAATCGGTGCCTTTAGCTGACAGAACAGGACAGGATAGAATAGGTCACTGTTTAATAAACTGTAACATGCTGAGAAATGAAACAATAAACTTCAGGTTGACAGAATAGATAACATCTTCTACGTTTACAATAAAAAATATTTTTGTAAAATTTTAGTTTTAAGAATAGGTGACCACCCACTTCTCTTTCCCAAAGACAATCTGTACTTCACATTTCCTTCCAGAAAGAACTTCGTGCACACAAAAAGAAAAAGCAAAACCTAAGGACCACTCGTTGTATCTGTCAATAGGCTCTCCTTCGGTCAGCTCTTATGAATGAGCTACACAGAAGACACGTGTGCAAGGATATTCATCATTATAATCATTATAGCAAAACAGTGGAAAAAGTTTTAAAGATCAGTAATAGACATCACTTGCCAATTTACCGTCTCTCAGCTCCACTATTTCGGATAATGGAGGCGGACTCTAAAACGTTTCTCCTTTGCCAGCTGGCACGATATTGAACTTTGTTGGTAGACAGCACTGGAAGGAAAGCAGAGGAGGAGAAGGCGCTCTTCCTCGTTCTAGTGTGTCCCCCCCCAGCAGCCTTCTACATGTGGGGCAACCTGGTGCTTGAGGTGGCCAGTAGCACGTGGCATTTCCTCGGGAGCAGCTTCCCCAGGGAGCCACCACTGTGCGCAAGGAGTCTGATGGCACAGCACCAGCTTTCCAGAGAATTTTATCTGCTCCACCCCTCAGCAAACTCCCCTGCCACCCAATGGGCCACGCCCTCAAGGGGCTGAGGGGTGCACTCTTCCAGATTTGTTCCTCTCTTGGATGCCCTGGCCTTAGCCCTGGGGTAGTGGCTGTCCCTCTGATATTCCTATACTCTTCAGAGTACAATTTTCCTCTCATCAGATAATCTCCAACACAGTTAATTCTTTTTTTCCCCTCATACACAGTTAATTCTTTGTGTTAAACTTGCCCTGTTCAAATTACTGTGCGGCTCGTTTCCTGTTCAGACCCTGATGAATATAATAGGGAATTAGGAAAATAAAAAATGGTATTATTTCCCCTTTACCCCATCATTATAGAGGAGGTACTTTATCTTTTGAGGTTGTACTGTCCCCAGGATCAGGATAAAGATGCGATCCCAGTGGGAAGCTGAAGGCAGATTCTCCCTTCGATGCTCCACATTATTTATGTTCTCTGTCGGATGCTAATGGTCAGTAAAACATGCTCAGATCTCTCCATCTATTGGTCCTATCTCTCTTCTCCTCTTCAGAGCTACTTTCTGCCACATTCCTCGATAACCGCACCTCATACTTCTCAACCTACTTCATCCTAGTTTGAGCCCATCTCTACACCACAACAGCTCTCACTAAGATTATACTATTTCGTAAGCTGAATGGACATGTTTTCAGTCTCAATCTTAGCAGCAGTCAGTAGTCTGACCACTTGAAAGGAGGAATTCTTTAAACAAGTTTTCATTTGGTCCCTTGGAATGCATCATCCTCCGATTTCCCTTTTTTTCTACTTCTCTGGCCAGGTCTTCTTAGTCTCTGCCTCTATCAGCCCCAGGCTCTCTCAAATTCACTTACACTTGGTTTCAGCGAACCCTGCCACCCCCCAACTTCACATCTCTGGCTCAGAGTCACATATATCTAAATACATACTTGACAATTCCATCAGAAGGACCTCAAAATCAATACGCCCAACAATGAATTCACAATCTTCCTTCCACATGCAGTCCCCCTCTTTGTTTTGCCAATTCTAAGAGTCTCCTGATCTCCCCACCCCATCCACTTCTGACCTTTTCTCATCCATTCTCACACTACTGAATATTTGCCTTTTTAATAAAGAATTATCACATCACTCTCCTGCTTAAAGCCCAAATAGCTCTCCATGGTTCTCAGAATAGAGAGCAAAATCATTAACATGGCTTGTAAGACCCTGCTTAATTTCACCCTCCACCTACATCAGCCTCAACTTATACTACAGTCAAGTTATAGCGCACAAAAGGTTAAATTTCAAAGATGGGTACATAAACCCATATTTGTATAATGTCAGAATTGTTCTTAAAATCCTTAAAATCAGTAAGACTTGTATATATTCTACAATACAAATTTTCCCTACAGTTAATAGAATTCACTACTTCAGTATTTCTAGGCATAACCCTGTCCCCAAATTCCTGCAGCTGGCTTACATTTCAGGGCCAGGTTTCACAAAAATAGCAGTGCTTTAAATGTTAGAATCAAACACAAGTGGCAAGGCTCTTGTTCTACACATGTTAATCGACAGGGATGGGAGAGCACAGGAACCAGGACTATGTCATGTACCAGCTGAAGGTGGTAACATAGATTTCTCTGAACCTTCAAGCTATGGCTCAGTGACACCACCAAGCAGTCATTGTCTCAGCTTAATAGTGTAAGCCTGAAGGAGGATAATCACATCTATACACCGATAATCTCAAGCTGATCTGATGGTCAAGGTATGAGTTCCAATGTGCAAGTCAAGGTAGAAGATACCAGAAGTGAGGTTATCGCTTAAACTAAACCAGCCTATTTTCTATTCTCTTACAGCAATACTGTGTACAATGGCTACTTTTAGATGTGATTAATATTTAAATCAGTAGAACTCCCGAGTAGAGCAGATTACCCTCCATAATGGGGGTGGGCGGAGGTTGTTCATCTAGTCAGCTGAAGGCCTTATGAACAAAGAACACGGTTTCCCAAAACTACAACAGAGAAAGCTTGCCTGCATTTCCAGTCTGCAGATTTCAGACTCCAGACTGCAGCATCAACTCTGTATTAAAATTCCAGCCTTCCAGTCTAGTCTGCAAATTTCATACCTGCTAGCCCCCACAATCATGAGTCAATTTTTTAAACATAAACACATGTATTAATCCCTCGCCTGCTCTCTCTCCAGCTTCTCTGGAGAATCCTGACTATGAAATGCTAGTAGGCAAAATGCTTAAGCTGAATTCAGAGAACATGAATGTGTCTATAATGCAAGACTTTTGTAACCTCCTTCACTTTCTGTGCCTACGGTTTTCAGTTCTTCACCTATACTGTGCCCTCCCTTGCCTCAAGGGATTTTATATGCTCTTCCCTCAGCATCATAACACGGTCTTCTCACTCTTTCACCTAATAAACTGTTACTAAATCTGTAGGGTTCCAGGAAGTATCAACTTCTGAAGAAACTGCCTCAGACAACCCCCATTCTAAGCCAAACCCCTATTAGATGTTCTCCTAGTACGGTGTGCCTTTCCCTTCTAGGACTAATCAAAGTTGTATTTCAATAATGTAAAATTCCTTATCTAATACCTAGCAGTATCCTCTGCTAGGAGGGCAATACCACAACTACCTTGAGCACAGTTCTATCCCTAGTGCTTAGCCCGTCTTGCACAAACAGACACCAAAAAACATGATTAAATGAGGTAGATCCATTTCTGAAAAACTATTTAATAATTTTTGATTATGTTTTATAAGAACATTCAATTAACAAGGAAGTGCCCATTTTGGGGGAAAAACCCATAAAATCATGGAGAAATAAAAAATTAAAATGTAATACACATGCAGTGATTACAAACAGTGGGAAACAGGAAACCTGCTACTTGAAACAACATCTGGAGGGGTGGCACCTGGGTGGCTTAGTCGGTTAAGCGTCTGACTTTGGCTCAAGTCATGGTCTCACTTGAGACCAAGTTCATGAGTTCGAGCCCTGCATCAGGCTCTGTGCTGACAGCTCAGAGCTTGGAGCCTGCTTCAGATTCTGTGTCTCCCTCCCTCTCTGCCCCCTCCCCCAGCTCATGCTCTGTCTCTCCCTCAAAAATAAATATTAAAAAAATTAAAATAAATAAGTAAATAAAACAACATCTGGGGGCACTCAGGTGGCTCAGTTGGTTGAGCATCCAATTCCTGATTTGGGCTCAGGTCATGATCCCAGCTGTGTGGGATTAAGCCCCGTTCAACATGCAGCTACTTAAGATATTCTCTCTCTCTCTCTTCCCCCACACCCCCCCCCACACCAGGCTCACACTCTCCCTCTCTCTCAAAAACAAAAATATTTAAAAAGTTAAAACAACATCAAAAGGATTCTGACCACCTCAGCTCTCTAAACAAGGTGGCTTAAATCATTCTAGTGATTCTAGAACAAATACCACTATATTGCACTAATTTGCTTACAAAGATCAGCAAGGGCAAATCATGTCAAATCATGTGGAAGAACTTGATCCTGTTCAAAACTGAAATTCTAGGACCTTCTTCATGATGCTTAAGGATAGCATCCCAGAGTAGATGTCCCTTTGTTTAGAAGTCCTTTAAGGAGTGGTGGGACATGAAATGGAAAGGGTAGAAATGGAGCTAAATTTAGTACAGGGACCATACAGATGAAATGCCTTGAATAGTCAAAGAGAAATAATTTTAAGTTTTATCGCTCAACAATGGGAGGGGGGGACAAGCAGTGAAATAGCAAACCAGTATTTTAAAAACTATTCCTGGGGCACCTGGGTGGCTCAGTCAGTTAAGCATCCAACTTCGGCTTGGGTCATGATCTCACAGTTCGTGAGTTCGAGCCCCACATCGGGCTCTGTGCTGACAGCTCAGAGCCTGGAATCTGCTTCAGATTCTCCGTCTCCCTCTCTCTCTAACCCTCCCCTGCTTGTACTCTGTCTCTCTCTCTCTCTCAATAATAAATAAGAAACAGAAAAAAATTAAAAAAAAACAAAAACTATTCCTGATTCTTAATGGACTTTCTTTAACCAAGATGCTATCTATAGTGGTAAAACCACACTCCTCTGTGACTGGAAAAATATATTTGGCAAAATTCATCAGTTGTACAGTTGTTTTATCCACATGAGCCCACTCAAAGCATGGAAAACGGTTCCAACGAATACATTCTTAAAATGATTTGTAGTTAATAAAATCAACTAAGTCCAACCAACTCCCAGGCCTGTCCCTCATTTGTAAAACAAAAGTACTAGATACAATGATCTCTATGGTACTTTTCAAATTCAGAATGGTAGGAACTAATCTTCCTAATGACATGTCAAAAAAAAAATCCATTTAGTGAAACTAGATTATACGGCAACAACACAGAAACGTCATTTGCTTCTGCAACAAAGCACTGCCGAATGACGTAAAAATCAGTAGTAAGTTGTTGCTAAAATGTTTGCATTCTTACAAATGAATGCATATGCAGTAGTATTAAACTCACCAAATAGAGCAGACGACATAAAACTAACCATTTTAACTATTTTCAAGTGTGTAGTTTCGTGGCATTCATTCACACTGTGGTGCAACCGTCACCACCATCTATTTTTTCTTACAAAACTAAAACTCTATACCTGTTAGATAACTCCTCCTTCTCCTTTCCCTCAAGCCCCTAACAACCAGCATTCTTTTCTCCGTCTCTGAATCTGACTATTCTACTTACCTCGTGGAAGTGGAATGGTATGGAACTTATCCTTTTGTGGCCGGCTTATCTCACTTAGCACAAGGTCCTCAGGGTTCATCCACCCTCTAGCCTGTGCCAGAATTCTCTTCCTTTTTAGGGCTGAATAATACTGCATTGTATGGACATGTGAAATTTTGTTTATCCGTTCATCCATCAATGGGTACTTAGGTTGCCTCCACCTTTTGGGTATTGTGAATAATGCTGCTATGAACAGAAGTATACAAACATCTCCCAGTCCCTGAAGCCTCCAACAAAACTTTTTAAAAATATAAATAAAATATTAGTAGCAGCTTACTAAGTCTTGAGTGTCAGTTATACAGAAGATAATGTATCTGGTACTTTACATCCATCTTTTTAATGTTGATTATAACCTTACATGACTGTATCACTATCCTTCCTTTATAGATGAACCGAGGCTCAGAAGAAATTCAGAAATTCACCCAGGTCACATAGTAAAAAAACATTCCTACAACCCAGAAGCTCGTGCCCTTCCCGCTTTACCTGCCTCCTTACGTTCAAGTCCATACAAAACATTTTCACTTTTTCTCAAACTTTTCCCCCACTAAATCCCCAGTTCAGCTGTTCTCCAGGCCTTAACTTTATTCTCTAGGCTCTCACACCATATACTTTCATGATTCTGTGCTATTCTGTGCCTATGTTGCCTTCTCTCAAATCTTCTTCTACCTGTAAAAAAAAGTTGACATGTTCTGATACACCCAGTCAAGGCATTTCTTCATACCCACTACATAAAACTTAGTCAGCCAGCTCCAAGTTATGAATGCCTGTTTTTTTGCACCCCAGAGTTTTGAGGGAATGAATGATGTCTTCACAACTTTCTCCTCTCCCCACCCCAAAGCACCTTGAGAAAGAGACTCAAATGTTTAGCAAATTCTTCAAAATAATCTCTCCCTACTCTTACTGGTTTTAGGAAACTTTAAGTGCTCTGGCAAAACTATTTTAAAATCTGGTATTCAAATGTTCAGAATTCTCCAATTTTACTTAATATATAGTACTTTGGATTTAAGTCCACTAAGAAAGAAATATTTTTTTTTTAATTTTTTTTTTCAACGTTTATTTATTTTTGGGACAGAGAGAGACAGAGCATGAACGGGCGAGGGGCAGAGAGAGAGGGAGACACAGAATCGGAAACAGGCTCCAGGCTCTGAGCCATCAGCCCAGAGCCCGACGCGGGGCTCGAACTCACGGACCGCGAGATCGTGACCTGGCTGAAGTCGGACGCTTAACCAACTGTGCCACCCAGGCGCCCCAAGAAAGAAATATTCTTATAAGATAAAGTTCAAACTGATAAAGTTCAGAATTCGAGGTCTTCAAGGTATCGGATTTATTTTTCACGGGGGCAGAAAGAGATACAGAACAACAGCCCTCAAAATCCATCTGTGGTGTCAGTCTATATTAATGTGCGTGGCTGTCAAACAGTACATTTTCAAGTGTATCTAAAGTCACCATCTAAGTTGTCCCTGGGATGTGTTTGTTTAAAGTTACTTCATGGATGATGTGGCCATTTTTGCTTCATGGTTATTAGGTTTCATGATATACCACACAGAGAGTTCAAGGACATCTGGCCCCAAACACTGAAAAGCATTTTCGGTCACATCTAGGTAAAAGGATGTTTAAACAAGTTATGTTTCAACTTGATAAAAAGGACATCCGCTATTTTCAGTGAATAATCCCCAAGGTGAAAAATTTCAACCTACTGCCATATTCCATCAAACAATGCCTTCCCCTTCTGCTTTTGCCTTGGATGAAATCCAATTAGAATTATTTACAGAATCAGCTGCCAGTAAGAGAGAAGTCTGTAGGTTGTTTTTATGTAATTTGTTATTTTTCTCCATGTTCTCCTATTAGAACATATACAAGGAAACCCAATTAAACGCTTCTGATTATTTTCACTTATTCTTATAATATTTAAGCAGTATACACCCAGTCCAAATCTCCATCAAAAACCATATATAAAGGGGGCGCCTGGGTGGCTCAGTCAGTTAAGTGCCCAACTTCGGCTCAGGTCATGATCTTGTGGTCCATGGGTTCGAGCCCCGTGTCGGGCTCCGTGCTGACAGCTCAGAACCTGGAACCTGCTTCAGATTCTTTGTCTCCCTCTCTCTCTCTGCCCCCTCCCCTGCTCACACTGTCTCTCTCAAAAATAAAGATTAAAAAAAATTAAAAAAAAACAAAACACAAAAGCATATATAAAGAAAGGCAAACAGACCAGGCAGAGGTTTCATTCTAAACTAGCCTTTTTTTTCCAGGCTTTCAGTGTTTTAAATTTTTTTTTTTAATGTTTACTTATTTTTGAGAGAGAGGGAGAGAGAGAGGGAGAGAAAGAGAGAAAGTGTAAGTGGAGGAGGGGCAGATAGAGAGGGAGACACAGAATCCGAAGCAGGCTCCAGGCTCCGAGCTGGCAGATCAGAGCCCAACACGGGGCTCGAACTCACAGACCACGAGGTCATGACCCGAGCTGATGTCGGACGCTTAACCGACTGAGCCACCCAGGCACCCCTAGGCTTTCAGTGTTTTAAAAAAATTGCCTGCCATATGACCCAGCAATTCCACTCCTAGGTATATATATACCCAAGAACCTGAAAGCACAGGTTCACAAAGGCTTGTGAACACATGTTTATAGCAGTATCGTTCACAATAACCAAGGAGCAGAAACAACCCAAATGCCCATCGACTGATGGATAAACAGAATGTGGTATATATGCGCCAGAGAATATTATTCAGCCTTAAAAAGGAATAAAGTTCTGACATGTGCTAGGGCATATACGAGAGCCTTGAAAACATTATCATAAGTGACAAAAGCCAGACGCAAAAGGCCACATTCTGTATTATTCTATTTATATGAAATATCCAGAATAGGCAAATCCATGGAGATGTAAAGTCAAATAGTGACTGCCTAGGCTTGGCATGGGGGAAGGAAGATGGGGAGTGGCTGCTAATGGGTAGGGGGTGTCCTTACAGGGTGATGAAAACATTCTGGAATCAGTGGTGAAAGCTACACAAACTTATAATCACAGTAAAAAGCAACGAATTACAGGGGTGCCTGGGTGGCTCAGTTGGTTAAGTGTCCGACATCAGCTCAGGTCATGATCTCACGGTTTGTGGGTTCAAGCCCCGCGTTGGGCTCTGTGCTGACAGCTTGGAGCCTGGAGCCTGCTTCCGATTCTGTGTCTCCCTCTCTCTCTGCCCCTCCCTGCTCACACTCTGTATCTCTCTCCTTCAAAAATAAATAAACACTAAAAAAAAACAAAAACAAACAAACAAAAAAAGAAACCAATGAATTACACAATTTAAAGGGGTTAATTTTATGGTGTATAAATTGTATCTCAATTTTTAAAAATTACATTTATAACTTTTTTTTTTTACTGTTTATTCATTTTTTGAGAGCGAGAAAGACAGAGCGTGAGCGGGGGAGGGGCAGAGAGAGGGAGACACAGAATCCAAAGCAGGCTCCAGGCTCTGTCAGCACAGAACCCACGAACCACAACATCATGACCCAAGCCAAAGTCAGATGCTTAACTGAGCCACCCAGCTATTTTTAAGAATACCATCAGATTTTTTTTTCAAAAGTTAGCTTTTTCAGATCCCTGAAATGTTTAAGTAAAATCAGATGCAGGTTTGATTCACATGCCACTCTGCTAAAAAAAAAAAAAATCTACTCTCAAATATATAAATTATACACCGAAAATATATCCATAAGCCTTAGCTTTGTAGAGTATATCCAATTATACTATCAACAGTAAAACAAACACAAGTTCACTAATTTGGATTTTGCCTAATTGGATACTGTCTGTTTGAACAGGGCTTTTTCTTCAGCACTGAAGAGTATGTGTTCAGAAAATAAGTATTACTGAGTTTTTAATCCAAAATGAAAATAAATTTAATTTAGCACACTATTACAGATTAATTCTGCTAAATTCCAGAAGGGAACACAAACACATTAACAGTGATGTGCCAAACAAAGTAAGAAATGCCTCCCATACACATATTTCATTTAGTTTTCAAAACAACCCGTGAGGCAGCTACTATTGTTCTCCCATAACAGGTGAGAAAGCTGAAATTTAAACAAGTTGCATACTGTGCTCCAAGGTTATGGATCTAAGGAACATCAGAGAAAACACATAAGCCCAAGCCTGTCTGACAGCAAAAGCTCTCTTTCTACTTCACCTCCGTCAGTTGATTTTGTCTGTTCAAAAAGCAAACATGAATGAGTAGAAAAGTTAATAGTAATCTGGGGATCTTCTAAATCCTTCCAAGATGACTCTGCTAATACCAGAGGATCACATTCTCTTCCTATCTCACTTACTCGTGATAGCAATCCCTTAAACGTCTCCTGTCAGCATCGTCAACTCCCTTGTCCCTTGCAGTAATATTCCAACTCTTTTCACAGGAACATAATTGTTATGTAAGGCAATATAAACCGCAAATTTCAAATACATTCTTGTACTATCGTACTACTATGCTAAACTCTGTTTATTATAAAACTGCTTATCAAGTGCTATAAGATACAGCATAAGTTATTTATCAAATCATTCTGATAACTCTCAAATTATTTCTTGATTTTTAGATGCTGATGGAAAGATCTTTTGTTGCATTTGTCTTTCTTTACCTAAATGAAGCCACTGTCAGAGGCATGATTTGATATCGGGAACATCATCAAACTCTTCCCGTGACTGTCTCCATTAAAATGACAGTCATTTGGTGACCGGGGACCCTGACTGTGTGGGGAGCCTGCCTCCATGTCAGCTTCCAACTCTCTCCACACTCATCAAATCTCTGTTCCTCTCTCATCATCCTCTCTCTAACCCCTGGGATATATATAAAGGGAGTGGAAGAGAAGAAAAGTTTGGATGCCACTTTTTGGGGGGGCTGGGGGGAAGGGTGTGCCCAGGGCAGATTCCCTTCCCCCAGACCTCTCCCCTATGTGTTGCTACCCTCACCATCATGGGGTATGTCTCAAACAAAGCAAAGCTCTGCTGAACCAACCTCAAGGACTATTACGCAATCTGAGCACATATGCTTTGCATGAAACACCTGTTTATATCACTGGTTCCTGACAAACCTCCCAAATGCTATCTGCTTGTCCCCTTAGCACATTTCTTTGGAGGTTCACAGATGGGGGCCACAACTCAGCTGCACAACACAAATCCTCACAGCTGCATCTCTGGACTTAAAGCAACTCCCCAGTCTCCCCACCCCTCAAATAACATAATTTTGCAGCTTGCCCCCTAGCTGCACTGCACAAAATCAGAACGTATGTTGAAGTGTGAAGAGATGTCCTTCCTGAAATTCTCCCCACCTCTGGACTTATTTTAAGAAATAACAGTGGCACCTGGGTGGCTCAGTTGGTTAAGCATCCGACTGTGGCTCAGGTCATGATCTCATGGTTCACGAGTTCGAGCCCCACATCGGGCTCTGTGCTGACAGCTCCGAGCCTGGAGCCTGCTTTGGATTCTGTGTCTCCCTCTCTCTCTGTCCCTCCCCTGTTCATAGTCTCTCTCTCTCTCTCTCTCTCTCTCTCTCTCAAAACTAAATAAACATTTAAAAAAAATTTTTTTTAAGACATAATAAATCTCAGGGCACCTGGGTGGCTCAGTCAATTAAACATCAGACTTTGGCTCAGGTCATGACCTTGCAGTTCGTGAGTTCAAGCCCCACGTCGGGCTCTGTGCTGACAGCTCAGAGCCTGGATCCTGCTTCGGATTCTGTGCCTCCCTCTCTGCCCCTCCCCCGCTCTCACTCTGTCTCTGTCTCTGTCTCTCTCTCAAAAATAAACATAAAAAAATTAAAGTCAACAGGTAAATTAAATCCATATGGTAAGAAACCAACCATATCTTATAGTAACTTATCTTGGGCAAGTTGCTTAAACACTGTGAGACTCCCCACTTACTTAGCAGTAAATATAATATCTGTAATTTAGGAATATTGCAAAGGTCACAACATAATATCTCTAACTTAGGAATACTGCAAAGGTCACAAAGAACAATGGCTTAAAAAAAATCTCTGACACAAAACATCCACTTAACACATCATTCACATTCCTGAATAAGAGAATTAAAATATTAGTTAGGGTCTGAACTTAGTTATGTGCACCAAAATGTCTCAAAATTAAATAATTTCATTATTATCAGAGTGGTATAAACAATTTTTTTCTTTGAGATGGGGAACATTTTCCCCCAACTGTTAATTCCTCCACAGGAGAAAAACACAAAACAAAAACATGACAGAGCCCAACATTTTTTTAAGTGACTTATTTCAAGCAACTAATTATTTGTTCATTTGTTTAACCATCCCTTGGGACAATCTGTAATCTACTCCGATAAGAAATGTGTAGAAAACAGACCTAAGTTTTTGTTGTTGTTCAATTATTAGGAGGATACTCGACATTTGAGCTCACACAAGTATCCCTTAGGGAAATGCTCTGCGTGCCATTAGCACTATTCTTAATGAGGAAAAGCACAGAACTCCTTTAGTTCAATGCCAGAATTGTTTTATCTTCGAGTCAAAAGAAGAACTATTTGGAGTAACACCAAAACAAGCACTTAACAATTACAAGCAGCAAGCTATTCAGAAGCATCATATTGTTAATGCTTCTCTAGTTGTAAATAACCTTATGGTATCAAATAAAATATCTGTCAGCAAAAATTTAAGTCCCAGATACCTCTTTATTGAACTGCTTTATTCCTTAACTTTAAAAGAAAAAAAAAAAAAAACTTTTGTTTCCACTTAAAGAACCTCATTTTAAGGACTTACTACAGAAAAGTGAGATGTAGGGAACCCTTAAAATTTTAATCCATACGTAGCTAATCTTCCAAAAAAATGACAAAGGGGCCCCTGGGTCGGTTGGGTGTCTGACTTCAGCTCAGGTCATGATCTCACAGTTTTTGAGTTCAAGCCCCGCACAGGGTTCTCTGCCATCAGCCCCAAGCTGGTTTCAGATCCTGTTTCCCCCTCACTCTGCACTTCCACCGCTCGCCCTCTCTCTCAAAAAAAAAAAAAAAAAAAAAAGAACATTAAAAAAATTTTTAAAATAAACTGACAAAGAAGAGACAGGGACCTAAAATGAAATATGGTGCTTAAAATAATCGTCGATGATACACTGAAGTGGGAAAATCTAAAGATCGCTCCCATTTTATTAATGCCCTACCTAAGCTCTTTCCAAGAGTGCAGTGTTTCCTTCCTAAGAAACACGACTGATACTCCTCTGGCCTTTTTTTCTGCATTTCTCTGTTTTGTTCCATGAGCCAAGTGCAACTTTCTAGTTTCTTTTCATATCACTATCCATATGGTCCTCGCTCTGGTTTAAAGTCTTTCCTTACACTTTACTCAGTGATGAATGAAGAACATACCAAACACATCACTGGGCCAAATCAAGCAGATCTACAATGTCCTGCCAGAACTTTAAGTTGCCTGGGTTCGTAGGGCTTAACCTTGAACTAACTTGAAATTCAGATCTAAATACAACATCACATGACAACGCACCAACACTGTGAGGAAAATATGCAAGTTTTTACCGAAGTGTAAAAGTTTTAAGCACGGATTGAAGTCAAGTGAAGACAACTGTAGTCAGCTTTTAGTATATGTATTATGTTGCCATGAATTTTTATGAGATAGGCTTACTGCACGATGTGACAGAAAAATGATCAAGCTTATGGAAGTTATTCCAACTCTTGCCTCTAGTTACCCAAGTTAATCGAATGTTTAGAAGGTGTAGAATGGGATTTGGTTACTCTGATGCAGGAAGACATTAGACCATACTGCTTCTCCAGATCAAGGACTTTCTAGAAACTGAGAGAGATCCAACTTGCTCCCCAGTACCAACTTCACCACCTACTACAGTCCTTGAGATTATACACGCGTGCCTATTTACACATAGCAGGACCACCATGACTGAAATCTGCCTGCCATGGATCCCTCTAGTGTGGTCAAAGCTACTACTCCAGCTCTAGGGGAGGGAACAAGAGCACTAAGTCACTGGCACTCCTCACGGCAGTATACTACTCACGTATCAACAAATGATAAATACCACTCCTCCTGATCTCTAGCCATGAAAAGACCTACAACATGTCTGTGGCCTGGAAATGCCACTTTGGGATTCCAGTCAACCCTGAGAACTGACAAAGGTCAACGTGCTGGATGTTTAAGCTTACCTCCTCCCCAATCCACTTCCACTGGAAGAGGCAGATAAAAATTTCAGGAGATCAAAGAGAACAAGGCAAACGTTGCCGCAAACGTTATCTGCCCAGCCTAACAACTAGAAATGTCAGGGTGCCCAAAAGAAACCTCACCAAAGGGATTCTGACAAAGGACGTCATTAATATGAATGGTATGGCTGTTTTCACTAAACATGGCACATATTTTCACCACAAGACTGCCACGAAGGGTTTTTTTTAAAGTTTTATTTATTTAAGTAACCTCTACACCCAAAGTGGGGCTCGAACTCACAACCCTGACATCAAGAGTCACACACCCTTGACTAAGACAGCCAGGTGCCCCGGCCGTGAAGAGATTATTGATGTGATTTCCCAATACAAAGATCAGCTCTGGAAAAAGAACTAAGAAAATGTCAACAGTGACTTTGTAAAAAAAAAAAAAAAAAAAAAAAAGATACTTATAATTTATATATAAGCTGCATAAATCTTAAACATAAATCTCAAATGTTTAACCTAATGGATTTTTACATACGTGTACAACTATGTAACACCATCCAGCTAGAAACAAAACATTTCTATCACTCTAGAAGGTTCCCTCATGCCTCCAGTCAGAAACGCCTGCCCCTAACCTCTACCCCTAGATAACCACTATCCTGCCTTCTAACTCCCTAGATTAATGTTGCCTTTTTGAACTTTACATAAGTGGAATTATACAGTACAGATACGCCTTTGTGTTTGCTTATTTTGCCCAACAGAATGTATGTGACATTCATACTTGCTGGGATGCATGTTTCTCATTTTTTATTGCTATGTAGTATTACACTGTACAAATATACCATCATGTACTTATCAACTCTCCTGTCTGGGTCATTTTTCAGTTTTAGAATATTATGACTACAGCTGTTACAAGCTTTCTTGCCTTTGTCTTTTGGTGACATAAACCTCACTTTTATTAAGGGTACATATCCAAAAGGAATCATACAGTAGGAGCATGTTTTTAGCTAGATACTGCCAAAGTTTTTTAAAGTATATTGTCAGTCTTAGTGCATCTGGGTGGTTCAGTCAGTTGAACACCTGACTCTTGATTTCAGCCTAGGTCATGATCCCAGGGTGATGGGATCAAGCCTGCTTGGGATATTCTTTCTCTCTCTCTCCCCCCCCCCTTTGCCTCTCTCCCCCACTCATGCTCTCTCTCTCTAATAATAATAATAAAGTGGTATCATCAGGGGCGCCCAGGGGGCTCAGTCAGTTAAGCATCTGACTCTTGACTTTGGCTCAGGTCATGATCTCACAATTCTTAAGTTTGAGCCCTACATCTGGCTTTGCACTGACAGTGCAGAGTCTGCTTGGGATTCTATCTCCTGTTCTCTCTGCCCCTCCCCGCCTGCTATTTCTTTCAAACTAAATAAAAATAAACTTAAAAAAAAAAGTGGCATCATCAGTCTTTATAATTAATCATGCCGGTGAGTGAATAGTATCTCATTTGACTTTACTGTGCATCACTCTAGGCAATAATGCTCAGCACCTTTTCATAGGCTTCTTAGCCATATGAATATTCACTTTTATAAGACCCCTGTTCAAGTTTTTTGTCCATTTTTTTAAAATGGAATCTCTACACCTAACATGGGACTCAAACTCATGACCCAGAGATTAAGAATCACAAGCTCTACCAACTAGCCAGCCAGGAGTCCCTGTCCATTTTTAAAATTGCTTGTCTTTTCGTTGATTTGTAGGAATTCTGTGTATGTGTCTTTTACCCAACACATAAATGTAAATGTCTTCTCTCAGACTTCAGCTTGCCTTTTCAACTTAAGAAAAGGAGGTCTGATAAATGATGTCTTAATTTTGATGAAATTCAATTGATCCATTTTTCCATCAGCAGTTAATGCTTGTGTCATTTTTTAAAATTTATTTTGAGAGAGAGAGAGAGAGAGAGACCATGAGCATGAGCATGGGAGGGGCAGAGACAGAGAAGGAGGGAGAGAATCCCAAGGAGGCTCTGCACGGTCAGTGTAGAGCCCGACACAGGGCTTGACACGGGCTCGACGTGGCTCGATCCACAAACTGTGAGACCATGACCTGAGCCAAGACCAAGACCAGATACTCAATGGGCTAAGCCACCATGGTGCCCCAATTTTTTTTTTAAGTTTATTTATTTATTTTGAGAAAGAGAGAGAGCATGCGTGCACCCATGGGCAAGTGAGGGAGGGGCAGAAAGAGAGACAGAGAGAGCCCCAAGCAGGCTCTGCACTGTCAGCACAGAGCCCGGTACAGGGCTCAAACTCACGAACTGTGAGATCATAACCTGAGCCAAAACCAAGAGTAGGATGCTTAACCAGTGACTGAGCCACCCAGGCACTGCAATGATTGTGTCATTTTTAAAACATCTTTTCTGCTACAAGATCATGAAGATATTATCACTTTTTCTTCACGAGGATTGTCTCAGCTTTTGCTTCACCCATCTTACCGATACTCTGATCTTCTCTCCGAGCCGTGCCGAATCTGTCATGGTCAAGGTCGTGCCACATGACAGTACAGACTGAGTTCATTAAACCTTTTCCATTATATGCACTATTATTACTTAAAAAAACAAATCCCTGGTAGTAAATAACAATGACAGAAATGTACTATAATGAGTCTTCATTAACTGTTTGAGTTATCACTTCAGTTTCTAGTAATACACCCCAGCTTTAACTGAGGTGAGCAGGTACTTTCTTTCACTAATATCAAAAGACATTTCAAGTGGTTGCCAGAGGCGGGAGATAGGCAAAATGGGTGAAGGGACTCAAAAGGTACAAACGTCTAAAGTCCTAGGGATGCAATGCACAGCATGCCAACTATAGCTAATAATATTGTATTGCCTACTTAAAATGTGCTAATAGATCCTGAAAGTTCATCATAAGGAAAAATAATTCTGTATGTACAGTGATGGATGTTAACTAAACTTATTTTGGTGGTCATTTCATAATATATACAATGTACACCTAAAACTAATATAATGTTATATGTCAGTTATACCTCAATAGAAAATACACACACACACACACACACACACACACACACACACAGGTGACCCTTGAACAACATGGGTTTCAACTGCAATAGTCCATACATACGTGGATTTCTCAATAAATTAGTACAGAACTATAAATGTATTTTCCTTGTGTTTTTCTTAATAACATTTTCTTTTCTCCTACTTTATTGTAAGATACAATAAATACACATAATATACAAAATGCATGTTAATAAACCGTTTACATTATTGGTACAGCTTCCAGTCAATGGTTGGCTATTGGTAGTTAAGTTTGGGGAGTGTCAAAAGTTTTATGTAGATTTCTGGCAGTGCAAGGGGTCAGCGCCCCTAATCCCAGCATTGTTCAAGGGTCAACTGTACATGTAATCATTGGGCAACAACAACAAAAGACATCTGAACATACTACAGATTGACATTTCTGAAAACAACTGAAATTATAAATGTTCACCCTAAAATTGGACATACACTGAGCAGATACCACATAAACTCATTTCTCATGATGAAATGCCTGGAGTTCAGTGGAATCTGCTATTTGATAGAAAGAACATATAATTTCACATACTTCTATAAATCAACCTTCGAATTTGTCTTTCTTAATTATACAGTACCTCTCCGGTCAGTGAACTCACATTAAAAAAAAGGTTGAAAAGAACCAAGCACTTCACTATTTATGCGATTCATCTGTATATATTTGAAGTGATTCGTGTTTATATAAAACCCAGTACTATCTTAAAATTCCACTATGGAGTCGCCCTGCGAGATGTTTGGGTCCATCTGGCTAGGTGATACATTCCCTGAAACTGAAACTTAGAGCCACCAGTAAGATATCCCCATAGTGGGAAATGCGACGTGCCTTGTATGAATACACCCTATGCCCTCAAGGCTAAAGTTCACTCTGTTAGGTCTTTTTTCAATTACTTTATTAAGAGCTATCGATGACTATTCTACTCAGAAAAATAAAGCCAATTTAATGTTTTTGGATTACCTTTACATTATTATGCAGAAGTCCCAATTTTTAAAAGCTAATAATATTTCACCAAGTGTCAATTAAAATTAACGCAACCCACACAGAAATCATGTAACACACTGGTTTAAAAAAAAAAAAAAAGTTACCATTGACGTGAACCTGGACTTACCTGTGGTAATGGCTCTATGAAATTGATGCATGTCTTCTCCTGAGAGTTCCTGGGCTACTTGCAAGATCTTTTGTCTAACACCATCCAATTTCACTTCTGATTCTGTCAAAATCTCTTCCATATCAGGAGCACTATAATCAATATACCAGCCAGATGCTTTGTTAGTGAAAAACTGAAATCATCTAAATATCAATAAACAGGGGCACCTGGATGGCACAGTCGGTTAAGCATCCAACTTCGGCTCAAGTCATGATCTTACAGCTTGTGAGTTCCAGGCCTGCGTCGGGCTCTGTGCCGACAGCTCGGAGCCCAGAGCCTGCTTCAGATTCTGTGTCTCCCTCTCTCTGCTCCTCCCTCCCTCTCTCCCTTTCTCTCTCAAAAATAAATAAACATTTAAAAAATTTATAAAAATAATAAGTATCAACAAACATAGGACTGAATTAATATTGTATCTGGATGCTTCTAACTCAAAACCATAATTTTATTTTATTTATTATATTTATTAAAAATACATAAAATCAGGGGCGCCTCGGTGCCTCAGTTAGTTAAGTGTCTGACTTCAGCTCAGGTCATGATCTCATGGTTCCTGGATTCGAGCCCCATGTTGGGCTCTGTGCTGACAGCTCAGAGCCTAGAGCCTGCTTTGGATTCTGTGTCTCCCCCTCTCTCTGCCCCTCCCCTGCTCATGCTCCATCTCTCTCTCAAAATTAAGTAAACATTAAAAAAAAAATATGTAAAATCAATTTAAGAAACAAAACAGATGAACATGTGGGAAGTGGGGGGAGGGGGAGAGAAGAGAGGGAAATAAACAAGAGACTTAATGATAGAGAACAAACTATGGGTTGATGGAAGGAGGTGGGTGGGAGATGGGACTAAATGGGTGGTGGGTACTAAGGAGGGCACTTGTGATGAGCACTGGCTGCTTATGTAAGTGATAAATCATTGAATTCTACTCCTGAAACCAATATTCCATTTGTTAACTAAAATTTAAATTTAAAAAAAGAAAAAAAAATAAAAAATCAAATCAAATCAAAATATGTAAAATAAAAAAAAAAGTAAAATCAGGGGTGTCTGTCTGGCTCAGTCAGTAGAGCATACGACTCTTGATCTCAGGGTCATGAGTTCAAGCCCCACATTAGGCACAGAACTTTAAAAAAAAGTGCATAAAATATGAAATCTGCTCACTGACAGTAGCTATCTTTGGTATTATGACTGACTTCTTTCATTCGGTATCTTTATTTTTCTACAATTTATTCTGACGATTACTATTTTCTAAGTTTACTATAATAAGAATTTATTATTTTTGGTAGAGAAATCCTTACAAGATGACTTTACAAAATAACATGGCTTTTTCTAAAATATTAAGATGCTCTGCCACAGTTCTGTTATTTCTTTAAACCGATGAATATTGATGTCAATTGTTTTTAAATTGCAATATGTATTGAAAAACTGTTCATAATTAATCAAAACAGTGTTGCTTCTTTCCACAAGCTCAAGTTCAAAAACAGTTTAATTTCCTTTCATAATATAAACTGAGAACTCATTAAAAAAAACAAGCAAAAATTTTAGTCAGGTTAAGATGAAGAAACGGTTAACAGTGCCTAATTCCAAGAAATCTATGTATGGCAAATTCACTTCCACTTAATAGAATAAAAACTAAACTATTAGAGAGTTATCTTAAAAGTTGCAAATGAGTGAATAGAACACTTCAGTAATATTTTTAATACTAAAAAATGGTAAATTATATTTGGATTTCCCTAAATGCTTTATAAGATACATAGTGCAAATCCTTCTAGGGGCATTTGTAATTTGTAACAATCTCTCCCTGGGCATTGGTGGGAAAGGCACTTTCTTTTTTTTTTATTTTTTTTAATGTCTTATTTTATTTTTGAGAGAAAGACAGAGCGCAAGCTGGGAAAGGGAGAGAGACAGGGAGACACAGAATCCAAAGCAGGCTCCAGGCTCTGAGCTGTCAGCATAGAGCCTGATGTCAGCACAGAGCCCGACACAGGGCCTGACAGCATGGATGCTACACTGACTGAGCCACCCAGGTGCCCCAGGGTGGGCACTTTCTAACCTCACGTAAAACAGAGAAGCAAAGTGGGGCGCGTGGGTGGCGCAGTCGGTTAAGCGTCCGACTTCAGCCAGGTCACGATCTTGCGGTCCGTGAGTTCGAGCCCCGCGTCAGGCTCTGGGCTGATGACTCGGAGCCTGGAGCCTGTTTCCGATTCTGTGTCTCACTCTCTCTCTGCCCCTCCCCCGTTCATGCTCTGTCTCTCTCTGTCCCAAAAATAAAAAAATAAAAAAATAAAAAATAAATAAATAAATAAATAAAACAGAGAAGCAAAGAAAGCTGATTAAATGAAAAAGGATGCAAACAAAGAAGCAAAGATGAAAGACGAAGATACTCAGCTGCATTCATAAGAAATTCCTGAATCTTTAAAATTTATTTTCCTCCTCTGCTTAGGCTAGTTTAAGCTGTTTTCTTTTACATACATACAACCAAGGAATCTAGGATATATACAGAGCCTACGTAGAAAAATAAAATAACAAAATCCTACAGAAAGGAATTTCAAAGAAAAGATGTCTCAGAGCTGTAGGAAAAGGAACTTTCAAAAAATTAGTCAGTAGTATCATATGCTGCAAAAATGTAAACTAAGAGTATGTACTAGATTTAGCAATATGAGGGTAACAAGGGCAATCTCAATAGCTGTGAGGCAGAAAAGCAGATTGCAATGAGTTGGAAAACGAATGGGAACATAAATAAAGCAGATTTCCACATTTATCTAATATTGAAATTTTGCATATATCACCTAAGTAAAGCTTTAACGTAATAAGCTCTGGTAAATCACTAGAAATTTAATATTTTCACAAACAATACCTGTATCACTGAGTGCTCTTAACAACACAAAATTCCTAGTTGCTCTGAAAATAAGAACTTTCCCTTTTGGGGAGCCTGGGTGGCTTAGTCAGTTAAGTGTCCAACTTTGGGTCAGGTCATGATCTCATGGTTTGTGGGTTTGAGCCCCACATTGGGCTCTGTACTGACAGTGTAGAGCCTACTTAGGATTCTCTCTCAAACAAAAATAATATAAAAACAGGGAGGGGGACAAAACATAAGAGAATCTTAAATATGGAGAACAAACAAAGGGTTACTGGAGAGGTTGTTGGGGGGGGGGGATGGGCTAAACAGGTAAGGGGCATTAAGGAATCTACCCCTGAAATTCTTTTAGCATATTGTTGCACTATATGCTAACTAACTTGGATGTAAATTTAACAAAAAGAAAAAAGAAATACCTATTTCCTTAAAAATCAGAAAACCAAAAAAAAAAAAAAAAAAGATTCTCTCTCTCTGCTCCTCCCCCACTCACACTGACTCTCAAAACTAATACTTAAAAAAAAACTTTCCTCCCTATTCTGATTAAAATATTTATTCTTAAAATCTTCTTGCTGCTAACATCCTCCAATCCCAGTATTCATAGAATAAATCACAGAATCTTCTAACAGCTAGGTACTGTCCACTGAAGTATAAAGCATTACAAAGTATGTATATAACACATATCAAAGTGTATGCCACTGGAACAAATTTTAGAGATATTTACTCACCTTGTAATTCTATGGAGGAGAAAAATTGTCCTTTTACTTTCCACAGTTATATCCCGACTAAGTTTCACAAGTCTCTCGTATTTGTCATGTCTTGCATCAAGTTCCTGCTGAAATGCTAAGAACACATTATTACAACCATAAGCATGCATATTCTATACTTTGAGCCTATCAAACATTGTTGATAGGAACAATAGAGCAACTATTATTGTTATTAGGCACAACAGAGCAACTATTATTTACTCTATTTAACTCTTATCTACTCTTAAACTATTTACTCTTATTTAACTATTATTTACTCTACATATAAGATATAAAATATAAAAATAAAGAGCAAATCATCTCATTTACTTTTAAAGTATTTGGAAATTACAGACTGTGTTCTTTGAACACAGGTATGCTTTAACTGGGTTTTGCCACTCACAGCCTCACAATAAGATGTATATACTGTAAAAAAATACCCCATCTAGTAAACATGAGATTGTTATCACAGAACTATCACACAGGACTTTAAAAAATTCCTTCCAACTACCTAAGTTACATAACATTTTTAATTACCTTGTTTTAATCATATGCAATATTATCTCCCCCTCAAAAAAATTGATTTCATTAAAAAATTAAAGTTTATAACTTTTAATGACTTCAACTTTCTGAATTTCCAAGCCCTAGTCACTAAAATACCCATAAACCACTTAACTCTTAATTAATAACCGCTTTATTTCAGAAGCATTGTTACCAAAGACCCAGCAAACTGCCTGCCCCATAGGGAGCACCCAGATGTATTTTGCATGAATTAAAAAAACCCAAAACTTGAATAAACTATTAACCAAATAACAGGCTGACAAGAACCAAAGACATCTGCCCTTTTATTATTGAGATAATAATTAAGTTCGGATTTTGTCTACTATTTCAAGACAATCAAAAGTTTTTACTTATTATGAACATTAATGACTACTGTGAATCAAATACCATGAATACAAAGTTATATAAGACAAACCCTATCCTCGAGCTTAGTCCAGTATAAGACAAAACTGTAAATAAGTAAATAAAATACACAATAAATCTATGTAAAGGTTTGGGAAAGCAGGGTCCACATTCTTCTTGTTCACTCCTAACACATACTAGAACATGATAGATGATCCGTATTTCATGACTGAATGGATGAATGGATAATTAACAAATGCAGTATCAGTCAATAAATTTGCTTGAGAGAAAAATCACAAAGGCTTCAAAGGAAGAAGCTACTTGAGCGGGGTCTTGAGGAAAAAACCACAGTTCACCAGATGGACAATGGGGGTACCAAATGAGAAGCAACCCCGAGCTTAAAGAATTACATGTGAAAAGGCATAGAAACATACAAAGCAACATGTGCTTGGAAACAAGCAGCTCTGTCTCAGATGTGCCACAGAGTATCAGGCTGGGGAATAGGTGGCCCATTGCAGGTTTTCCACTGTGTATACAGTCCTATCAATACACTCTCTAATCAATCACAAGTGGTCTTATACCTCTGAAGATCACTGTAAGTGCTGTGGTGGTTTTAAAACATGCCTGCACATTAAGGAGGGAACTTGTTGGGATGAGCATTGGGTGTTATATATAAGTGATCAATCACTGGGTTCTACTCCTGAAGCCAAGACAGTGTATTTTTTGAGAATAAAAATAATAATAATAGTAAGATGTGGTGTATGTATACATACACATACACACACACACACACACACACACACACACACACACACACACACTCTCAATGGAATACTACTCAGCGATGAAAAGTAGTGAAATCATGCCATGTGCAACAATGTGGATGGAATTGGAGGGCATTATGATAAGTGAAATCAGTCACAGAAAGACATATCATATGATTTCACTCATATGCAGAACTTGAGAAACTTAACAGATGAACATAGGGGAAGGAAAGGAAAAATAAGATAAAAAGAGAAAGGAAGGCAAACCGTAAGAGACTCTTAAATACAGAGAACAAACTGAGGGTTGACGGGGGGACAGTGGGTTAAATGGGTGATGGGCATTAATAACGAAGGGCACTTTTTGGGATGAGCACTGGGTGTCATATATAAGAGATGAATTATTGGGTTCTACTCCTAAACCTAAGACTATACTGTACATTAACTAACTTGAGAACAAATGAATGAATAAAATAAAATATGCCCACAAATTATTCCACCTTCAGTAGGTGGAAACTAATTCCCTTCCCCTTAAATATGAAGTTTTTAAGCTGCTTCATTTCTAAGAGAGGGTAGCAAAAGTGACTATGTATCATGTCTGAGATCAGGGCATAAGGCCACTATGGCTTCCTCCTTGCTCTGGCTGGGGGAAGCTAGATGCCGTAACATCAGGACCCTCAAGTAGTCCCATGGAGGAGACCATGTGAGGAAGTGAGAGCTGGCTGTTGGCAGAAGGCCTAACTTGCCAACTGCTGTGGATCCTGCAGCCCCAATCTAGCCTTCAGATGACTCCAAGTTGGAAAGGACAGCTCAAGCCCTCTCAGGTTCCTGAACCACAAAAACTGTAAGGGATAGGAGGGTGGCTGGAGGATACAGGGAAGGAGAATTTTGTTTCAGGGTTTGTTTTGAAATAAAGAGCAACTTGACCCAGTTAAAAGGACAACTGTGAAAAAGTACATACATACACATAAACATTATGTATACGAATAGCATATACATAACACGTATATATATGATTTACTAACAGAGTTCCCACTCTGTGCAAACTGTTAAGAGTCAAAACAAAAGTGTGGTCCCTGTCTTCAAAAGTCTGGCTGAGAAAACAAAACCATCACATGCTTAAAAGTTATTAACTACAGGGGCGCAGTCGGTTAAGCGTCCGACTTCAGCCAGGTCACGATCTCGCGGTCCGGGAGTTCGAGCCCCACGTCAGGCTCTGGGCTGATGGCTCAGAGCCTGGAGCCTGTTTCTGATTCTGTGTCTCCCTCTCTCTCTGCCCCTCCCCCGTTCATGCTCTGTCTCTCTCTGTCCCAAAAATAAATAAACGTTGAAAAAAAAATTAAAAAAAAAAGTTATTAACTACATATATATATATACACACACACACATACATATACACATACATACACATATATATACATATTATATACACATCTGACGTTTATTTATATATCAAGTACACAATAATTTTTAGTTATATGGCATGTCTGATGTTAACTGTTTACCTGTAGACCTGTAATGAAAAAAAAAAAAAAAGTCAAGACTTCAGTAATCTCTACTTTAATGACAGACCTAGCCCCATAGCCAACCTCCAGGAAAAGTAAAAGATTCACACACCCACATCTTAAATTCTGATGGGCTGGTTTTTTGTTTTTTGGGGTTTTTTTTTTTGCGTGCACAACATGTCTAAATTATCCTTGTTACAACCTCTTTAGTTCTCTTCCCTTCGTCAACTTACATTACAGAGAACTTACATTTGAAGGCCAACATCACAGGTGAAGATGAATTAACATCCTTCCCTTCTCTTCTCTGGTTATGTGGGAAATTGTCATGCTTCCTTTTCCTGAACCCTCCTGATCCTTATGTAGAGAAGGAGAAAAAAGTTGGACAGGGCTCTTCCACCAACAAGACTTAGAACGTAACGTCAGCTAACCCCTTCCTTCCTCTTAAACCAGCGTCCACGGGGCTCTCGCCTTACAGGCTTTCCCAGCGGACTCGCAGAAAAGCAGCCTTGCTTTTTCTCCCCAAACCTTCAGCTCACCTCACTCAGGCTTCCACCAATGGCCTCCCTGATCTGGCACAAGGTGGAGCAATTACCGAACTAAGATTAAAAATAACAGGTCTTTAAGAAAAAGAGAGGTGTCAACAGGACCAATGTGGCCGGGAAATCACCGGGGCCGCCGCCTCCCCGAGCCTGCAAGGGGAGAGGGCATCCCTCAAGGGTGAAGAGAGGTGGAAAATCCGACAAAAAGGATGGAGATCCTCCCCCTTTGAATAAATAACGCCCAGTGCCGCCGAGGACGCCACCTTCTTTGCTGCTCATGTCGTCACGGCCTACGGCGAGATGAGCGGAGACTGAGGGCCTTGGAGCCAGACGAGTGCGCAAGGTGCCGGCCGGAGACCTGCCGAGGAGCCCTTTGCAGCCGGCCGACGTCTACGCACTGGCCGGAAGCGCGCGGCTGCAACCACTCACGCCTCTCCCTCCGCCCTCGCACACTTCCGGCCTGCACGACGGCCCCCTCCCCCCCGCCCCTGGCTCCGCCCCGCGCACGGCCCGGGGACCTCGCGCCCGCGCGCTGTCGTTGTGCCTGCCCTCTGCTGTGCCTGAAGACAGAACGCCTTCACACACTTCACTGCATGGTCTGTTAATAAAACAGACGACGGAAGCGAGGCGTGTGTGAAAGTGGAAAGAGGCGGAATATGTACGTGATTTTTTTTTTTTTCCTCCAGGCTGCCTTGGAACACCCCCGCGTTTCCTCCGTGTGGACCCAGCCTTCCGCGCGATGAGTAGTGGGGAATGTAGTTCGCCCGCAGCTGCTGGCCCTGCGGCTGTCCCGACCAGGTTACGAGGAAGAGCGAGCCCTCGATCACCAATGAGAAGGTCTTTTCAGCCTCGAGGCCGAACCTTGGGGAGTTGGGAGTTTACACTTTCCATTCCTGGGCGTGACACCTGGAGGTCAAATGATGGAGATATGAAAATCAGTAAGCGTTCTGACGAGGGCAAAACCCGCCTTCTGCGCTCCTCCCCCTTGCTCCCCGCCTGTCTCCCCGTTTCTGCCCCCTTCTCCGCCCGGTCTCGCTTTACTCCTTTTTCCTTGTGTCTCTATAGCTAGACGGCCTGCTGGCTCCGCCACTGAGTGACTGTGCGACCCTGAGGGTAATTAACCTCTGTTCCTCAGCTTCTTTATCTGTAAAATAGGGATAGAATGGTACCTGCGTCCTAGGGTTATTTGAGGACGAAGTGAGTTCATGCTAAGGCTCTTAGAAGAGTATCTTTTCGCATAGTAAGTGCTCAATTAAATATTAGCTTTGATACCCTTCTCCCTACGTCGCCCTCCAAAAAGGGGGAGAGAGAGAGGTTGATAATAATAATAATAGGTGTGCACCACTAAGTTGTGAGCTTTTTATTTGGGACAGGTACTGCCATATCTTACTAGACTTACTACTACGAGGTACCACCACCCAGAACCCATAGCGCTTGTAAGTCTCTGTAAGTGTTTTTTTGAAGAATGAGGTTCGTGTCATCAAGATGGGTAACTGAGTGGCAATCCAGCATCTTCTAGATAAAACTCAGGGTAAGACTTGGTAAATTGGATGGCCTAGGTCTAGTGGGGAAAACACAAGTATATTTGGTGACGCTTGTGGGCACGTGTTGTACACACGGTCTTTCCTCCTTGTTAATTTAGGAGCAGAGAAACAGTAAATGAAACAATTTGGCTAGAACATGGCGGTATTTTCGAGCCGCAGGCCGGAGTGTGTCATAGGAAGGTTTTCTGCCCTGGGTAAGCTTTAGGGCCTCTCCCAACTCCGAAGCTAGAAAGTAACGACCATCCATCCATACCTTTCTGCATACCTACTGCTCTCTGAATACGTGAATTGATTAACCAAATTCCTTGTGGATTAAATAGGCTCTGAAGACTCTTGCTTTGTACATTTGGGACGAATAATTCTGAGTTTGTGGGAGGTCTGCCCCTGCTAACATCCACCAGTATCCTCCTTCCCTGATTAGAGATGACTTGACCATGGGGGCAGGGGGGTGGGGGGGGAACCCCTCTGATAGAAATATAATCATTTTAATATGTCTCCCTCTAGATCCAGAGAAGCCCATAATTTACAAACACTTTTAAAGTCCGTATTTATTATACCACAGTCTGAGAAAGGGTAGTTTTTCCTAATTCTGCTGGACTGGCCCCTCTGAAGACCTCAACTGTCCAAAAAACATACATCAGCCATATTCATTCTCTTTCTCCAGCCACCACTCCTGTTCAGCTGTTGACAGCTGTGTTACTCAAACTGCTTTTCACTGCTTCCCATAACGATCAGAACACAAAGTTTCATAACCCGTGATGACTTCTCAAAGTACTTCAGGGACTCTTTGCCAGCACTTATTTGCATAGGCATTGCTCCAGGTGTCCCATCTGTAGCTGCCCTTTGGGGAGGAAATACTTCTCAACCTTGGGTAACCTGCAGAAGGTAACTCCACCTTGTCTCCTTGCTCTGTTGCTTCAGATGCATGCACATAGTTTGGGTATTTGGCAAAACATATTTTTGTTTGCTTTTAAAGGAGAACTGCCACCCCAAGTTGGGAAGCAGAAGGTAAAACATTTTCAGCAAGAAATGTTGGTGTGGTTTTCGAAACGGTTTTCCTTCCCCCTCTTATCGTTGCATTCCGTTTGCCCACATTTGACTCCGAATAAAGCTCTAGGCCTTTGGAGCACACCTGTGTTTATAAATCCTCACATTTGTCACCTTTGTAAGGAAAAACATCTGCTATCAAAATTGGTTTGAGGTATTAAAAAAAAAATCACATAATCAACTAAGAGGAAAAATACAGGCTCTCAGGATATTTTCTATTTTAGCTTTTGCCTGATTATGTAGTTATTAAGTAAATTCCAGTGGAGGCGGGGGGGGGGATCATGGGAAATTGCCAGAAACTTCAGGGACCAGTTTTAAAGCAATAACCATAATATTTAAAAGATACCTATAGGGGCTGAAGGGGTATTGTGAAGTGTATACATACCAATTCACAGATTTATTTTTCAAGCAATGCTAGGACATGATAGGAGAAAAGGATTTTCCTTCTAGTTCTTTACTGGCGAGGGAAGCTGGTATTGGAGGGAATAAAAAGGGATGGGCAAAACCACAATGAGATACCACTTCACAACCACAGGATGGCTCTAATAAAAATAAATAAACACAAGTGTTAGTGGAGATACAAAGAAATTGGAACTCTCATCGTTGCTGGTAGGAATGTAAAATGGTGCAGCAGTTGTAAGAAGACTGATAGTCTCAAAAAGTTAAGCACAGAATTATCACATGACCTAATAATTCCACTGCCAAATGTATGCCTTGGACACGGATGTTCATAGCAGCACTATTCACAGCAATGAAAAGGTGGAAACCAGCCAATGGCCAGCAACAAACGGATAGATGAACAAAATATGGGACATCTTTGTAATAGAGTAATACTTAGCAACGAAAAAGAATGAAATACTATCCATGCTATAATATGAGTGAACCTTAAAAACATGCTAAGTGAAATAATCCCATTCCAAGAAGAGCACGTAGTATATATAGGATTGCATTTCTTTGAAATGTTTAAAATATGCAAATCTATACAAAGCAGATTGGGGTTGAGAGGCTTGGGAGACGGGGATAGGAGAAGGATCGCTAAAGTGTATGGGGTTTCTTTTTGAGGTGATAAAGATGTTCTAAAATTGTGACGATGGTTGCACATATCTATGGATATATTGAAAACTTGTATTTGTCACTTTAAATCAATGGAATTGTAGATAAATGAATTATATCAATAAAGCTATGAAAATTTATTTTTTGAAATAATGATAGGAAACATTCATTTCAAATCCTGTAACTATATCCTGGTAGATATATAGACATACTTCAGTGTTACTGAGGAAGAGCCTTAAACAGTACAGCTTCAATTTATTTTTAAAAATCTATAATTGGGGCGCCTGGTGGCTCAGTCGGTTGAGCGTCTGACTTCGGCTCAGGTCATGATCTTACAGCTCGTGAGTTCAAGCCCCGCGTCGGGCTGTGTGCTGACAGCTCAGAGCCTGGAGCCTGCTTCCGATTCTGTGTCTCCCTCTCTCTCTGCCCAACCCACTCGCATTCTGTCTCTGTCTCTCTCAAAAATAAATAAACATTAAAAAAAATTTTTTTAAATCTATAATGAAGAAGATGCAAAGTACTTTAACCTTACAGATTTGATAATGTTCAACCGACATTTCCATGCCTAATTTGTGCCTGGCAATGTGATTTGTGCCATAGAGGACACAACCATTTTCAACTCCTTCAACAAATCTTTGCATGAACAGAACCATGCACGGGTACTGTTCTAAGGATTGCTGATTCCGAGGCACATGAAGTTTATTTTCTAATGAGATGAGACAGATGAGGACACATTAAGCATATAGTATTAGAAAGTGATCGTTGCTATAAAGAAAAATAAAGTGAAGGCAAGAAAAAGAGATGAAAGACAGGGTTGCCAGCGGTGAGGGTGAGAGTTGCAATTGACAGAGGGTAGTTGGGAAGTACCTCACTGAGAAGGGGCCATGCCTTGCAAAGAGCTGGAGTATTTTTCCCTCCCTGTGTGCTAGTAATTCTTCCCTTTCTCTCCTATATTATTCTTCTTTCTCCTGTCCTCTACTGTGTCATTCCCATCACCATACAAACTTGCTGCCCTATCATCCATCTTAAAAGAGTCTGCTGACTCCACTTCTATCTCCAATTTACCCGCCATTTGTCTCCTCTTTGCAGTAAAACCTCTACAATACCTCTATTCCCATTCTTCCTGGGTCTGTCCGTAATCAGGCTGTCACTGCTCAGAAATTGCTGTTGCCAATATCACTAATGACTTCCACATTGATAAATCTGGTTAGCCAGTTTAATTAGCCAGTTCTCAGTCCTTTGTCGTTCCTTCTCATCTCCCCAAACCGAACAATCAGTTGTTCAAAAGACTTCCTCTCTGATACACTTGTTTTCGTATTACTCTCATTCTGATGATTTTAAATGCCATCTATAACCTAATAACCCCACTTTATGTCCCTACTGCAGAAAATTCATATCCAGCTCAAACCCACATCCCAGTACCTTATTCACATATCTAAACATATCAATCCCCCAAAACTCAGCTCTTCAGCATTATTCCCTATTTCAGTTAATGTGAATCTCTTTTTCCAATCGACCAGACTAAAAAACTATAGTCATCCTTGACTCCTCTTTCTTTCACATTCTATATCATGTTTGCTATGGACTGAATTGCATTCCCCAAAATTGCTACGTGGAAGCCCTAACCCTCAATGTGACTATCTTTGGAGATAGGGCTTTTAAAAGGAGGTAATTAAGGTTAAATAAGGTCATGGGGTGGGGTCCTAATCTGATAGGACTGATGGCCTTACAACAAGACGGGGTGGGGGAGATCTCTCTCCGTGAGCATACACCAAGGAAAGGCCATTTGAGGACACAGCAAGAAGGTGGCCATCCGCAAGCCAGAAAGAGAGGTCTCACTAGAACCTGACCATCCTGGAACCCTGATCTCAGACTTCCAGCCTCCGAGTGTGAGAAAATAAACACTTGTTTATCCATTGTTTAAGCAGCCCAGTTGATGGTATTTCATTACAGCAGCCCAAGCAGACTAAGCCACTATTCCTTACCAAATCCTATTGGCTCTACCTTCAACATATATTCAGCTTACAACTCATCTCCTATTCTATTATACAATAGTAGAACCAATTCTATTATCCCCTTCCCCAAGCTACCATTATCTCTTACCTCAAATACTGTAGTACCCTCCTAACTGAATGTACATGTCAATCCTCCTCATCAAGAGGGGGAGTCAGTTTTCTCACCCCCTAAAACTGAGTTGGCCTTTTGATTTGTTTTGACTAATACAATGTGGGGGAAGTGGTACTGGGTCAGTACCTAAGCCTAGACCTTAAGAGACCCAACAGCTTCCCTTTTAGCTCTCTTGGAACCTTAAACCACGTAAGATGTCTGACTATTCTATGAGAGAGACCTGAGCAGCCCCCCTTCCTTAAAAGCAAACCGGCTGAGGTGCCAGACATGTGAGTGAAGCCATCTTGAACATTCTAGTTCCAGCTGAACTCCCTTCTGAATGCAACAGAATGAGAGCACTAGTGATCACCACCATGAAGCAAAAGAATCCAACTAACCCACAAGAATCATGAAAAATAATAAGTCATGTTAAAGTCTTTAAGTTTTAGAGTAATTTGTTACACAGCAATAGATAACTGATACACACTGGTGTCCCGTTTTCAATTTTGCCAACTTTCAGTCATTTTTCCACACAGCACTTAGTGATTCTGTTAAAATATACATAAATGGTGTTTACTCCTCTACTTAAAACTGCAAGGATACTCACGTCCCTCAGAGTAAAAGTCAAAGTGATTACAAGACCCTACATAATTGGCACCAACCACCACCTCATTACCTTGTTCTCATCCACTGTTCGCTAACTCTACTCCATCCTCTTTGGCCTTCTGTTTCAAACAGGGTAGGCATAGTCCTGCCTCAAAGCTTAGCACCTACTGTTCTTTTGGCATGGATTGCTCTTTCCACGGATTTCTCCAAGATTTGTTCTTTTCCTCCCACATATCCTCACTGAAAATAGAGGATGCCTTCTGTGGTAGACCAAATAATGGCCTTCCAAAGATGTCCACATCCTAATCACCAAAACTTGTAAATATGTTACCTTAATGGCAAAAGTGACTTTGCAAATGTAATTAAATGAAGGATCTTGAGATAAGAAAGTTATCCTGGATTATCTGAGTGGGCCCAGTGTAATCACAAGCATACTTATAAGTAAATGGGGGAAGCAGAAGAGTCAGAAAAGGAGATAAGACCATGAAAGAAGTACAATGATGTTACTGGCTGGAGGCCATGAGCCAAGGAATGCAAAAAGCTTCAAGAAGCTGGGAATCACAAGGAAGCAGATTCTTCCCTAGAGCTGTAGGAAAGAATACAGCATTACCAACACTAGATTTTAACCCAACAAAATTTTGACCCATTTCTGACTTCTGACCTCTAGAACTATGAGATAATAAATTTGTGTTGCTTGAAGCCACGAGTTTGTGATCATTTGTTATGGCAGCAATAGAATCTATCTACAGACATAGATTCCTAGTAATCCATGTGAAATGTCCCCTTTATGTCCCTATATCCCTTCCTCTATCCCTTCTATATACATTTATATGTATGTATGTATGCATACATTTATATGTATATATATACAAATATATAATACATTTTATTAGTTATTTTATTTATTGTCTGATCTCTTTCACTAAAAATGTAACATCCATGTGGATAGGGATTTATATCTGTTTTGTGCTTTGCAACATCCGCATTGTACACATTAAATGCGTACTTGTTGAATGAATGAAAGAATGATTTATATACTGGATTTGTGCAAATGTATGTATACGCACACACTATATGCCTGTGATCATTGTTATAAAACTTAAAAATTGGGGCGCCTGGGTGGCAGAGTCGGTTAAGTGTCTGACTTCGGCTCAAGTAACGATATCGCGGTCCGTGAGTTCAAGCCCCGCGTCGGGCTCTGTGCTGACTGCTCAGAGCCTGGAGCCTGTTTCAGATTCTGTGTCTCCCTCTCTGTCTGACCCTCCCCCGTTCATGCTCTGTTTCTGTCTCAAAAATAAATGTTAAAAAAAAATTTTTTTTAAAAACTTAAAAATTGGAAATTACTGGGGCGCCTGGTTGGGTCAGTTGGTTAAGCGTCCAACTTCAGCTCAGGTCATGATCTCACGGTTCATGAGTTCGAGCCCCGCGTCAGGCTCTGTGCTGACAGCTCAGAGCCTGGAGCCTTTTTCAGATTCTGTGTCTCCCTCTCTATGCCCCTCCCCGACTCATGCTCAGTCTGTCTGTCTCTCTCAAAAATAAATAAACATTAAAAAAATGTTTTAATTGGAAATTACTTAAATTATTGTAATGTCTGCCATATTTAGTTAAATTTGGATGTACTCATAGAATGAAATACTATGTTGACTTCTAAAAGAGTAAGATAGATTAATGCATTTATGTTAAAAGATACCCAAGATACATCATCAGAAGAAAAAGGCAAGTTGCAAACCAGTATTTAGAGTGAGATTTTATTTCATAAATTTTTAAAAATGTAATTTAGGGCACATGTATATGTAATTCCCGGTATCGTAATCTGAGCTGAAATCAAGAGTCGGAAGCTCAACCGACTGAGCCACCCAGGCACCCCCACATATTACTTTTATAAAAGAAAATATAGGTTTTAAATTTTGTTGTAAAGATGAAAGCAAATATGTCTCAGTGTTAAAAGTGTTTTTTTTTTTCTAAATGATGCAATTATGGGAAGTTTTATTTTCATTTCCCAAATTGTTTTTAAGTGTGCATTATATTTATAACAAGGGAGAAAATGTCATTTGGAAAAATATTAACAGTGTTTGTCTTTGAACGTCTGGATGTGGGGATTTTTTTTTCCTCTTCTCTCTGTATAATTCAAAGTTGCTATCACAAGTTTATTGCTTACTGCAAAATGGATGGAGTGAACTTTTATTCCTTTGTTCTGCCCCGCATTCCCTCCTTGCATAAATTACCCCTTCACACTCTAGTTTTAAATTGCCTTTCAACATTTCTGATGTGGCTGCTATTTGGAGGATGTTCAATATTCCAAGCGTAGGTTTTACTAGTCAAGAATTGATAGTAATGATGGGGCACCTGGGTGGCTGAGTCGATTATGACTTGAGCCAAAACCGACCCCCAGTTTGTGAGTTCAAGCCCCAAGTCAGGCTCTGTGCTGCTGGTGCAGAGCCTGCTGGAGGTTTTCTCTCTCTTTTCCTTTCTCTCTGCCCCTCCCCTGCTGGTTCATGCTCTCTCTCTCTCTCAAAATAAATAAACTTAATAAAAAAGTGATAGTAACAAGAAAAGAGCATTCACCAGGGAAAACTGGACAGAGACTCTCACCTGTCCCTTTGGGGCTCTTCAAAGAATTATCCAAAATGTCAATAGCACAGAGATTGAGCAACCTAGCACTAAACAGGTAGAGGGTAGGAGGTACTGGGTAGGAGCAAATCTACTAATCACCCTTGACCATCAGAAGGAAATAGGATTGCTGCTTCACAGTAGATGCTGGGAGAAGTCCAGCTAGAACAGTGATCCCCAGGGGTCCTTTGTTGTATACTGTGTGCAGTGATCAAAATTATCCGCAGATTATTGTAGTCCTTTACAAGTAGCACCTCTAAGGATTTAAGGATTTACGCCCCACAGAAAGAAAGACGTAGGTTGCCCCATTAAGCAAAAAACTTCAACCAGCCACAGTGTTAACCAAAGATATGCAAAATGTGGAATACATCGTAGGGGAGGATAATGCAAGTTATAGCCTCAAGACCAGCTATAGAAACAAGAACGTAGGCACTACCTCCGTTTCCTTGCTGGTGTATCTTACATAAAATTTCTTTCTTTCCTCTTCTTTACCCATGCTATTGTATCAACCTATGGTGTAATAATAATTGTTACATTTATTGTTTGTATGGTGATGGTATGGACCATAAACTAGGATAGAAATGAACTAAGAGGATCTTGAACTCAGGGAACAGTGGCCCAAAATATCCCTTGGAATATTTGTCTTCCAATTCCATCAGGCGGCACAAAGATTACATTCAAAATAAGAATTTCCTGAAAAACTGAACCTCTCTGAATGCCTAAGAATAGAAATCACAAACTCTGGATAGCACAGAAGTCTCCAAAAAAATGTATCTGCATGTAGATAACTAATAGACACAGAAAATTAAGAATCTCACTGATGGCTATCATAGGCAAATTTTTTTTTTATTTTAAAGAGAGAGACAGAGAGAGAGACAGAGAGAGAGAGCAGGGGAGAGGGGGAGAGAGAGAGACTATCCCAAGCAGGCTCTATTCTTAGCATAGAGTCTTGATCTCGATCCCACAACCTTGGGATTATGACTTGAGCTGAGATCATGACCTGAGCCAAAATCAAGAGTTGGATGCTTAACAACCCAAGCGCCCTGAAAAAAAATGTTTTAATGTTAAGGTAACCAAAATGGGTGAAGGGGAGTGGGTGATACAGACTTCCACTTATGGAATGAATAAATCATGGGAATAAAAGGCACGGCATAAGGAATATAGTCAGTGATATTGTAATAGTCTTGTATGGTGGCAGATGGTAGCTACACTTATGATGAGCACAACATAATGTATAAACTTGTTGAATCACTGTGTTGTACACTTGAAACTAACGTAACATTGTAAGTCAACTATACTCAAATATGTGTGTATATACACATACATGAATACGTGTGTGTGTGTGTGTCTAAGTGTGTGTGTGTGTGTGTGTGTGTATACATATATACAAATGTGAATGTAATCTAAGTCAGGTGGGAGTATGCTACCCTTTCAGGAAATTATCAGTGAATATCAGAGTTTATTTACTTATTTAATTTTTTTTTAGTGTGTATTTACTTTTTGAGAGAGAGAGCACCAGTAGGAAAGGGGCAGAGAGAAGAGACACAGAATCTGAAGCAGGCTCCAGGCTCCGAACTGTCAGCACAGAGCCCAACGTGGGGCCTGAACTCACTAACCGTGAGAACATGACCTGAGCCAAAGTCGGACACTTAACCGACTGAGCCACCCAGGCGCCCCAGATCAGAGTTTATTTCTTAGACATGTTTTCCAGTGTTTGAGGAAGTGGGGAGGAACTAACAGTTGCATTTTCAGGATAACCTCTAAGTACGAAATCATATGAATAGACTTCAAGGGTTGTGCTTGAGTTAAAAGTATATTCCTCTTGGGAATGGTACAGCCACTCTTGAAAACAGTATGCAGGTTCCTCAAAAAATTAAAAATAGAACTACCCTATGGCCCAGCAATTGCACTACTAAGTATTTATCCAAAGGATACAAAAATGCTGATTTTAAGGGGACATGCACCCCAATGTTTATAGCAGCACCATTGACAATAGCCAAAGTATGGAAAGAACCCAAATGTCCATCAACTGATGAATGGATAAAGAAGATGTGGTGTGTGTGTGTGTGTGTGTGTGTGTGTATTATATATTATATATTAATAATATAATATATAATAATAATATATATTATATATAATGGAATATTACTTGGCAATGAAAAAGAATGAAGTGTTGCTATTTGCAAAACATGGATGGAACTAGAGTGTATTATGCTAAGCAAAATAAGTCAGAGAACAACAAATATCATATGATTTCACACATGTGGCATTTAAGATACAAAACAGATGAACATAAGGGAAGGGGAACAAAAATAATATAAAAACAGAGGGAGACAAGCCATAAGAGTCTCTTAAATACAGAGAACAAACTGAGGGTTGCTGGTGGGGTGTTGGGTGGGGGGAATGGCTACAGGGGTGACGGGCATTAAGGCATTAAGGAGGACACTGGTTGGGATGAGCACTGGGTGTTATATGTAAGTGATGAATCACTAAATTCTATTCCTGAAAAAAATATATTTTTTGATTTTAAAAAGGTATCTTCCTCGTATTTAAACTACTCCTTCAATTTGGAGATCAGTCCAAAATCCCTTACCAAATTCCTTTTCTGATAACTAGTTGGAATGGATTATATAGTTACAAAGAACTCTGATTGATACAGGAATTGTTGTGGGGAACAGTTACAGGGCACAGATCCTCAAGGAAATGATTATTGAGCGTAGTTGGTTCTGAGGGCCTGGGGATTAGTGAGAGTGTCTCTTGGATGGACTACGGCACGCAGAGTCAAGAGTTGCTTCCATTATTACCTAGGCCAACTGTAATGAAGTGCCTGCTGAAGGAAGGCTGGGCGACAAGTGTCTTCGTGTGCCGAAGAACTTTAAAGAAAGCTAATAACAGACTTAAGATCAAAGTTCTTGGCTCAGCATAGAGAATTAAGAGCTGCCTTTAACTGTGCGAAGGAACTTTTAGGTTACTCGCCTCAATACTGATGTCACAGAAAATCAAACTCAAATTTCCATCCTGTGGGTTGCAAAATTGCAAGGTTAAGTTGCTTTTGACAGCATCACCAGACCTCATGCAAAATTAGGACACCAAGTGGAATAGAGTGGAAGATCCCAAGAATTGAAATAGAGGAGAATTTGAATGATGTAGACCACTTCACATTCCACTAAGCATTCCTCGCAGGCAGAAGTGGAATGTCTCAC
Source organism: Felis catus (assembly GCF_018350175.1). Lineage (NCBI taxonomy): Eukaryota > Metazoa > Chordata > Mammalia > Carnivora > Felidae > Felis > Felis catus. The sequence goes on from NC_058378.1 coordinate 16,922,605, forward strand.
TCCACGCATCTGATGAAGATGTTCCCGCTCTGCCTAGAGATCTTATAATGAATGACCTCGCCTCGAATGGTTGCCAGGTAAGAGGTAGCCAAATTGCCTCATGCCTCATTTCCATCACTTTTCATTTGCTTCTGTGTCTACGGTGAGGCCACATCCCAGCAGGCACCTGGAGTCAGTTGCAAAGTGAAACCCTAAACGGGAGAAGGCCCCCTACAGGAGAAAGCTCACACAACAAAAGACTTCTGTTCATGCCAGAACCCAAAAGAACAGCCATGGAAAGCGTTGTGAGAGTGTCAGGCTAGGGAATGAGGAAGAATTTCAGATAGAACCAAATTTGCTGATAGTTGCTCAGGCAGATGAGAGTGATTTTAATAGTTTGCTTACTCAGTTATCTGAAACCTGGCCTCGGTGGTGACCAACACTAAATGGAATGAAGTTGCAATAATTCCTTTTTATCAAATAGAGAAAGGGAGATAGGAATGCTAGATTGGATTTATCAAATCCATCTACTCACTCATCCTTTAATAGGAGAACTCTAAATACATTTTCCCCATTACGACGTTGAAAAGTACAATGGTTAGAGAGGGATCCAAATTTTCAAAGTGCTGTAGTGACTGTTTTCAGTAGTCAGGGGATGAAGGTAGTTACCAATGAAGTGGGCTCCATGTTTCAACGAGGTTAATAGCATCCTAGGCAATAGCCAGAAGATACACCTAAAAAACAAAATATTATAGTCATTATTATAATAGTACGATAGGAGTAATAATCAGAATGGTTCAAGATCCTATAGACCCTAGCAACAAACTGTCCACTACATTACTAGCAAATAGAAGCTTCCCTTGAATATCCATACTCAGATGCTAGCCAGAATTATAGGCAACACTTTGCTTTATGTTGCATATATTTCTGCAGTGTAACCCGCATGTCTATGTTTGTTATGAGGAAAAACTTTCAACTTTAAAAGTTTTCATGAAAGCACGAATACCACCAAAATGTAAAGTTGTTTGTGTCTGCTTGCATGTTTATTGGCAATTTTTGTGAGTGATACGCATTTGAATCGTTCCAAATACCTATGGTATTTTTCCTAATCTATCAAGGAAAATATTACTTAGAAAACTAATAACAGTGAATATGTTTGTTTAGTGGATCCTGGTATGTTCCCATTCCTCCATTTCCTAATTTTTTCATTTCCAAAAATGGGCTCATATTCAAGTGTATGGTATTATGTGTTATGTAATATATTGTTTTGCCCTGCCTACTATCACTTCCTTTAATCACTTGTTCTTCTTGTGCTATATTAATCCTAAATCAATCTATTCTGTCTCCTAGAATTTAACTCTGAAACAGACACGCCCTGGGAGGAAAGGTGGTTTTCGATGAGTCATTTGCAGGTCCATGACTTCCCTGAAACCACACTGGTTCCTATTCTCTCCAAGGATTCATTGTTCATCCTTTATTTATTTTATTTAAACTCTATGCCCAACATGGGGCTCGAACTCTCAACTGCCAGATCAAGGATCACATGCTCTACTGACTGAGCCAGCCAGGCACCCCATTGTTCATCTTTTATTTTGATGCTGGCTGCTCTCCAGAATCTCATGCAAATTCTTTTTTTTTTTTTTTAATGTTTTTATTTATTTTTGAGAGAGACAGAGACAGAATGTGAGTGGGTTAAGGGCAGAGAGAGAGAGGGAGATACAGAAGCAGAAGCAGGCTCCAGGCTCTGAGCTGTCAACACAGAGCCCGACGCGGGGCTTGAACTCACGAGCTGTGAGACCATGACCTGAGCTGACGTCGGACACTCAACCGACTGAGCCACCCAGGCACCCCATAAATTCTTTAATATTGCTTAAATTCGTTTCTGTTGCTTGCCACATAACATCTTTGACTCAGAAATCATAACCAGAGCGGATTGAAGGATTTGTCGAGAACATAGTGTTGGTTATAAGAATAAGAAGCAAAAGAGAATCATTTTATACTCCAGAATGGGAAGGTAGCAGCTCATAGTACATAATGGCAAAATGTTATTACTTGTGACCACCTGGAACCATGAGCGCTCAGAGTTGTTCTAGGGGAACAAGGAGGTAGTGCAACAAGCCACTTTATTTTTTATTTTCTAAATAATTTCTACACCCGACGTGGGGCTCAGACTCATGACCCCAAGATCAGGAGTGGCATACTCTACCAACTGAGCCAGCCAGGCACCCTACACAAACCATTTTAAAGGAAACATAGAAAATGTGAATTGTGAAGGGTAATGTGGTTGTTTTTAATAGATGTAAATAATTTAAGAAATAGTAGGAGCATTTGCTTGCATTTGATAGGGACAGCAGTACACATTTACTCTCCTGGCTCAGGATAGTTAACTCTTGTTCTTTGCCACACATGATGGACTGGCTTGTTATACTTTAGGGCAACACCCTAATTTGCTACATGGATGATAGCATGCCAGTAGGATCCAGAGAGCTGGAAATAGCAGACCCCAGATGCTATGTATGCCATATATTTACAGCATCTCTTGGGGGGGGGGGGAATCTGTGAAAATATAAGATCCTGCCACATTCCAGAAGTTATGCCTTTAGTGGGTTAGACACTGTCGAGATATTTTCACCCATATCACAGAAAAGATATTTCATCTTTTGTCCACAACTCCAGAAAAGGTGATACAATACTTGCTGGGTGTTTGAATTCTGGAGGCAGCATTTTTAATTTCCTATTTTCCTGCTCCAATACATTTGCCAAGTGACTGAGAAAGCTGCCAGATTTGATTTGTGTCTAGCCAGTTCAGACTACAGTACAAACAGCTCTGGTCCTTGTGCCTCAGCAGATCCAATGCTTCTCAAAGAACCTGCACTAATTTGGATGCTCTAAGAAGTGTGTTGCAAGTCACAACAGGAAAATCACAGCATAGAGCCTGAAGATTTTGAAACAAGATCAAACCTCTTTTAGCAAGTGACTTTTTTTCTTTAAAGAGCCCACCTGCTTAGCTCCCAAAAATTCAACCTCACTTCTCTTATAATGTTTGAAGTCAATGACACAAATATCTTACTTAGCACCATTTTAGTTGTGTTCCACCAGATTTTCAGGTACTGTATTTTTTTCATTTCTTTCTGTTCAAGCATTTTCAACTTTCCAATATAATTTCTTCTTTGACCTGTTATTTTAAATGTGGCTTTAAATTTCCAAACATGTGCTATTTTTTGTTTTGCCTATCTTTTATTATTATTTTATATATTTAATCGCATTCTGATTAGAAAAGGTGGTCTTCATGAGACCAATTCTAAAATTTGTTGAGATTCATTTTAAATTTCATACATATTCCACCTCCTTGTGATTTTAATCTACATTTTTCTGAGGACTACTGATGAAATATGTGTTCCTATGTTCAGTGGTCATTTGGATATTTTCTCATGTGAAGGGCCTCTTGAAGTCTCTTGCCCATTTTTAAATCGTATTTTTGATGTTTTTAAAAATTGCTCTGTAGATTTTTGGGGGTATATTCTGCACACAAGTTTATATGTATTGAAAGTATCTTCTTCAATCTTTGAATTACATTTTTACTCTTTCAATGGTGTCTTTTGAAGGATAGAAGTCTTTATTTTTATTCCAGTTAAATTGAACAATCTATTACCTTTATGGCTAGGGTTTTTTGCTTCTCTTTCAAGAAGTGTTTCCCTATGCCAAAGTAATGAAGATACTTTCCTATATCAATTCCTAGAAGCTTTGTTATTTTGCCTTTCACACCCAAAGCTCCAATCCACTTGGAATTGATTATTGTGTGCAGTTTAAGAGCCAAACTTCATTGTCTTCCAACTTAGATGTCCAATTATGCATAATTTATTACAAATCCATTCTTTACCCACTGCTCTGTAGTGTCACCTTTGTCCTAAATTATGTGTCCATATACTACACTGTCAAACTTACCATAATTTTGTAGTAAATCTTGGTATTCAGTATAGCAAATGTTGAACCAAGCTTTCACTACAGGAATAAGCACAATAAATAAACACAAATTTGTTGAGATCCATTATCCTTTTAGACAAGCTGAATTAGCATTGCTATTGTTTTGTTTAGGATTTTTGCATCAATCTTTCTGAGACAGATTGTCCTTACTGTCCCTTAATCTTCCTGATCAGATTTTGGTATCAAAATGATGTTGTCCTCCTAAAACAAAATGGGGAAGTGGTTCTTTTATTCCATTTCTCTGGGAGAAGTTTTGTAATATTGGCATTATTTATTCCTTTAATGTTGTTGGAATTTATCACTGAAATAATTAGTCCATGAGTTGTGTGTTTGTATATGTGTATGTGAGAGTTTTTATATTATGAATTTCTTTAATAATTATAAGACTGTTTATATCTGTGCTTCATCTTGTGTCTGTTTTTGTAACTTGTATTTTGCCAGGAGCTTTCCCATTTATCCAAATTTCCAACCACATAGCACAAAATTCTTCATGATTATCTTTTTTAAGGATATTTAGTGATGTCTCCTCTTGCATTCCTTGGATTGGTTATTGAGGCACAGCCTGGTCACCCAGTGAGCAGTAAGCATATGTATATATGTGTATGTATATCTATATATGTGTATCTATATGTGTATACACACATATATTCAAGTTAGCTCCATACAAAGTATATATATTTATATGCAGATTATATTCCTGTTGAATTGAACTATTTTTCATTAAGAAGTGAACTTCTTTCATTCAGTAGCAGTATTTGCTTTAAGATCAACTTTTTATATATTAATATGGCAGTGACCAGCTTTCTTCAGATCAGGTTTGCATAATCGTTTTTCATCTTTTAGCTCTTCTGTACCCTAATATGTTAGATATGTTACTTCTAAACAGCATATAGCTGGGTTTTCTTCTTTTATTTAATGCACCTATCCTTGTATTTTGTTTTATTTTTAAAATTTTAAAGTAATCTCTACAGCCAAAAGTGGGGCTTGAACTCATGACCCAGAAATCAAGAGTCACATGCTCTTCCAGCTGAGCCAGCCAGGTGCCCTGTCCTTGTATTTTAATTAGACCAATTAATAGAATTACATTTAGTGTAATTACAGACATATTCACTTTGAATTTCATTTTTTTAAGAATAATCTTTGTGCCCAACGTGGGGTTCAAGTTCATGACCCCAAGATCAAGAGTTGCATGCTCTACCCACTGACCCAGCTGTGCATCTCTGACATATTCACTTTAAATCTACCCCCATTTGCTTTTGATTTGTTTCACCTGCTCTGTGTCACGCCTTTACTCCTTGCTTGCTTTCTTTTGGATTTACTTCATTTTTTTAAATTCCTTTCCCCCTCTTCCATTTCTTAGTCTTGTACTTATATGTTTTACTATTTGTTAGTGGTTCCTTAAAGATTGCAGCATATACCCAAGACTTATTTTAAAAAACCTATTGTTATTTATTTCTTTTACCCTCCTCTTGAACAGCACAAATACCACTTCCCTTGTTTTAATTTATATGCTATTGTTGTCATGTTTTAAAATGTTTTAGGCATGCCTGGGTGGCTTAGTTGGTTGGGTGACTGACTTGATTTTGGCTCAGGTCATGGTCTCACGGTTCCAGCCCCATGCCAGGCCCGGGGCTGGCAATCCAGAGCACTTTCTCTCTCAAAATAAATAAAAATTAAATAAAGTATTTTATATATTTTAAATTCTACAAGCCATCATCATTATTATTATTAGTTTAGGTAATGTGTTGACTGGATTAGCTCACATTTTTACCATGTTTCTTCTTGCATTTCCAGTCTTACATCTGGGATTCTATTTTCTCTTGCTTGAATGAAACCATTTAGAATTTCCTTTAGTGTGGGTCTACATCTTTGCCAACACTTGCTGTATTTTGTCTTTTTGATTCTAGCCATTTTGACATTTGTAAAATGATATTGTGGTTTTCATTTACATTTCCCTGATGATGGATGCTGTTGAGCATCTTTTCATGTGTTTCTTGGCCACCTATATGTCTTCTTTGGAGAAGTGTCTATTCAGGTCCTCTGCCCATCTTTTAATCAGATTATTTACTTTTTGGTGTTGAGTGCAGATCTGTTCAATGGCCAATTCTATGAATTTTTGTTTGTCTAAAAACATATATATATATATATGTTTATATATATACGTGTGTATGTATATATATATGTTTATATATATGTGTGTGTGTGTGTGTGTGTGTATATATATATATATATATATATATATATATATATATATATATATTTGCTCTTTACTTGCTCTTTCCCTGGGCATAGAATTATAAGCCAGTAGTTATTTTCTTTCAGCTATTTAAAATGGCATCGCATTGTATTCTGACTTGCATTGGTTTCAGGCTAGTTGTCAATCAAATTGTGGCTCTTTATTATTTTTATTAATAAATATTTCTAGAGTCTTTTATTTTTGTTTTGTTCTTTTGGAACAGGTGGTAGAAAAATAGAAGAAAAATGATTATTTATTTACCAGTCCCTACGTAAGCCACTGGTCAGTGCGAATAATAGGCTTTTAGAAAAGGAGGCAAGGACAACACATTTTTTTTTAATGTTAAGAGCTGGTTTTTGAATCTACTGCTTATTTCTTGTTACGGGAGATCATCTTCAAATTACATACAATCAATAAAACTAGTCAAGCAGAAATGTCTCTACTGGTCATATTTGAAGAGATCTAAGAGGCTTTCTTTATTTGTGCATCTTCATTATTTTTTAACCACAAAATACACCGTAGGATTCTTTATTTGTTGGAAAACTGGATTACAGATGCGACTGAGTTTTCTATAGTCTGTATTTTGCCGATGGCACTTCCATGGTGTGGCTTAACATGTTCCTCTTTCTTCATATGCAGTGTTGGTAGGTTCTCAGATTCAGGTTAAAGTTTTTGGCAAAGCTGCTTCAAACATGCTCCTGTGTTCTTCCATGAGGGAGCACATCATGTTTGTTTCTTTTTGTGTAATGTCAGCAGGTATGGTGAGCATTGGTAAGTTCCATTAATTTATAGCAAATGAATAATATTCAATTCGATTATTTCCTCTTTATTATACTTCTCAGAAAAACAGCTTCCTCTAATCTATTAAGTTACTCAGTAGTGAGTATAGAAAAGGCAGAATAAATGCCTGATTCTTTCCCTTTATTTACTAGTTTTCTAAATGATGAATTGCTTTCCTGGCATCCTCTAACAGTGACCTATGAGGAACTTATTTGGGGGAGAGGAGACTGTAACTATGAACCTGTGGATTTAAAATATATTCAGTGTGTTTCAATCTCTTCCAGTCATCTGAGTTCTCAAATTGTCCCAACTTTGCCTTGTATAGCTCTCTCTTCACGTTCTGTTCTTTTCTTAGTCCTAAAACAGTTTTCCACTAGCCTTGGATTAACTTCAGCCTAACTTTATTTCTCCTCGTCTCACATGTCTCCTAGAACTTTCATGTGGAATCTCAGCAGTGGCTAGTGGAGTGCGCTCCTCCCTAGAAGAGTGTCTGCGCAGAGGAAAACAGCACAGATGGGGGGCACCACACAGCACAGCGGCCTTTCTATCATTCAAGCCACGCATCCCTCTCATTCTCCACTCTTTTCTTTTTAATGCTTGTTTTTGAGAGAGAGAGCATGCGCAGAGTTGGGGAGGGGCTCAGTGAGAGGGAGAAAGAGAATCCCAAGCGAGCTCCACGCTGAGCACAGAGCCCAATGTGGAGCTCAATCCCACAGGCTGAAATCAGGAGGCGGACGCTCAACCCACTGAGACACCCAGGCACCCCTCATTCTCCATTCTTTAAAAAACATTTTTGTATGCCTTCATTTTATTTAGAGAGAGAGAGACAGAGTGCGAATGGGGGGAGGGGCAGAGAGAAGGAGACACAGCACCTGAAGCAGGCTCCAGGCTCCGAGCTGTCAGCACAGAGCCCGACATGGGGCTCGAACTCACGAACCGTGAGATCATGACTTGAGCCGAAGTCGGATGCTTAACCGACGGAGCCACCCAGGCGCCCCTCATTCTCCACTTTTAAATTTTGTCGGAGCAAGAAGGAAACTTTACCACATCCAGAAAACGTAACTCCCAGAAGTGAAAGACTTTGATCTGCACCTGATCAGGCTCTCTTACTTGGTCAAACAACTTTAATTCTGTGGTCTGTAACATGGATTCTAAGTCTTGCCTCTTTGAGAAGGATTGGCTCTTTGTGTCAGCTTTCTAATATTACTGTCTTTGCTAGTCTTAAATGCCATTATAGTGGGTTTAAGTGTGGGTTTTTCCTTATCCGTCCTCTTTGGCACTCTCTGAGCGCTTTAAATCTCGAAGTCTTACCACCGTTCACTCCAAATATTTCCTCCCTTCCCTTTGTTTTTTTTCCGCAGACTCTTTTAGCCAGATATTGGTACTTCTGTCCTTCATTTCACTTACGTTTATCCTGTTCTCCTCCCTTCACTTTGATCTTGTTCACTAATTCTTGCTTTGGCCGTATCCATTTGCTGTTTGTTTTCTGGAGCCAGAAGATCTGTGTTTGAATCCTAGTCCCAACCTGAACAATTCTTTTAACCTCTTTGTGCCTCAGTTTCTCCACCTGTAAAGTAGAAATAATAGTAGTACCCATCTCATAGAGTTGTTGTTGAATCTGTAACTGTAAGAAATGCACGCAGAGTACTGCCTGGTACAAAGTAAATAATATATACTTTTTTTTTTTATTAAAAAAAAAAATTTTTAACGTTTATTTTTGAGACAGAGAGAGACAGAGCATGAACGGGGGAGGGTCAGAGAGAGGGAGACACAGACTCTGAAGCAGGCTCCAGGCTCTGAGCCATCAGCACAGAGCCTGACGCGGGGCTCGAACTCACGGACCGGGAGATCATGACCTGAGCCGAAGTCGGATGCTTAACCGACTGAGCCACCCAGGCGCCCCAATAATATATACTTTCCAGCCGTTACTATCATTATTATCATTATTGTGTGATGTATTATATTTTTCATAACTTATTTCCACTCGTTCTTTTTTTTTATCTCCTGTACCAGCTTCATATTACTAATAACTTCTGTGAGAATATTTGTTGCTTATTTGAAATTCATGATCCATCTGTACGAATAATTCTGCTCTCTGAATTCATGTGATGTTCGCTATTCAGTTTTGTCATGTTTCTGGCTAACTCTACGTGTTAGCGAAGAGCCAGTGCCCAGGCCCAGTCTGTCTTCCCCTTGGTGACTTTAAGATAATAGAGGAGATGAGCCTCAGGGCAGAGAACCCCCAGGTACCACAAAGCGACAGTCTACAGCCACCACACTTGGAAACTCATGGTTGGGTCAGGGATTTGCTCTTCAGTCATGGCAACATGCTGCTGTGCTGGTAAGGAACAACTTTCTTGGAATGTGTCGTACCAGTCCCGGTGTCTAGGGTAGGAGTGGGTGCGGGTGTGGGTGCTTAGGAGAGCCTGGTGGGTCGGCACCCGTCTTCATCAGTGCCTCACCTAACCCCAGCAGGCTTCTGGGCTGCCCTGTTGGTAACCTGAGACACCAGCTGGCCCGGCTATCACTTCCATGTGATTCTCCCAAGGCAGTGTAGGGGAGAAGCTAGCAGAGAATAGAAAAGTTCTGACCTGGCTCTCGGGGCCAGGCCATCCTCCTCCCCCAGGCTGAGGCTCCCGCTCCCCATGCCCTCACTCTCACCAGTTTAGGAATCCTCCCATCTCTACTGGCGTTTGTCCACAACTTTTAGGTTGGGTCCTCAGAGTCTTGCTTTACTCTCAGGTCTGCTTTGGGGAGACGGAGCCAGAAGCCTATCCTGATGGCCTTCTTATCAGGAGCCAGGAGCCTCCTCTTCCCAGAAAACGTCTAGGCCTTTTCCTCTTCAAAGCTAAAACTTGATGGTCAAACATTGTGAGTTTCTTGGATGAACGGTATTTTGAAAGATGCAGTCATTCAGAAGCTCAGTCTGACTTTACTCACTCTTAGGACACCACTGACTTGGGCTCTTTGAAATGGAGCTTCAAGGAAAGATCAAACACTCCCCACTCCCAACGCCAAAGGAGATACTTTTTTGCCCTCTTTTTTTTCTTTTTCTCCTCCTTCGCCTTCCTTCACCCCTCCTCCTCTTCTTCTTCAAGCACAGGACCCTGCATACCATGGCCACTTAATAAAGATATGTTGACTTGATTTGGATCGATATCCAACTCTTGCCATGAGATGTTTTCAAATGAATTAAGCCATCTACAATAGAATGCATCTGCCTTTCTTTCTTAAGTCTGAGTAGCTGAAAATTCTGGTGAAGGGTGTGTACAAGTGTAAAACAAGTTCCTTATGTGATTAGTCAAGCTACCTGACTTCAAACAAGTTTTATTTTTGTCCGTATTACTGGTAAACTGCTTGGCCTACTTCTGCCTGGCTCAAGTTTGATCAACATGTTTAGCAAGAGTAAATTAGTAAATCCCTAAATAAATCAACTTGTTTGGGCAAAAGAAGCAAATCTATTATGACATGAGCCAAGCAGAAACTTCCCCTGCAATTTTCCTATGAATATGACACATGTTTGCTGCCTAAGGTTTCACCCACCACTGCAGGAAGCCGAGTTGTACCTGCCTCAGAGCACGTCGAGGTTTACACAAGTTTACGAGTGCGGGTCATGCTGTTGCTTTGACTCAGAACTCAGTGATGGGCAGATTAATGTCACCTGGAGAGTATCCAATCTTAATCTCAAATCTGCCTCTGGTTTTGGTGAGGCTGTTCAGAACTCTGAGAAAGAAACCAGAAATGCTCTCTTATCTGGCATGTGAGACAGAAATGAACCGTGTACATTCCATTTTTTTACAGCACCCTTTCAAGTGCATGAACGAGCCCATGCAAGTAGAACTTTCTGCCATATGCGTGTTGCTTTCAAGTCCACTAAAAATATAGTTTCTCACACTTGGTATTTCCTAATGGATTATCTCAGTTCTCAGTGATGAGTAGGTACCTGTAGAACAAGAAAATTTGTGGCCCTTGACAGTTCACACATAGAAATTCCCTACTCGTTTATAGATATTCGAGATAAGAACTGGCGGGCTAAGTATGTTCTTGGATTGCAGTAGGTCTCCTATGGAGAAGCAGCACAGTGGAGAAAAAGAACATAATTTTAAGTACTAGGTGAACGTTGGTTTGAGTATTGGCTCTCTCACCAGGCTAAAGCTTCACGCTTTCAGGCTTGTAACTTCATCTCTCTGAGCCTCAGTTTCCTCATCTGTATATGACAGTAGGTAATTGAGATGATGTATGGAAAGTGATACATAAGAGATACTCAAGCATTAAGGAGCCACTACAGTTACAACATTCACTTATTTATTAATATCTTGAGCTGATTGCCAGGAAAAGATAAAACACAGATGTTCTTTGTTTTTCAAACGTGGATTTCACAATATATAGAACATTTGTTACGTATATGCATATTAGCTTCATACATACAAATAAATGTTGCATATCTTCCATATAACTCTGAAAATTAGAAATTGGAGAATTTCCACTTCTTTTTATCAGAGTTTAAATTGTCCCAGACCTTTGAAATAACCATAATACCAACCGAATATAAAATGAAGTATTATATATAAGGGCACCTGGGTGGCTCAGTAGGTTAAGCATCTGACTTTGGCTCAGGTCATGGTCTCACAGTTTGTGAGTTTAAGCCCCGCATCAGGCACTGTGCTAGGCAGCTCAGAGCCTGGAGCCAGGTTCGGATTCTGTATCTCTCTCTCTCCCTGCCCCTCCACCCCCTCAAAAATAAAATAAACATAAAGTAACTAATAAAGGAGTGCCTGGGTGGCTCAGTCAGTTAAGCATCTGACTTCAGCTCAGGTTGTAATCTCATGGCTTGTGAGTTCAAGCCCTGCATCAGTCTCTGTGCTGACAGCTCAGAGCCTGGAGCCTGCTTCAGATTCACTGTCTCCCCCTCTCTCTGCTCCTCCCCCACTCACGTTCTGTCTCTCCCTCTCAAAAGTAAACATTAAAAAAATTTTTTAATAAAAATTAAAAAAAGAATAAAATAATCACTTTATTTAAAAAAATTTGGGGCGCCTGGGTGGCGCAGTCGGTTAAGCGTCCGACTTCAGCCAGGTCACGATCTCGCAGTCCGGTAGTTCGAGCCCGGCGTCAGGCTCTGGGCTGATGGCTCAGAGCCTGGAGCCTGTTTCCGATTCTGTGTCTCCCTCTCTCTCTGCCCCTCCCTGGTCCATGCTCTGTCTCTCTCTGTCCCAAAAATTAATAAACGTTGAAAAAAAATTAAAAAAAAAATTTAATGGAGTATTATATAGCTCCTGATTTATCACACTCACTTGTTTGGAAATGCAGTAAATGCTGTAACATTCCATAACTTTTATTCATGATCTGAGATTCAGCACTTTTTATTTCAAAATTTAGAGATATATGAAATAAATTATTTTAGACCAGGTTTTTAAATTTTTGCATAAGAAAGAATACTTCCAGTATTTTATAAAATTAGCACAATATTATTACATCAGAACTTTATAAAGATAACACCAAAAAGAAAAAAATCTTATAGCCCAATCTCGCTAATACATATCACTGCAAAAATTGTAAAGAAAATTATGTTCAACGGGACCCAGTCAAATAATACATAAAAGTCAGGTAGCACTTATTCTAGGAACATAAAAACAGCGCAATATTAATTCTATACATGTAGCTCACTGTATTAATGTGTGAAAAACAATGTACAATCTTGTGGTGGCTTTGTTAATGTGTCGACTTGGCTAGGCTGACCAGAGCACCACTGAATTCTCTTTCCTTAATTATAGAATAAGTCAGATGAGGGGCGCCTGGCTGGCTCAGTCGGTTAAGCACCCAACTCTTGATTTTGGCTCAGGTCATGATCTCACAGCGTGGGAGATCGAGCCCCTTGTCGGGCTCTGCGCTGATAGAGTGGAGCTTGCTTGGGATTCCCTGTCTCCCTCTCTCTCTCTCTGCTCCTCCCTCGCTCATGCTCTGTCTCTCTCTCAAAATAAATCAATAAACTTAAAAAAATTAAAGGATAAGTCAGTTGATGTGATGGAACTATTAACAACCATGAACAATTCGTGCATACACAAACAATGACAACTCCTTCACCTGACCGGCAGCAGTAATGAAAGGTTACCGATTCTAAAACATATTCTGATTTAAAAGGTTTTAAAATGTCAAAAAGATGTGCATCTAATAAATAATGAAATATCACATATGACATTTCAAATTGTTGAGGGAAAGATGGGATTATTCATTATAATTAATATATTTTATAGTGCTGAAACATTTCTTTTTGACAAAAATATACAATGTAAGACAAAAGACAATTTAGAACAGGTTTTTTTTTTTAGAACATTTGTTTTTAAAACATGACAAAAGGGAAAACATTACAAAGGGTCCATTACTTTACTATAAAACCAATTCATGTAGAGGCCCCTAGGTGGTTCAATCAGTTAAGTGTCTGACTCTTGGTTTCAGCTCAGGTCATAATCTCAGGGTTCATGAGTTCAAGCCCCACATCAAGCCCTGCATTGGGTTCTGTGCTGACTGGATTCTCTCTCTCTTCCTGTCCCTCCCCTGCTTGCTCATGTTCTCTCTCTCTCTCTCTCTCTCTCTCTCTCTCTCTCTCAAAGTAAATAAATAAACTTTAGAAAAAAGAGTTCATATAATTAACAAGAAAATGTTCAATACTTAGGAAAAATGAGCAAAAGACAACCAGACAGATCTCTGCAAAACAGATATAAATGGACAATAAATCAGTGACAATGTGCTCAACTTCACCTTAATTATAGAAATGCAAATTAAGGGCACCTGGGTGGCTCAGTCGGTTAAGTGTCCGACTTCGGCTCAGGTCATGATCTCCCGGTTTGTGGGTTCGAGCCCCACATCGGGCTCTGTGCTGAATGCTTGCTCAGAGCCTGGAGCCTGCTTCAGATTCTGTGTCTCCTCTCTCTGCCCCTCCTCCACTCATCCTCTGTCTCATTCTGTCTCTCAAAAATAAATAAATGTAAATAGAAATGCAAATTAAAAGAAAATACTATTTACACTTACCAGATTGGCAAAAATTTTAAAGTGTAATAACATCCAGGATAGCTAACAGTAAGGGGAAAACAAACATATTCATACATTATTATTGGTGGAATTATAAATGGCACATCCTTTTTGAGACGAATTGTAATGGTATATTAAATTTTATTTTATTTTTATTTATTTTTTTAATGTTTGTGTTTGAGAGGGAGAGCACAAGCGAGGGAAGGGCAGAGAGAAGGAGAGAGAGAATCCCAAGCAGGCTCCACACTGTCCACACAGAGCCCAATGCAGGGCTTAAACTCACAACTGTGAGGCCATGACCTGAGCTGAAGTTGGACACTCAACCGACTGAGCCAACTGGATGCTCCATGTTATGGTAAATCAAATTTTAAAATGTGTTCCCAACCTTACAGAAATTAATTGATGGCAGTGATTTATAAAGTCCTCTATAATAGAGCATTTGAATTCAAATTTGTCAATTGTGTTTCCGTAATGAAATTAATCTAGACAAAGTCTAGGCCTTGGGATTTGTTGTAGAGAAGTTAAAAAGCTGGGGCTGCAGGTAACCATAAATCTATATATGTCATAGTTTTTTAATGTCCTTTCATAACTCCATGTAAGTACTTACATAGATGGTTCTGTGCAGTTATGAGAAAATAAAATGCCTGTAAATGCTGCTTGGAAATGTGGAGATACCACAGAGCTTGCAGCCAGGCAGACCTGTCAGTGCCTCTCATTTCTAGCACTTACTTGCTTTGGGACTTGGGTAAGACCTTTTCATTAAGATTTGGAAAATAGAGGGCTTAGTTGGTTAAGCATCAGGTCATGATTTTGCAGTTTGTGGGTTCGAGCCCCGTGTCAGGCTCTCTGCTGTCAGTACAGAGCCTGCTTTGGATCCTCTGTCTCCCTCTCTCTGTCTCTGTCTCTGTCTCTCTCTCTCTCTCAAGAATAAAGAAATATTTAGGGGCTCCTAGGTGGCTCAGTCGGTTAAGCATCCAACTCTTGATTTCTGCTCAGATCATGATTGAGATCAAGCCCTGCATCGGGCTCTGTGCTGACAGTGCAGAGCCTACTTGGGATTCTCTCTCTCTGCCACTCCCCTGCTTGCACTCTCTCTCTCTCTCTCAAAATAAACAAAGTTATAAAGAAGTAAAAAAAAACAACCATTTTTTTTTAAAAGATTGGAAAATAGGTAGAACAATACTTCACAGAGTTGTGGTGAGGTCAGAATAAGATAACCTATCTAAGCCTTCTGTGATGTCACCTGATACATAGTATGTTCTCAATAAATAGTATTATTAGCTCACAATAATTTTGTGCTCTTCTTGTGCTTAATTTTGTAGGATCCTGGATAAAATGAAGCTATTTGAATTCAGTAATTCATCTGTAATGCCTTTCTTATTGTCACCATGTGACAATTTGTTGTTTGTTGCTTTTGTGTTAGGTCTTGCCATAAAGTTCTCACCTCATATCTTTAGTCAACACGCAAGTACTGTTCCTGGCCTCTCTTGCTTTACGATGACGTTAGGTCAGTACAGCCATATGCAAAACTGTCCTGCATTTCATGATGGTTCAACTTCTTTGTAGAAGCCAAGTGAACACAAGGGACAGCTAATCCCAAAGAATGTTACAATGTGCTGGTGTTGGAATCTGTAGTTGGAACTCTAGTAGCATCTATTCATAGCAGTCCCATGGGTGACATTACATTTGTGTTTGGGAGATTATCTGAGGAAAAGCCACTTACTATTTTTTGGAACTGAAAAAACTCTAGGTCAAAATCAGTGAAGTTTTTTATTGATTCACAATATAGTTGTATCTTGCTTCAAAATAAGAGAATCTGACATACTAAAGCCTGGTATAAAGAGTAGAGATTTTTTTAATGTTTGTTTGTTTATTTTTGAGAGAGAGACTGCACAAGCAGGGCCAGGGCAGAGAAGGGGGGACAGAGAATCGGAAGCTGGCTCTGCGCTAAAAGCAGTAAGCCTGATGTGGGGCTTGAACTCACAAATTGTAAGATCATGAGCTGAGCTGCAGTCAGCCGCTCAACCGACTGAACCACCCAGGCACCCAAGAGTAGAGATTTGAATGGACTATATAAAGACCTTAATTCGAACCAAGTGGTTGAACACAAAGTGACGTTTACTCTGGAATGTGCTCATGTCAACTGATATGTGATTTGTCCTATTACAGGGGTCAGCGAGAGCTAAATTATAGACACGTGTATTGTGCTAATTGTATGAAGTCATCTTAACTATAGAACATCTTCTAGGCCTCAGGCCTAAAGAGAAAGTTAATTATTGCTGAGTTAATAGAACAAAATCTGCTCTGGAAAAATTGGTATTAATATATCTAAATGGAGAAGGCATGAGTCAGAAGGAGATGGTGAGCATCAGAGAATGAGGCGTGAGGCAGGGGCACATCCAGCACTGTCTAGAGTAAATTGAAGAACCACAAACATCTTCTGTACTGACTGTATGCTCTCTCTGGAAGATGCTCTTGGCTGCAAGTAACAGAACTATCAAACTGTCCTAAATGTGTGAAGGAAAGGTATTATTTCACCAAACAGGAAGTCTAAGTGTAGAACAGGCTCCAGCTGCCTCATAAGAAAGGCTCTGGCTCTATTTATTTTTACTGTTCTGCTTCTTGTGAATTTGCTTTGTCCTCAGGCTATCTTCCACTGTTACTATAAGAGGAGGGGGATGGAGGGGGGAGAAGGAGAGAGAAGAGAAGAGGGGGAGTGGAGAGAGAACTTTCTCATCAGTCTGATTAGGCTGGTAGAGGTCAGGTGCCCACTATTGCATCACTTATTAATAAGGAAATGTCAGGGTTACCTGGGTGGCTCAGTTGGGTAAGCATCCGATTCTTGGTCTTGACTCAGGTCATGATCTCATGGTTCATGGGTTCAAGCCCTGCATCGGGCTCCATGCTGGCAGTGTGGAGCCTGCTTGGGATTCTCTCTCTCTCTCTCTCTCTCTCTCTCTCTCTCTGCCCCTCCCCTGCTTTCTCTCTCTCTCCCTGCCTCTCTCCCTCTCTCCCTCTCTCTCTTAATGAATAAATTTTTAAAAATATGGAAATGTCATGCACTGACTAGCTTACTTCATCCCTCAGTCAATTATTTGACCAGAGGATAAAATTAATGTTACAGGCTTAGACCAGATAGAACCTTTCTCCCAGTTTGAGGATGGAGTCAGATTCCCTGTGATCACACAAGCTGCAAATGAACAAAATTGGCACTCTGTTAGGAAGGATATGATAGGGTCTAGTGGAGAATAGATGCCAGGTACATGGCTAGTAGATTATGCTTCTTATACTTCTTAAGCAACCTTCTAACCAGAAATCAAAATTTAAAAATTCACTGTCTATAGGGCACAAGGTCTGATCACTTTGCCAATTATACTTTCCACAAGTTAATATATTGGTATCTGGGTTTATACTTTTATCTCTCAAGATCTTTGTAAAACTGAACCATTCTTTTTTTTTTTTAAGTTTTATAATTTTTTTTTTTTTGAATTCCAGTATAATGAAAACAGTGTTATTCTAGTTTCAGGTGCACAATATAGTCATTCAGCAATTCTATACATTCAAAGTGCTCATCAAGATAAGTGTGTCCTTAATCCCCTTCACCTGTTTCATCCCTTCCCCCACCCACCTCTGCTCCGGTGACCACCAATTTGTTCTCTGTCTGGGAGTCTGTTTTTCTGGGTTCCCTCTTTTTTTCTTTGTTTTGTTTCTTAAATTCCACGTATGAGTGAAATCATGTGGCATTTATCTTTCTCTAACTTGTTTTGCTTAGCATTATACTCTCTAGATCCATCTATGTTGCTGCAAATGGCAAGATTTCATTCTTTTTTAAGGCTAAGTAATATTCCAGTGTGTGTATGTGTATGTGTGTGTGTGTGTGTGTGTGTGTGTGTTCACATACCATTTCTTCTTTATCCATTTATCTACCAGTGGACACTTGGGTTGCTTCCATAATTTGGCTATTATAATAGTACTGCAATAAACATAGAGGTGTACATATCTTTTTGAATTAGTGTTTTTGTATTCTTTGGGTAAATACCAGTAGTGGAATTATTGGATCATATGGCAATTCCATTTTTTATTTTTTGGGGAGCCTCCATACTGTTTTCCATAGTGGCTGTACCAGTTTGCATTCCTACCAAGAGTGCACAAGGATTCCACTTTCTCCACATTCTTGCCAACATTTGTTCTTTCTTGTGTTTTTAATTTTAGCCATTCTGACAGGTGTGGGTGATATCTCATTGTGGTTTTGATTTGCATTTCCCTGATGACTAATAATGTGGAGCTGCTTTTCACATGTCTGTTGGCCATCTGTTTGTCTTCTTTGAAGTAATATCTTGTCCTGTCTTCAGCTCATTTTTTAAATGGATTTTTTGTTTTTTGGGTGTTGAGTTGTATAAATTATATATATATATATATATATATATATATATATATATATATATATATATGTTGGATACTAACCCCTTATCAGATATACCAGTTGCAAATATCTTCTCCCATTCAGCAGGTGGTCTTTCAGTTTTGTTGATTGTTTCCTTTGCTGTGCAGAAGCTTTTTGTTTTGATGTAGTCCCAATAGTTTATATTTGCCTTTGTTTCCCTTGCCTAGAAGACTCATCTAGAAAAATGTTGTTACAGTTGATGTCAAAGAAATTACTGCCTCTTCTAGGATTTTTATGTTTTCAGGCCTCACATTTAGGTCTTTAATCCATTTTGAATTTATTTTTGAGTATGGTGCCAGAAAGTGAGGACTGAGCCATTCTTGATGTATTAACAAAATCAAGTGCCTGTGCCTGAATTTCTGAGGACAAACTACAGCACATAATATAATGATTTCACCAGTCACATCACCATTATGGGACTTCAGTTGGCCTTTCTTTGATGGCTCCCTTCTTGTCATATTCTGTGCTTTCATCATTCATATTTTATATATGCATTCAATACATAATTCAATACATAATTGCTATAAAGTCATCATGGGAGTATTCTAAGTCTGTGTGCTGTGTTACCCCCTTGGTTCAGTACAAATGAGTCCAAATGATTTCCTTATCTCCCCATTAATTATGTTCTTTGAATCCTTACATATTTGTATATATGGTGCACATTTTTTTATTATGTTACACCCACTGGAATAAGGTAAAGAGAGAGCAGAGGCTTTGTTTGTTTTATTCACCACTGGGACCCAGGGCCTAGAATAGTACCAAGCATATATATTAATGCCAGGCAATACATTATAGGCAGTCCTTGCTTTGCACAGTAGTGTGGGGCCATAAAATGTGATGAAACTGAGCAAAGCATTCTTTTTTTAATATCTTTTTGAAAAAAATGTAATTGAAGTATAACTGACACATAATGTTATATTAGTTTCAGTTGTATAAGATCATGATTCAACAACTCTATATATTACTCAGTGCTCGCCATGAGAAGCATAGTCACCATCTGTCACCATACCATGTTATTACGGTATTATGACTATATTTTTTAGGCTGTACTTTTCATCTTCATGACCTATTTTATAGCTGGAAGTTTGTTCCTCCTAATCCTTTTTATCAGTTTTGCTCACCCCCTTCAACCCACCCCTTTTTCAATTTTTCTCACCCCCTCCAACCCACCTCCCCTCTGGCAACCACCAGTTCCCTTTACTTAAGAGTATTTGTTTTTGTTCATATGTTTTTGAGATTCCACATGAGTGAAATCATATGGTATTTGTGTTTCTCTGTCTGACTTATTTCACTTAACATGACATTTTAGGTTCATCTGTGTTGCAAATAGGAAGATTTCTTTCTTTGTCTATTTTTCCTTCTTTCTTTCTTTCTTTCTTTCTTTCTTTCTTTCTTTCTTTCTTTCTTTCTGTCTTTTTATTTCTTTCTTTTTATTTCTTTTTTTCTTTCTTTCTTCCTTTTCATTGGGAGAGAGCAGGAGCAGGGGAGGGGCAGAGAGAGAGGGATAGAGAGAATCTCAAACTGGGTGTGGAGCCTGATGCAGGGCTCAATCCCATGACTATGAGATCATGACCCAAGCTGAAATCAAGAGCTGGATGCCCAACCGACTGAGCCACCCAGGTGCCCCAATATCTCATTCTTTTTTATAGTGAATAATATTCCATTATATATATGGAAAATCTATAATATATATGTGCAGTTAAATTTAATGGAATACTACTCAGCCATAAAAAATATACATGTATGTGTATATATATATGTGTTCATCTATCAATGGACACTTGGGTTGCTTCCATATCTTAGCTATAGTAAACAGGCAAAACATCTTTTTTTTCCCTAACAATCATTTATTTTCTTTGAAAATAAAACAAAAACAAAAAAAGAAATCATTTATGATTTTGTACAAAGGCCCAACAGTCTCATTTTCAAATTATAGCAGAATTCAATGGATCTTGCTTCTACAAATCAGGACAACACACATGTGAAAATTAATCTCCAGGAGGATGTGATATTCATGACCACTCCAATATCAATTCTAGTTTATGGAGAATTTATTATGTTCCAAGTGTCCTGCTATCTCATTTAATATGTATAAGTTATAACAATCCATGAGGTTGGTACTCTTATTTTCCCTAAGTTTTCTGATGAAGAGAGTGAGGCTGGGAGAAGTTAAGTAACTTGCCCAAGGTAGCAGAACAGCAAGAAATTAAGCTGAGATTTGAATTCAGGCAATCTGATTCTTGAGTCCTTACTGGTAAATAACAACTATTTTTCAGGAAGCATCGATGGGTCAATGTTGAAAACACAGAAATCTTATCTTAAATTCATCCAGGAATATTTACGAAGATGGTTTCTTAGTGTGATTCATACCTTCTCTTCAATCAAATGCTATAAAACTCAAAATCCTAAGTTAGATTTATGATATGCAAGTAGATGGTTGAAATATGAATACATTGCAGATAATTACCAAAAACAAGCAAAAACCTGGATGCTTCCATATTTAGTTACACGTTAGCCCTGGCAAAGCATTCTTAATAAGCAATAGAAAAAGTTACAATTGTTCTGTGACCATCAAGTTTTTTGTCAAAACATTAAAAATGCTCTAATGTCAGTTACAAGTACATGATAAAGTGAAAAGGCAGTAAAACTAATATTTAATTTACCGTACTTTAAAATTAGAAACATGGGGGTGCCTAGGTGGCTCAGTCAGTTAAGCAACTAACTCTTGATTTCGGCTCAGGTCATGATCTCATGGTTCGTGAGTTCGAGCCCCACATTGGGCTCCACACTATGACAGTGTGAAGCCTGCTTGGGATTCTCTCTCTCCCTCTCTCTCTGCCCCTCCTGTGATCGCTCTCTCTCAAAATAAATAAACTTACAACAAATATTTTTAAATAAAAAATAAATAAAAATGAGAAACATGGAAAAATAAAATGTTTTATTTCTCAGGTTGCACAGTGCTTGCCTTCTCACTGTGCAACTTTTCACCTGGAATGGGGGTATCTTCTCCATGCCTTGGCACACTGTCAAAGTTTGGATCAACTTTCTACATTTTATTCTTTGAACATTCAATGTGGGGAAATACCGCTGAGAGTTCCTTTAACATGAATTTTTTTTTGCCAGCCTCAGTTTCTCTGGGCATCTTCATCTTTTTCAGTCACAATCCCTTTCTTCATTTATGTTGTTAAGATTGCCTTCACTGATTAGCTACAGCTGCATATTTAGAGCTCCTCAAATGGCAGTAGTGCTAACATTCCCATGATGAGCTATTTCTTATTAATTCCGTTTACATGTGATCTGCATTGCACTCCTGGTTGTCACTTTGCTTCCTTTGTTCCACTTTTATCTTTGTTGGCCAATTCCTCTTTCAATTATCCATTTTTCTAATGGATCATGTGGGTTGAATCATTGGGAGACAAGAGGCAACACAACTACAAGCTTTAAAGTCTGTACCTGAAGAGCCTTTGTACAGAGTGAGGACTTCCTGTAGCATAATGAATAAACGAATGAATAATTGACCTCTTGATTGTAGGGAAATATTTGTTATATAGATCGCAAGGACCATTTTGCAAAGTTTATATAAACAAAGCTATTAGAATAATGTGGTGAGCAAGTTGGACATGATTTGGATGGACCCTCTGGAACTTACATTGTACAGAAGGATTAAGACAAACAAATAGTCAATCACAATACAGCATGAGAAGTACTATAATGGGAAGAATAGTAGAATTGGTAGAATTCATCTCTGGAACCATCTGCGCTTTGTGCATTTTTGTTGGATGGTTTCTTAATAATTGTCTCCATTTTTTGGGGTGCCTGGGTGGCTCAGTCGGTTGAGCATCCGACTTCAGCTCAGGTCACGATCTCACGGACCGTGAGTTCGAGCCCCGTGTCGGGCTCTGGGCAGATGGCTCAGAGCCTGGAGCCTGCTTCCGATTCTGTGTCTCCCTCTCTCTCTGTCCCTCCCCCGTTCATGCTCTGTCTCTCTCTGTCTCAAAAATAAATAAATGTTAAAAAAAAATTAAAAAAAAAATAATTGTCTCCATTTTCTTCTGTGGAATCTGATTAAGTCTTCTAACTCTAAAGGGGTCAGCTTAGGTAAGATATATTTCCTCAAGAAATTGTGCATTTCATCTAGATTTTGCAATCTATTTACATAGAGGTCAGGAAAGTAGTATCTTAAGACTTCTAAAAATATTTGTTCGCAAGGCTTTTGCCTCATCATTTCTCATTCTATATATTTGTACATTCTTTTTTCTTGACCAACCTAGCTAGTGATTTGTCTGTTTCGTTAATTTTTCCACAAGAAAAGCGAACGGGAAGGCGCCTGGGTGGCTCATTCTGGTTAAGCATCGGACTCTTGATTTCAGCTCAGGTCATGATCTCACGGTTCGAAGGTTAGAGCCCTGCCTCAAGCTCTGAGCTAACAAGACAGAGCCTGTTTGGGATTCTCTCTCTCTCCCTCTCTCTCTGTCCCTCCCCCACTCAAGATAAATAAATGTTAAAAAAAAAAAAAAGCCAACAGGATTTTGATATATTAATTAGAGGTACTGTTTTTTTATTCTCTACTTCATTAATTTCTGCTTTTATCTTTTAATATTTTCTTCCTTGTGCTTTCTTTTGCTTTATACTGTTCTTTCTCTAGGTGTTTAAACTACAAATTAACTTGTTATTTTTGTCTTTCATTTTTATTGAAAAAGTATTCAGTGCTATTAATTTTCTCTAATCATTGCTTTAAATGCATTTCATAGATTCTGATATGTAGTGTTTTCACTGTCTATTGTTTGTCTAAAATGATATGCTTACAGGGGCACCTGGGTGGCTCAGTCAGTTATATGTCTGACTCTTGATTTCTGCTCAGCTCATGATCTTGTGGTTCAGTGGGATGGAGCCCTGAGTCTGGCTCTGTGCTGACAGTGCAGAGCCTACTTGGAATTCTCTCTCTCCCTGTTTCTCTGCCCCTCCCCAGCTCACTCACATGTGCTCGCTCTCTCTCTCTTGAAATAAGTAAATAAAATCTTTAAAAAAATAAAAATAAAAAAAATGATATACTTTGAGCTTGAATTCCCCTTTTAGCCAAGAGTTAATATGAGGTTTTGTTTTTATATTTTCAGGTCTACTTTGTCTGATATCAGGATTGCTACCTCTGTTTTCTTTTTGTTTCCATTTGCCTGATACACTTTTGTTCATCCCTTTACATTTAACCTCTCTGAATCTCTTTGTTTTAGGTATTATCTCTGTATACAGCATATAGTTGAGTTTAGTTTGTGAGCCAAATTGAAAATCTCTTTGTATTAATAAATAAATTAAGCCCATTCACATTTATTATTATGGCTGAAATATTTGATATTAATTCTATCAAAACATTTTATTATGTTTTGTTTTATTTTCTGTTTCTTAATTTATGAGCTGTGCATTCTTTGCTCTTTTATTTATAATTTTTAGAAAGGTTTATATTTTTGTTTTAGTGGTTACTCTTGTACTTATACCTTTTTTAATGCTCTCAGTCCCCTGTTTTGTTAATTAACCTTTTAATTTTTTTACTATCTTTTATTTATTTATTTAAGAAACTTTTCTTAATGTTCATTTACTTTCCAGAGACAGAGAGAGACAGAGCATGAGAGGGGGAGGGGCAGAGAGAGAGGGAGACACAGAATCTGAAGCAGGCGCCAGGCTCTGAGCTATCATCACAGAACCCAACGGGGGGCTCGAACTCAGGAACTGAGAGATCATGACCTGAGCCAAAGTCAGACGCTTAACCAACTGAGCCACCCAGGCACCCCTTATTTATTTATTTTTTGATTTTATTTTTAAGGAATCTCTACACCCAATGTGGGGCTCAAACTCACAACCCCAAGGTTAAGACTCACATGCTCCATCTACTGAGCCAGCCAGGCACCCCAAATTTCTCAGTATCTTTTAATACCCACCTAATACCTATCTAACAATGAACTTTTTCTATTTTCCTTTTTCCCTTCTCCTATCTTCCCCATTTTTAAAATGCATTATTTCTACTGTGTCATAATATATAATACTTGCATGTTAGTGGTCCACCCTCATACCCTACTTTGTTTTTGTCTTGCATGTATATTTATAGATTATTAAATGCTTACCCTCAGCCCTTTTGCCATGGTTATTCTGGTCATCACTTGGTTGGATGAAGTTCATTCTCTAGTAAATTTCTCAATAAGGGCTTATTGATGTAGAATTCCATACTTTTTTTCTGTGTTGAAACTCATTTTCTATAGCTTTGATATTTGGGTAACTTGGCTGAATATAAAATCCTTGATTCACACTTTCTTTGACTAAATGCTTTGAAATTTCTCCTCAATTGTTATCATACTTTGTATTTGGTTTTGAAAAGTCTGATGCTAGTCTGATTCCTTTGCCTTTTCATATTACAGTTTTACCTAGAGACAGTGAGAATTTTACTTTATCTTTGAATCTAATGACTTTATTAGGATACGTCTTAGAGTTGATGATTCTGGGTTCATTTTCTCAAGAGCCCAGTGAGCCTTTTCAGTGTATAGAGCCAGTCCTGTTTGCATTTCCAGCAAGTTTTCTTGAATTAATGGAATTAAGTACTAGCTCTTTTCCATTATTTTGTTTCTTCTTCAGGGACTCTGCTAACAGGATATTATTTCTTTTCTGCCTGTCTTCCAGTTCAAGTTCTCTATTTTTCTTTGATTCTTTTTACAGAAAAATTTGCCTTTGGCAAAATTGCATACTAAAAATAATAGATTTACAGGAAAATTGGATTAAGTAAAATCACTTGAAACCAATGCAACTTTATCAACTAGAAGACTAACAACTGTAAAAAAATGGAATAAAAATATTAGCACAATTTAAAAAACATTTTAAGTTCCTAAAAATAAATAATACAATAAACATAGGGCATTATCTTAAACAAAGAGAGTGAAGATAGGGAGATAGTGACATTTTATGAAATCACTGGCTTCTAGTCTTCAAAAATACCTGGGTAATAGAAGACAAAGGAAGGCTGAGGAACTGATTCAGATTAAGGGAGACAAAAAAGACATGATAAAAGAAAGCACAAAAGAAGTGGGTGAACGTTTAATGCATATTGCTATGTATAAACCAGTCTGCAAAGGCTATGTGCTGTGTGGGAGAAAATGATGAATAGTGGAGAACAGAGGATTTTTTGGGAGTGGAACTCTCCTATATGATACTGTAGTTGAAGATACCTATCATTGTACATTTGTCAAAACCCATAGAATGTACAACACAAAGAGTAAATCTTAATGGAAACTATGGATTTTAATTAATAATAACATGTCAGCAACATTGGGTCATCAATTGTAGCAAAAGTACCACATCAACACAAGATGCTAATAATAGGGGAATCTGGACAAGAGGAGGAAAGACAAGATCTATGGGAACTGTGCACCTCCCACTAAACCTAAAACTGCTCTAAAAAAATAAAGCCTATTAAAAAAAAAAAAAAGAAAAGACATGGCAGCTAACTGAAACACATGATCCTGAACCAGGAAAACCTGTTTTTTCCCCTTTGTTATAAAGGATATGACTGAGATAATTTGTTGAATTTGAATAAGAACTTTAGATTAAGTATCATAACTAAAATAGATATACATATTATGCCTGATGGAGACTTTAAAGTAACAATCATAAGGATACTCATTGGGCTTGAGAAAAGAATGGAAGACTTCAGGGAGGCCCTGAATGGAAGACACAGGGATAAAAGTCAGAATCAGTCAGAAATGCAAAATACAATAACTGAGATTGGAAACAGTCTTGATGCAATAACAGCAGGCTGGAAGAAGCAGAGGAACAAATCAGTGACCTAGAAGACAAAGTAATAGAAAATAATGAAACTGAACAAAAGAGAGAAAGAAGAAGTATACAAGACTTCTTGTATCTAAGAAGTGTGTCTAAGTATATAGACTTAGGGAAATCAGTGACTCCATGAGACATAATACCATTCATATTATAGGAGTCCCAGAAGAAGGGAGGGAAAAGTGGGCCAAAAAAAAAATTATTTAAGTAAATAATAGCTGAAAACTTCCCTAATCTGGTGAAGGAAACAGATATTCAGATCCAGGAGGCACAGAGAACTCCCATCAAAATCAACAAAAGCAGGCCAACACCAAGACATATTGTAATTAAATTTGAAAAATATAGTGATAAAGAAAAAATCTTAAAAGCAGCAAGACAAAAGAAGTCCCTGATTTACAAGGGAAGACCCATAAAGCTAGCTGCAGGTCTCTCCACAGAAACTTGGCAGGCTAGAAGGGAATGGCATGATATATATTCAATGTGCTGAATGGGGAAAATCTGCAGCCAGTAATACTCTATCCAGCAAGGCTGTGTCATTCAGAATAGAAGGAGAGATAAAGAGTAGCCCAGACAAAAACTAAAGGAGTTTGTGACCACTATATACCAGCCCTGCAAGAAATATTAAAGGGGACTCTTTAAGTGGAAAGAAAAGACCAAAAGTGACAAAGACAAGAAAGGAAGAGAGAAAATCTCCAGAAACAATGACAAAACAGGTAATAAAATGGCACTAACTACATATCTATGAATAATTATTCTGAATGTAAATGAACTAAATGCTCCAATCAAAAGAAAAGTTATGTCAGAATGGATTAAAAAAACAAGACCCATCTGTATACTACCTATAAGAGCCTAGATTTATTTTATTTTTTTTAGAATATAATTTATTGTCAAGTTAGCTAACATCAGTGTATACAGTGTGCTCTTGGTCTCGGGGATAGATTCCCATGATTCATCGCTTACATACAACACCCAGTGCTCATCCCAACAAGTACCCTCCTCAATGCCCATCACCCATTACAAGAGACTAATTTTAAACTAATTTTAAATGTAAAGACACCTGCAGACTAATTTTAAATGTAAAGACACCTGCAGATTGAATGTGAGGGAATGGAGAAATATTTATCATGCAAATGGACATCAACAGAAGCTAGAGTAGCAATACTTATATCAGACAAACTAGATTTTAAACCAAAGACTGTAATGAGAGATGAAGAAAGGCATTATATCATACTAAAGGAGACTACCCAACAAGAAGATATGACAATTATAAATATTTATGCCCCCAACATGAAAGAACCCAAATATATAAAACAATAACAAACATAAAGGAACTAATAGGAAATAATAGAATATCGGTAGGGGACTTTAATACTGCACTTACAGCACTGGATGGATCATCTAAGCAGAAAATCGACAAGGAAACAATGGCTTTGAATTACACACTGGATCAGATGGATTTAATAGATATATTCAGAACATTTCATCCTAAAACAGCAGAATACACATTCTTTTCAAGTGCATATGGGACATTCTCCAGAATACATCACATTTTGGGTCACAAATCAGCCCTCAAAAAGTACAAAAAGAATGAGATCTTGCCATGCATATTTTCAGACCACAATGCTATGAAATTTGAAAAAAAATTGGAAAGACCATAAATACCTGGAGGTTAAAGAACATGCAACTAAACAATAAATGGGTTAACCAGGAAATCATAGAAGAAATTTTAAAATACATGGAAACAAATGAAAATCAAAACACAACAGTTCAAAACCTTTGAGATTCAGCAACAGCAGTCATAAAAGAGAGGTATATAGCAATGCAGGCCTACCTCAAGAAGCAAGAAAAATCTCAAACAATCTAAATTTACACCTAAAGAAGCTAGAAAAAGAACAACAAACAAAACCCAAAGTCAGCAGAAGGAACATAATAAAGATTAGAGCAGAAATAAATGATATAAAAATTAAAACAAAAAAAATAGAACAAATCAATGAAACCACAAGATGGTTCTTTGAAAAAATTGATAAAATTGACCCTAGCCGGATTTACCAAGAAGAAATAAGAAAAGACCCAAATAAATAAAATCACAAGTGAGAGAGGAGGAATAACAACCAATACCACAGAAATACAATTATAAGAGAATATTATGAAAAATTATATGCCAACAAATTGGAGAACCTAGAAGAAATGGATAAATTCCTAGAAACATATAAAAGACCAAAACTGAAACAGGAAGAAGTAGAACATTTGAACAGACTGATAACCAGCAAAGAAATTGAATTGGTAATCAACAATCTCCCAAAAAACAAAAGTTCGGGGCCAGATGGCTTCACAGATTAAACAAGAGTTAATACCTAGTTTTCTCAAACTATTCCAAAAAATAGAAATGGAAGGAAAACTTCCAAATTCATTGTATGAGGTCAGCATTACCCTGATACCTAGACCAGACAAAGACTCCACTAAAAAAGAGACCTACAGGCCAATATTCCTGATGAACATGGATGCAAAAATTCTCAATAAAATACTAGCAAATCGAAACCTACAGTACATTAAAAGAGTCATTCACCATGATCAAGTGGAATTTATTCCTGGTCTGCAAGGGTGGTTCAATATTCATAAATCAATCAATGTTATACACCACATTAATAAAGGAAAGGATAAGAACCATATAATCCTTTCAACAGATGCAGAAAAAGCATTTGACAAAGTACATTCATTCATGATAAAAACCCTCAACAAAGTAGGGTTAAAGGAAACATACCTCAGCATAAATAAGGGCCATATGAAAAAACCACACCTAATATCATCCTCAATAGGGAAAAACTGAGAGCTTTTCCTCTACAATAAGGAACATGACAGCGATGTCTACTTTAACCACTCTTATTTAACATAGTACTGGAAGCCCTAGCCTCAACAATCAGACAAAACAGAGAAAAAAAGGCATCCAAATTGGCGAAGAAGAAGTCAATCTTTGACTATTTGCAGATGACATTATACTCTATATAGAAAACCCAAAACGTTCCACAAAAAAATTGCTAGAACTGATACATGAATTCTGTAAAGTTGCAGGATACAAAATAAATGTGCAGAAATATGTTGCATCTTTTTATATACCAATAATGAACAGTAGAAAGAGAAATCAAGAAAAGAAATCAAGAAATCCCATTTACAATCACACCAAAAACCATAAGATACCTAGGAATAAACCTAACCAAAGCAGTAAAAGTTCTGTACTCTGAAAACTATAAAACATTGATGAGAGAAATTGAAGATGGCATAAAGAAATGGAAACACATTCCATGCTCATCAATTAGAAGAACAAATATTGTTAAAATGTCTGTATTACTCTAAGCAATCTACACATTTAATGTAATCCCCATCAAAATACCAATGCATTTTTCACAGAGCTAGAACAAGCAATCCTAAAATTTGTATGGAACCAGAAAAGACCCCAAATAGCCAAAGCAATATTTAAAAAGAAAAGCAAAGCTGGATCACAGTTTTGGACTTCATATTATATTACAAAGCTGTAGTGATCAAGACGTATGGTACTGGCACAAAAATCAACATATAGATCAATAGGACAGAATAGAAAACCCAGAAATGGGGTGGGGGGGTGGCTGGCTGGCTCAGTTGGTTAAGCATCCGACTCTTGATCTCAGCTTAGGTCTTGATTTCAGGGTTGTGAATTTAAACCCTGCATTGGGCTCCATGCTGGGCATGAAGCCGATAAAAGAGAGAGGAAGGAAGGAAGGAAGGAAGGAAGGAAGGAAGGAAGGAAGGAAGGAAGGAAGGAAGGAAGAAGGAAGG